>NC_142394.1:15641950-16241950 GCF_059441095.1 Idiotropiscis lumnitzeri
AAGGCTCCCAGCAGTCAGCCAGATGCACTTAGGGAAGAATCCAGAAGAAATGGTATCCTAGCAACAGAGGCACATATCCCTACTTGTGTACAGTTATTGTGTCCGTGTGTGTGTTTTTGTGTCTCTGTGGAGGAAGTCGCTGTTAGAATGCAAAGTGACACATCGCCGTGGCTCCTGATTCTCCCAATTTTCCCCTCCGATGTTGTTAGACGTCCTTGGTGCGCACTCGACTCCCCTCAGACGGCCGCGAGGTCGTCCGGGTTCACCGTGCCCGCTGACCTTTTCTCGTGGCGCAAAGGTCGGCATTCCCAGTCCGCTTGCTTTACAAGCACTCGGACCCGGGACTCGCAAAGTCTCCTTTCCCGACAAGTGGAATGAATGAGAAGAATGGATGGAAGGCGTCCAACTCATCCTGAGAGGGAAGCGGTGCGCTGTTGCCGCTCGTCTAATTGAATTACTGATGGGCCCTCTTGGAAAGCTCTTGTTTTACATAAGACTCCTTTCAGCTTGATTTATGGCGTTCATAGTCAACCTCATGGGAGATTTTGGTAAACATTCTCAGCTTTGGGCCTCTGTGTAAAACATCTGTAACCGCTTTTACCGTATTCAGCTCTTACACAACTATGATAAGATGATTGAATTAAACTTTGTATTTTATCCCGTAATGTGTATTATTAAATTGAAATGGAATGTGTTCATTGTACTTTGGAAATGATGCGAGCACTGTATGCCTTTTCAACGGAAAAAGGGTGAAGTTGTAATTTTACATACAAATGTCAAAAAAGTGCGCAAGTTCTATCCAACTAGAAAGGCATGGTAATGGAAGAGCACAATGCATCTCTTAACACCGCTCATGTATTACAGTGCACAAGTGGATGGAAGCACAGTTTGATTGTCAATTACAGTTTCAATAACCATTTGACAAATTTCTGAAAATGTACAGATTCATGGTGGACGAAGAAAAATATATCTTAAGTACCCCCAGGAGGATGCAAAAATGGAAACAAAATAACATAAAAAAGAATGTGAAGACATTTCATTCGTTCCACTCTCACACTGTCGCAACAATAAAACATTTATTAGTTGTTTCGAGCAACAGGGAATGTTTTCATTAACATTTTGACATTTTAACATTCATCCTTTAACATTCATTCAGGGGTAGCAATGCATGTTTCCGCTGTATAATACAACAAAGTTACGATAATATAAAGGAACATCAATTCATCCAAAAATTAAACCTTCCATATAAAGTGAACCTCTGCATATTAGTTGGTTGTCTTTGTCTAAATTATCCTGTTATTTACTGATAATCTTACCTCTGGATTATATGTAGTTTTGTATTATTTATTACAGTTACTTTTTTCCCATTTTTTTTTTGTTTTTTTTACATTCAGATAGTTTTAAATATTTTTAGTGCAAGTTTGTAGTTTTATTTTTTTTTCATTGCTTCGTATTGGTATAGTTATTAGTTTTAGTATTATTTTTAGATTAAAAAATATCTATATAGAGTGTTTGTCGAGCGCAAGAAAACTAAAAAGGTCACTAAGTACTGTCTTAAAAGGTAAAGTATACAGCAAGGAAGGACGGAAGCACTTTAAAAGTATGAAAATGATGTGGGGACGGAGTGCGATTATTTTTATGAATAAGGACGAAAGTGTAATGACGGCAGGGTGCCAGGTCACGGACAGAGGATGGACGAGAAACATAGGGTAGAGTGGTCACCTTTTTTCACGTGACGTAATCTATTCCGATCTGACGTTTACATGCTCCCCTATAATCACATCAGACGTGTTACAGCAGTGTGACGTGGAGAATATAGTAAACCACATGTGGTTTATCAAGATGGAGTTCATGTGTCTATCCAGCAGTGTAGTTGTGCTAGTTTTAACACCTTTATTTAAGCAACATCTTGATAAAAACAAGTTACAAGCACAAGTTTTGCCATCTTAGGCGAGCTCGGGTAGGACGTAGCCATTTTAATGTGCGCATATGAGCATGGCTGACTTGACCAACTGGTTTACCTGGGCTTCACCCCATCAACCATGAGTTGACCAATGAATGAATGCACCCGGCATTGCCGCAGAGACATCCGCATGGTCGCTGTCTGAGCGAGTATAAAGAAACCTTTATATTAGTAATTTTGCAGACCAGCGCAGGCAGGCAAAAGCGTGAGTGGAAGGTCTGCGCCGCTGTGGGAGTGGTCACAGCCACTTTAAAGGGGCCCTGACATAATGTTCTCTTTTTGTTGAGGTTTAAATCATAAATATACATTCCCTCAGCCGGACCAAGTCCCCAAAGTTGTGAGAAAAACGACCTATGCTTCGGTTGCCTAAGGTTGTTGGCGTCGACATAGCTCAAACAGCACGATCAAACGGGCTGTTTTAGTAGATCAGTACTATACGTCACTAACACGACCTTTTTTTCAGTTTTATTCATCCCTAACTCAGCGTGAACTCCGCCCTCACTGACAAAGTGCGCAGGTACAGCAGGACCACGGGGAGAAAACAAATGAAATTAAATAATTTATCATAGAATACGTTCGGAAATTAACTCATATCAAGACGTCCATAGGGTGGTTGTTGTCGCCGCTGCAATGCTCATGTCAGGGGTCCTTTAATCACGACGAGTCAAAGGAACTTGTTTCATTCCCTTTAAATGTGCCGCACTAGAGTCTCAACATGGTGCTCATCTGCACCTGGTAGACTCTGCCGAGACATTTCTTTTTCATACGTGGAGGACAGTGGATGGTACCTATTAGTGCGAGGGCTACTGTATTTCAGGAAAGCTTGGAAATCAACATCAATTTAGCTTTGAGGAGGCATTTCTGTCTGCGTCTAAAAGCACATCATCACATAGAACAAGTGTCTGTAGCCTTTATTCTGGGGACTCACATCAAATGAGTCATTTGACCTTTGATCATAAATGATCACATTAGCCCTACTCGCTGACACAGTGGTGCATCTCACTGTTATTTCTGAAATAAGATGTAACAAGAAAACAACCCGTAGGCGTGTTGTGTGTCTTCACACTGCCGTCGCAGCATCTAGTTTGTGGTTCGTAATTGGAACTGTGTGGAAAAATGTGACTTGCCATAGCGGTGATTAAGCTCTTCTAATGGAAAAGATGCAGGGGGATAACAGGTTTGATGACTGAGATAACAGACTGCATATAGAATGAGCTTGCCTTTCCCTCACAGGCACATACACATCCATGCGAGTTGGTCACTTAGAATGTCACAGAGCCTACCTGGTGGGATTGCAAACATCTGTTCTTGTTAAATTGCAAAGAACTTTTATTGATCGGGTGCTGGTGCTGCATTCCTTCACAATTTACTGCTGGCAGAGGGGAAAAGGCTGGCGAGGGTGTTGGGTGTTTGGGGGCTTTTAAAGTGAATTACCAGTTCCCGCAGTTAATGCCCATGTCTTTTTTTTTTTTCCTCCCCTTGAATTTACCAGGAAAGGCGTGCATGCTGAATTCAAATGAAAATGGCCTGTTCTGAAGTCCAGGCAGCAGCTCTTGGCAGCTTTGTGTGACTTAAGGAGGATTGTGCAAGAGCTAAATTGACTGCAGATGGCGAGGGAGGTAGTGCTAGGTGGGGGCTGAAGGAGAGGGTCTGCAGTTTTATCACCTCAAAGATTATGAGTATTGATCATCTGAGGTAAGGGGGACATCAACTTTGACCTGCCAAGAGCATATGAGCTGCAATAAGAATATGACGGGGAGCACGACGTACTGTAACATTGCTCTCCTGTTGCTTGTAACGCTACTAGAATGATGAAAGTTCTGATAAAACTACCACAATGGGAACATGAATGCAAATTTTTCCCTGGACTACCATTTATTGACAATGTCCCATGAATACATTTAAGATAGTAGTATTTCTACATTACCCACTATCAAATATGAATGTCAAGGAAGTCAACCCGCAATAGTATTAAAACCAACACTGTCTTAAATTTAATGAAGATCTTGAGAGGTAAATCTTTCCCAGAAAACCTCACTTGTGTTTGACTTGTCACAGTGTTGTTGTTTTGTTTTTTTCCCGTGTTTTGACCTTCATTAAAAGTAAAGCTGATTAAGGTTTAACTCCACAACATTTGTGTATAGGTCATTTTGTTTTAGTATGATTTAGGCCTACTCCCTGGTAAACATTATCTACTCAAGTCAAATGCACTTTGTCTCGTCAATTTCTCCTTCCGCCGCGTGTCAAGGACTGCGCACCTCCCGTGCAACAGTTTTAAAGGGAATCAGATGAGCCACTTCGACTGGCGGCGAATCAAATTGGCTGTGTTCACACCCACAACGGCGCACACTTTTAACTCCGCCAAGTTACGTGTATCTGCAAAAATAACCAAACTTGGTTTATCCCTTTGCTACACTAATGTAGGCAGCACCTTTCGGGCAGACTTGCACTAGGCATGCATATTAATGTTATGTTTTAAGTTTTATTGTTTAGGGGAATTTTTTTTTCTTCAGCACCTAAGATCAGGTCAATATGAGTCCAGGTGTCGCCGCTACTCATGAATGCATCTCAAATGACTGACACCTTTTCCGTCACACTTTCTGTTTTTTATTGGTTTATTGGGCACGGTGGTTTCTCGCAAATCAGTTTAGTGGCACAAGATGGGGCCACACATTTTCTTTTCACAGATCACTTTTATCATGTGATACTGTCAGGTCATACTGACAGTTTTAACAAATGTGATATTTTGTTCCTAAAATATTTTCCCTTTAAAAATGAATGGTTTGTACACGTGAGCTGAGCCTTATTGTTTAAAAACTGTGGTTTCTTTTTATTTAAACCAAAGAAAAAGAGGAACCAAATGGGCTGAACACCCAAAATCTTATCAGCGTGTTTTGTAGACCTGGTCCCCCACCCCCACAGCCTGTCTTGTATAATGTGGGAACTGGTCATAAATCACCAGTTCCCCTTCTGCCAAGTTTAGGTTTGAGCATGCCAGGAAACGGTTGTTTCCCTAATTTCTCCTGCATCGAATGCAGAGAGCACATACTTGCCCCCGTTGCCAACAGCTACACTTCAGAGCCAGCACCAGGAATTCATCGTACGGTCGAGAAGTAAATATTTGGCAGAAAGCGACGAAAAGGTTACAGTGAGCATCGAGAGAGAGTGGGACAATAAATCCGAGAGATGCTCTTGTGGTTTTAAGGCAAAGCTTTTGCTTTATTGACATTCTTCAAGGTTAAAACAGTTTGCTTACTTTGCTCCAGCACGGGTTTCTTTTCAATTCACAGAGCACATGACCAAATTTAACACCTTTATAGAAGTGCACTTCAGAAAACAAGTCCAGGATGGCAAAAACGAGTTCAAGCTCCTGATGCTGTAATGAAGCGTGACAACAAGATCGTGTACGGCACAGCTGCAATATGTTATTGTGTATTATTTAATATAAAGTGAAAGATCCGCGTGGCAGGTTATTATTTTCAGAAATTGCAACCCAGCCGCAACGTTGTAGCTCTGAGCGCGTGTGTCAAATTGCGCAGGTCACAGATGTGAGGTCTTAATGCAGCATAACGACAAGGAAAATTGCTTTTTTTCTCCTCCATGAGGCCTGATAAGAAAACATGACTGATTTTTAATAGTTCCAGCATTGTGTTTAAGCGTCACAAATAAACGCCTCCCTCAAAATCTCTGCTCATTTTTTCCCCCCGTCAGATAAAAGGGTCGAAACTGCACTTATTTCAGTGTAGAGATGCGATTTTTCACACTCTGACATGAAAGCGTTAACTCCTCAGCTCATTTGCAGGCACTTGCAAACCAAAATGGCAGCACCTATCTACCTACCTAATCCGTTTTTGCGACAATAAATATTTTTAACATGGTTAACAGTCATGATGGTTAATGTAGAACTGACTGTATTTTATTTATATTTTTTGCTTTTTGCTACCATATCTCAATCCATAGACTTCAATGGTCCCACATGGACACAAGAGTTAACACACTGACACCATTTGAACTATATCGCTCCCTGCAGTTCCCTGAGCTGTATTAAAGATGATCTCATGTTATGAGGAGAGGATTACATTTCCAGTAGACGCTGGTGTGATCATGCTACAGTCTTATGTGTTCATTTATTTTCTGGACAGTCAGGTTTTTTATACATCCCTTATAATCTTTTTTTTTTTATTTTGCTCAACATTGTTTTCTCAGACAGTTGTTTAATATTTTCCAAAAAATAATTCCAACACTACAGCTCATCAACAGTGCTCACGTCTTATGATTTTTGTAGGACTAAATTATACTGTACACAAACAATAAAATTGCAAAAGTGCAAATGAATTCATGAAATAAAAAGTGAGTCAAGCTATGAGCCATCAAGTCGAATGAGACATTAACCAAGCGACGCCTCGCACATGCAAGATGGTGTCTTAGAAGAATGTGAGCCTGACGTCCAAACAAGCGAGAATGACACACGGTAACAACATGTGACACCACGATGACAAAAAAGGGCAACTTTTGGGGGTGGAGGGGGCTCCTTCTCGCCGGCTTCCCCGACAACAGAGACCCCAAAAGTGAGCAATGGTTTAACCACATTTGATTAACTTCACAAAGGTGCCATCAACTTCTCCTTGTCGACGGATGGAGGAGAAAACAAAGTCGAGTTACATCGAAACATGCCGGTGCTTATATGACATGAGTGGCTGCGTGTAGCGCTACTTCAATCTTACATCCATTTACTATCGGGTTTATCCTCATTAGGGAGGTTAGCCAAACGCAGCAGACTTACAGAGAAATCAACATGTGGACAAACAATCATACACACTTACAGCAATTGAGCAAGCAATCAGAGTAATTAGTTTTTCAGCAGACGCGTGTGCGGATCGCTTCACAATGTTGTGTTGTGTCTTTGTTGATAATTATTCTACGATTACCTGAATAAAAAAATTCCTCTCTCCCATCTACGTTTGAGCCAATAAACACTTCCCCGTCCGACGTGTGGGGGAAAAAAAAACTGTGATTCAACAAACCCGTCATTGATCTCTTTCGGATGACAAATCAGATCATTGGAAGGGATCATCTACTGAACCTCCCAGCAAACTAAATGACAAGCTCGTGATCAATGCACAGATAATCAGCGCTTGATTGGACGTAGCGGTGCTCTTATTGATCCGTGTCTGCACCACGAGACAAGAACTCTGAGTGAGACTCTTTCAATTACCAAAGTGAGGTTAAACATAGACGCGTCCCGCAGAGGAAACCGCATTGGAACTGTTGGAGTCGCAAACCCTGTCACTCCGACTTGACATTAACGATATACAGTGGTACAACGACATACTTAATACTACTAATTGGTTTTCACGTGAAGCTTGTTAGTTTTGTTTTACATTTTTCATAAAACATGGTAAAAACAAAGTAAAGTAAACAAACTGTATTATGGGGTAAAATGAAGCCAAAAGTCAAATCCAAACGATATTTTACAGGTGCAAAGATTAATTAATGATCAACAACTAATTATAAATGTATTGATAATTAATCAAATCAATCGTTAAGCGATCTTGTTTCATTTGAATTTGTCCAAATCCATAAATATTCTCCTATTTCTGTAGTCCTCTCTAAAAGCAGACTGATTATCGTCTCAAAATTAAAAATGTGCAAATATTTACTTTTACTTTGTTAATAAATAATAAAATAAATAATCAAAAGTAACCAGTAACTGAATCTTTATTAATTCATGTTTGTACATTCTCTGCATTGTTAATCTTGAACATGTCCTGTTTTTGGACATCGTATTGGAAATTAAAACTTCTTTTTATCCAATTCATCGATTAACCGACAAGCTATTCAGTTTAATCAGTTAAAAAAATCTTTGGTCATAAGCCCTCTGTATCATTCGTGTTCAGACGTGTGTGCCCTTTGTGGTCTAGTGAGTGAGTTTGCCATGCAGTTAGTTATTTTTTAGCATCTTTGACATGCTCATTGCGAGTGTTTTCATTTTGTATGCATGTTTGATTGTTTAAGCCATCTACCAAACAGCTAAAAGTTCTTTAGCTGTTGCGCTCCTATTTTTTTCCTCTTCACTCAAGCGACAACATAGTTTAAGGTCCTCCTTGAATGTAGTGGTCGTGTTAAAAATAAAATGTTCTTTGGGTGACTTTTAACAAGCCCAACATGTTATGACAAACGACTGATGGCAACTTTGCGCGTAGTGATTATTGCCCAAACAACCCCACAAGTTTGGTTCAGACCCAATCAGAACAGTAGTCAAGAAACCAGTCACTCGTGAACAGGCCACCGAAGTTGTCATCACAGCCATCATTTCTTTCTCCTAAAACTGTCATTCAATGACAAGTCGCAGTCAGTTGTGCAGGTTCAGAATTTCGATGCACCTCGCCAAGCAGGGAACACAACCAAATACAAAGTCATGTTCAGAATAATGTTCTTATGTTTGCAAATACTTTGCAAAGCAAGCACACTAGCTGCTAAAAAAATCTTTCAACAGCAGCAGCCATGATGTCAAGCGCTGATTTCATTGTGTTCCCCGACAAACAGCAAACGAGCCTTCTATTGTGCTTTCCTGTGCACATTTACCATTCGCTTTTATCTACCGGGCTGGAAGAGGAAGCTGCTTAATGTTCAGTGTTGTTTTAACAATTGTGGGAATGATGGTGCTTAGCCAGGGAGAATTAAATGCCAGACAAGAGATTAGAAAACAGATATACTGTACACTAGACACTCTTTAAGACTTGTTTATTCTTATTCTTTTTAACTCTACAAACTGTGTGTTTCATGCTATTGTGCTTCTAGATGGAGCTCACCCCTTTCACTCAAGACAAAACAATGTAAGTGTACCTGCCTCTATTGCTACCAATGACAACCATCTTAAATTTTTAAGGATGAAATTTAATGTCCAGTGTGAGCATTTGTAGAATTGATGTACCACAGGGCTCAGTATTAGAGCCAGTGTTATGTTCAAATCAGTCACAAAATGAACAATTTGTAGTGATTTCCCCTGGTGATTTTTCTTCTTTTTTTTTTTATTTTTCGTTTATTTATTTATGTATTTACACTCTGTCCTGACCCAGCATTTGTAATGATGTCATGATCAGGATCGTTATTTAGCTTCTGCAGACGTTGCTGATTATCTGATCATTTGAATCAGGTGTGTTGCAGCAGAGACAAATGGAAAACAAACAGGAAACCAGGAAACCAGGCCCTCGAGGAACAGAATTGAGGACCCCTGATGTAAAGCTTGCAGCTGTTGGTGGAACAACCTGTCAACGATTCCATGGCAGACGTGTGTAATCATCCTCAATTGAAATGTGCCTACATTTGCATCAGTCATGATGAATGGTGACAACTTTGAAACTGGCACTTTATGAATATTACAGCATTGTCGGTTGGCACAGAGGACACACTGTTCATTTGTATTTATTTTTTTATGAGATACACCCTTCCTTTTGTGATTAAAAATGTATGGGCCTATAAACTTTTACAGTCTGGAACAATTGTTTTAATTGATGGCATCTCTCTCAGGTAACATTAAGATGTGACTGGTCCTGCACATAATATAAGTTCTGAAACATTGGATTTTTGATTAAATACTGTCTTATTCTTGAGTGCAGCTCCTGTCCTCTTTGCTGCTGTAAAAATGTAATTTCCCCACTGCAGGACGATTAAAAGATAATTGTGTTTTAGTCTTTTCTTTAAGTAATTGCTTGTTTTTGACAAACTGCTCTCACCATAATGTGAAGCTTGAAATAACTGAAGCACTAATCATAAAAAGAAACATTTTAGCTGAAATAATACAAATAAACTAGATGTATTACCTCCAGAAGACAATTTATGTTCCATGAGTGGTTGAGTGCATGGCGCAATCAAATAATGCAAGAAATTCCCATTAAATCATTCAAATATTATTATGTGTATTGTTATTTTCAAAGACTAGACAAAAGAAATCTATCATGTTTGTCCCCAAAACAACAATATTTCTTTTATGGTCCATTAAACTCAGACCAGCTTCATCAATATGTCCATTGTGAGTCATTACACTTATTTTGTTTGTGTCTTTTAGGGTGCGTGTATCATACATACGACTAAAAAATATTGCGGATACATTACAATTTGAAGTGAAATTGGAGTTTAAAACAAAATCAATTGTAGCCAAATCTAAACTTGGACACACACAATATTGTGAAGCGCTCTCTTCAGTTTACTGCAACGTCGTTACAGTTAAAATCGTCCTCAAAAGTGCCGAATGAACGCCTTTACAACAACTCGGCAAGTTTCCACACATTAATTCCACAGACAAGCATCAGTAGGAGCAGCTGTTTTGGCTAACAACGGTTTGAATGGACTCAACAGGCAATAACATGTATGAACTGTAATTACAGTACAGGCCGCAACTCAGTTGTGTGGACTTGATAAGCATGTCACGAGAGCACAGCAACACAACTTGACACGTGCTCATTTTGAAAACAGGTTGCAGACGAGCTGCAGCGTCTCGCCTGGGAAGCGTCCATCTGCTTGGACGTAACTATCCCGGCCCGCCTTCTGTCGGCATGTTTTTGTTTTCTTTTTCAAATGGCAAAGCTGTTCTGTCTGGAGCCGAAAAGTCAAGAAAACTTGTTTTTCGCCGACTTTGCACGTAGTGTTGAACAACGATGAACTTTGCTGACTAAAAGGAGACTTTTGTCAAGACTTAATGGAACATATAGTGGAGAATGTACTTTTTAATGGCTTGTCTACAAATAGCTGGGCGTCCCTTGAGCGTCTTCCACTTGTTTGTGAAAACGTGACTGTGAGGTAGCTATTCGGTAGTGATGGGTAAATAAAGCTTCAAATCTGCTTCACGAACGAGTCGTAGTGTTTTTGGACGCCTGTAGATGACACTCTCTGTTCAACATTGGGTTGAAAGCATAACTTGCCATTTTTTAAACCCTTTATTTTAACCAACAGTGCCATCTAGAGGACTCAAAAATACAACAGCTGGTACGTGAAGCAATTTTGAAGCTTCATTTTCCCATCACTACTATTCGGCATTTCTGTCTTGCTGTTTAGTAGAGATATTTTTTAAAAAGTAAAAGTATATCACATACTTAACTAAAACAGTGGCAGAATTGTTTTTTTTTTTCAAATATTTTTAAATACAACGTTTCTCTCTTTAATGGCGGATTAAAGACTGTGAGAGGTCATCGATACAGTATCCCACGAGAGGTCCGACCTCAAAGCACTTAAAGGATAATGTAAATGGCAGTCAATTTAAAACTGAACAAAGGTTGGACTGCTCGGAGCCACTTTTGTGATCCTGGCATGGAAGTCCATTGTTTCAGAGGGGTCTCGTTCACACCTCCTGTGGTGCAGCTGTGATCTAATCTTCCTGCATTCCTCTCCTGAATGTCTGGTCATTAGCATGGTCTAAACTTCAGTTACACTTAAAGGATTTCATACTTTTGACTATTAAAGGAATATAAGAGTTTGAGCTTAACATAGTTCATTAGATGTTGGTGCATCCAATGTATGAAAATGTGATATTGTAAAATGCTGAGAGTGTGACTGGTGGCGAGAAACTGGTTGCGGGGGTTGTGCAAGAATGGAATGTTTTAGAAACCGAAGGTGCTGAGCGAGACGAGATGACTCCGGGAAGGAGCGGCCATCGGGGGAATCGCACGCAGGAGGAGCCACGGGATTCGGCGGGAGGAGAAAGACCAATGAGAGCGAGCTAAAGTTAACTGCAATACACATAGCCAATAGAATCATGCCAGGATGCCTTTGTCTGTGCCATTTTGCATGTTGTATAGTATGAATCAGTACTGGGCAACTCGGGGGTAGAACACATTCGCTGGTGGTATGAGAGGTGTAGAGCTGTATTGAGAGGGACCCAAACTCAAGTTGTAGATTTGTGTGTTAGGAATAAATCCACTCGTGTGTGAAAATGCCGGCTTCCTGATACCTTTCTATTGCAGAACGAGCGCGCATATTGTTGGATGTGTGAGAGTTGGGTAAGGTCGCAAATTGGAGTCAGATTACTTATTTGAGTTTACATTGGGTTAAAGTTAAATTCTAACATTGATATAAAGATAAATTCCAACAATTTATGGTGACCCCGACGTGATGCATGAGAGGTAATAGAAGTCTGGGACTTCAGAGAGAGTCTGGGACTCTAAGAAAAGATGAGAAGCCTGGGGCTTCAAGAGCCTGGGGCTCAAAGGAAGCCTGGGGCTTCAGGAAAAACCACAAGAGTCTGGGACTCGGGCCTGGGGCCCACGTCCACACCAGGTGACGACCTGATAAAGAATGAAGGAGCCGCACATCCGACCGGCCTTCCTCTTGGGCCCACAGTGACATAAGGTAAGCAGATCCTTTTCAAATTCTGCATATTGGCAACGCTAAATTATAAGAGGAAGGCGGAGTGGAACGGCGTTAAAATGTATAAATAAATAAGTGTAAAAGTGTGGACGATAGTAGTGTAAAATCTGGGATTTACCTACTAGAATAGTTTGGAACTATTCGTGGTTAAGATATGATATGGTTAAATAAATAAATAAATATATAAATAAATAAGTGTAAAAGTGTGGACGATAGTAGTGTAAAATCTGGGATTTACCTACTAGAATAGTTTGGAACTATTCGTGGTTAAGATACGGTATAAAATCTGGGATTTACGTATCGGGACACGGTTTAAAATCTGGGATTTACGTGTCTGTGTGGAAGCTGTGTGAATGTGAAGGCTAAAATTGTTCTGCGTAAGAAGTGGTTGGGACACACACGAGTGGATTTCAGGATGTTGAAGGAGAGGAAGTGTTATAGTGGTCTCGGGTCCTGGGTGTGGCACGGAGATTAAGGATAAATTCATAAAAATGAAACATAAAAAAGAGAAGAAAAACATGAAGTAGGGATGAAATAAGAAAAGAGAAAGAAAGAAAGCTAGAGAAAAGAGAAAGGAACAATTAATGTTCCATTGAAAGGAGGATGATGACTTGAACTAATGAAAAGGATAAGAATTAGGGTCTGCTGTAAGGAGGAATTGAAGAAATAAATATTTTATGTTTCATACTTTAGTTGATGGTCTTTCTATTAAGGTAACTGTAATTAGTAACTGGAATGAAATGCACAGATGGAAATGACACAAAGAAAAAAGATTGGTGTTAAGAAATCATAATTGAATGAAGCTTTTGAGAGCATGAGAAAACTTTGCAAGAGCATAGGTGGTTCCTGACTTTGTAGTTTGTGATTTGATACCTTGATTGGTTGAGTGGCTTTGGTAAGGCTACAGTGAATTTGGAAAATTAAAGGAAAAAATAAGAGTGAGAAAGATTTTACAGAAGGCAATGAGTATAGGTGTAATCGTAAAATCATGAGTGTGCTCTAACAAAGAGTTAACAGCTCTTTGAAGTTAGATGCTCGTTCCAAAGTAGGGGGAGGAAGTCAGAGAAAGAGGATGAAGTGATTGAAAAAGTGGAAGAAAAGACGGAATGTCTGAGAGGCATTCATCCACAGTTGCCAGACTCGCAACAGTATGTGTTTGAGCCGCCGCCCGATCCGACGGCGCCATTAATGGGGGGGGAGCAGAATGGTTTGAGATGCAAAAGATAAAACGATTCACGGATGGCACCAGCGACCATACAATTGATCGAACAGGCTGTGAATAATGAGAGAGAGGGTGCGCGGAGAACAGCAGGGGAGTGTGGAGACGCCCGTGCTGGCCCCGGGGGGGAAGCACCAGCAGGAACATGTAAACATTTCAGACACAAGAGGAAAAACAGGCATCAATGGCAGTCGTTAACTGATTGAAAAGGAAGATATGCCTTTTGGTGCTCTCGTAAGAAGGTCACAGTCCTTTTGTTTCAGAGGTGTGTCGCGGCACCCCCCTCGATGTTGCAGACGTTGATCTAATCTTCAGGCATCTGCCTCTCATTGAGGTGTGGAGCAGTTTTTTTTACAGTGCTAGTGTAGCAGTCCGGGGATAAAATATATGTATTCAACCTAACAATAAATACAAATTAGCAGGGAATTAGAACACAAGTTAAACACTGAAACATGCAGGGGATGCCTGAGGAACAGCAGGGCGGCGACAATCTTATTAAAATTTAAATTTTTAAGCAAAGGGATTATGGTTTTGGGATAAGTTTTAAGTGAAGTATTCTATGAACATGTTGAGAGAAAATCTTTGGAAAGGGGAATATCTAGCCATTGGAGATTGGTTTACCAAATATAAAGTTGGACTAAATAGTTTCGTAGATGATTTATTAACTGATGTGTATTAAATGTGACAAAGGTGAAAGACAGATGTTTTTTTGACTGTACGACGCGAACGCTGACATGACAATTTTAGGGGATATGACATCATTCCATAAATACCAGACTGCTAACATTCACATCTATGAGCTGTTTGATGTCACAGGTGCAGTTTCGTCAGCTACGTCCTTGAGAGGAGAAACAACTTCACGGGGAGTGAATGGGAAAATCCAGAGACCCACAGTTGTAAATTTTGGCATACGCTGGCTAAATTGAGGCAAAATTAAGGAACTGCCAGCACAAATCACAGTGGAACCAAGGCGGACGCGCCAAGGGAGGGGTCTCTGTGTGGAATTGGAAAGTATCGTTTGGTGAATGAAAGTGTGAAAGAAAAAGTGTTTGGATGCATATGTGGTGTGAGTGAATGTTTAAGGGACGGGCCTGAGGACAGACAATTGTTTGAGGTCACCGGCAAGCCCTTACAGTACTTAGGATGCGATGGGTGGACAGGCCTGATCAACCTGAATCCCTATTGCACTCCCGAGTATTGATTTTCAAATTGTTTTTGGAGAAAGATTGGAGTAATTAAATTCAAGCATCAAGTGAATGATTGATTGACGTTATTACACAAAATTTATGCAAAACTGAAAGTTTTGGAAGGAAGATAATTTGTCTCTTCTCACTGGCAATTGCCACACCTCCAGTTATCTCCACAGGTTTGAGGTGACATGTGACCAGTGTGACCAGAAGGCCAGAGAATGCTTCAAATAGCGCCTCACCACTACCATCCCAGAGGTTCTCCTCAACAAGGAGGGAGATATAAGACATATTCACATTGGATGCGCGACTAGATAACACACACCCAGTCCAGGATAGGGCAAAATTTTCTTGGATTGTTTAGACTTTTCCATATAATACAGCACCACAGCAGTGATACTTGAAGTTAATGTCGAATTAGTGGCACTGTTTTTATGGAAAATTACTCACTTAACGCAAGGGTAAGTTGTTGTAGAGGAGATATTTCAGACAAAAATGACCCTGAAGTGGTCTCAAGCACGTGTCTCATGTTGGATGTATGAATGTTATTCTGATATTTTCATTGTAACGTAGTTCATTGTATTTAGGACTAAGACATTGTAAAACACTGTTTGGAAGAACTTATAGAATACCTCAAATTTAAGAACAAATGGGAAATAGAGGTTGAAGCAACTTTAGTTGACCATATGTGAAAAGTGTTAGGAAAACGAAAGACAGGCGCAAATTTAGAGTGACAAGGATCTTTCTGTCTCCCAGCAGGGGCACAAAATGGGTGAAGCCAGGATACGGGGTGCTTGTAGGAAGTTTGAAGATAAGACATTTGTAATTACCCAAGGGGGAAGGAGGCGTTAGTAACAGCTCTCACAGCTGTAAAGATAGCAGAAAGGTCAACATTGGTTTATTCGACATGTTGTAAAGAGGTCACACGTTGTAAAGAGGTCACGTTGGTTGAAATCTCCTACAAAGGAGACACCAGACTAAGAGGTTTATACAGAGTTACAGGCGGGACAAAATTTATTTCAGAGGAACTATCCTCGCTTGAGGCCGAGGCCAGATCTGCTGACCAGCATGATGGTCACCAGCTAAATGGGGACACCTCAGGTGAGATTGGCTGTGCCGTGCATCAGATATTTCTGGCCCGTTGGGGTCGATGTTGCTGTGTCTTTCAGGTGGGGAAAAGGGAGACAGGCCTGGTCTATGTGGCCAGGGCGAGACGTGAATAGAGTGAGACTTCCGGCAGTGACCCATCCAATAATGTCGACATTACACAGCTGTTCCAGTTGGCCGTCCACAAGGGCGTGCCCCTCCCAGTGGCAGAAATCAGGCGAAATAGTCCATCAATGAGAAATGCTACTCGGGCTAAGTAGAACACATTTTGTACATAATTTTGCACGACATCAGAAAAGGAAAATATGGGATTGGATTAAGGAGCGTGACTAAAATTGTTGTACTTGCAGGTTTAGAAGGCCAAGAGAGATAAGAAAAAAGGAGGCAGCTGCTCCTTCCACTTCTGCTGCTTCTGGGCAAGGTTCGGGTGACGCAGCGCCACAGCAGACTGGCTGCTGTCCATAGCAGGCCAGTCAACGAGGTTGGGATTGCAGTAACAGAGATATGGGTGGTTACAGACGGGGGTTGTGAGTGGGGTGTGCTCTGGCTGCGGGGTGTGGGGTCACTGGGTGATGAGCTGTCCATGCCGAGCCACTTTCTGGAATGTGCCATCCTCCGGTGCCATATCTGTCACAAAGAGCTCCACCAGCGCAGGGGGCGCCACCGTTACCCACTCCCAACGCACTTGACACAAACCCGCTCGTACCCCATTCCATGACAGGGGGCCGCGGAGCGTCAGCGTTCGAGGACTAGCAGGTCCTAGCAGTCCGGGGACGGTGGATGGACAAGTTTTCGATGGTGCTGGATATTGGGGCGAGCTATGAGCTCCTTCCGCAACCCCCACTGAGCCATGTGGACTCTCAAGAGTGCCTGAGTCACTGCCATTGACTGAACGAACACTGGAATTCGAGTGGCATTCCCGGATGGGACTGAACTTGACTCTGCACATCCGTCGGAGGGAGCATATGTCGTGCTCTCTTCCTTCCCAGTGGCTAAACTGAACTGAAACATTTGAGGGCAGCTCTGAAACCTGGTTCCCATCCTCCCGCGGTGGGTATGCCCTGTTCTTGCTCTGGTCTGAGTGGTTTAGCAACCGCCACCCTTTCAATTCACCAATTGACATATCACATTGTACATGTGATCACAAACATGATTTGATTTATCAAAAATGCACTCATCCAAATTTAGTCATGAGTGCATCTTGCGTTAGAATTATATATTTGTTATGTCTACTGGCGTTGCCTCGCACGCGTGCCTTGTCCCTGGACAGCGGAAATGGTATGAATTGTTTACTTTCGCCGAGCCACAAATCGCATTGAATATTGATGAGCGTCATCATACTAGAGATCTAGACCCCATAGTTGTTGCACAATCGGGAGATCATATATCAGCACCGACTACAAATTCTTTGGTTTTGGGAACATTACTGAATTTCAAAATTTCCAGGGAAGGGTCGCTCGGAAATGGTAGTTCTGTGTGTGTCTCTGCTAGAGGTGTTGTGGACCCAGGGCCCGACTGAGTTGGGGCTCGGCTCCACAGCTCCGCGATGTTTTTACTGTCTCTACCCCCTCCCCCAGTTGACAGAATCAGTGTGGGCACAGCCTGTAGGTGGATTGAGCCAATCATGAGACAATAGGAGGTGAAGACTGCAGCGGTCTTGGAGCTGTCTATGTCTTGTAGAGCACCTTTTCTTCCCATAAAAAAAAAAAAGAAAAAAATAGAGGTTTAATTCGGTATCTGCGTTATTATAGTTTTGGGATTTTTTATTTTAAGCATAAATGGTTACTATTTCATTTGTGTTGCTTTAAAATTTGTCAATTAACAGTCAAAATTGGAGCGTTAGCTCGAGGCTTAATTTGTAATCTCGGAACACAGTTAGATATTTGTACTCAGTGAACTCAGCATCACTGGAGTCAGACATCGCTCCGTACATCAACCTCCGGGTGCTTTCCCGGAGGTGGACTCAATCTCGCTGATAAGGACAGTTTAGAGTTCTGGCTAGAACCTGACACGCCATCCGATTGGGAACTACAGGACAAAAGTGGTACCATAGCTCACAGTTGCGCCCGGCCCCAGTATTTGTGCCCGCCATGGTTGAGCTTAGAGGTTGACCGCCCGGACGGGCAGGTCAAGAGAGGGAATGTGTAGATGGCATGAATTGGATCAAAGTCAGACACTTTCGAGTCTGAACAAAGACGATGACGATGCAAATGTTTAACTTATTGACTATTTTACCTGCTGGCGTGTGCTTTGTGTGGACGATGTTGGCGTTTGAACATAGGATGCGGGATGACAGAAGTGATGGAGCGAAAGGAGCATGTAATGGAATGGTATGGTATGGAGCAGAGCGAGATGATGGTAAGACGCTGACACAGACACAACAACTACTGCTAAATCTGAAATGTAAACAACCGACACAGGTGAACACTTGGGTGACAATTTTAATTGGACACACCCATGGAATGATGTGGGAATAAAAAAGAAAGAGCCTATTTTTGACACCCAAGTTGCAAAACAAAAGTTCACCTGCCTAAAAGTTAAATGGGACGGGTCCTGGGATTGGAGATCTCCAGGAGTCATGGTGTAATGAAAATGTGTCTTTGCCAGTAGGAATCCCTCTCGCTCGTGATGATGTTTGGCTGTGGTGTGGAAGGAAAGTGCTGTACGATAGGCTTCCCACCAATGCCTCAGGTAAGTGCGCCCTGGTAACGCTGATCATGCCAGTTAGTGTGACAGCCTTAGATCTGGCCAAAATGGAGTGGGAAGGTGTTGGACAATGGGGAAGAATCCCCTTCCTTAACAGGAAGAGAAGGGACATGCAAGAATGGTTGAATGCAGGAGATCCCACGTATATAGATGCAATTGGAGTTCCAAGAGGGATCCCTGACGAGTATAAATTGGTGGATCAAATTGCAGCAGGATGGGAGAGTCTTTTCCTGTTCGTTACAGTAAACAAAAATGTGGACCGGATTAATTATGTCCACTATAATGTCCAACGATTGGCGAATTTGACCACCTCAGCACTCCAGGCAGTGCATGAGCAATTGGCTGCCACGTCTCTTATGGCATTCCAGAACAGAATAAGCTTAGATATGTTGTTAGCCGAAAGAGGAGGGGTGTGTGGTATTTTTGGGGATCAGTGTTGTACTCTGATTCCCAACAATACATCTCCTGACGGTCGCCTTACCAAGGCATTGGAGGGTCTGCGCACGCTAAGTAACAAAATGAAGGAGCACTCAGGTGTGGACACCAGTTGGTATTCTGACTGGTTCAACATCTTTGGTAAATATAAAAGCCTGATTGCATCAGTACTGATTTCTATCGCTGTGTTTGCCGCTATTATGGTGTTATGCGGATGTTGCTGTATTCCATGTATCAGATCATTAACTGTTAAGACAATAGAACGCACGTTGGGGCCACTCCCTCCGGGTGGTCAGTACATGATGATCCCTCAAAAGGACCCCCAGGAGGCGGAGGTAGCCGTGGCCCTCCGGGAGTCCAGGATGTGAGTATGGAAAGATGGCCTCGGGGACCTGAGGCCATAAGGAGGGAAGGAAATTTTCTACTGATTCTTATTCTTTTACTAATTGTTTGATGTGTTCTAGTTTTATGGCAAGTGATGTCGAGCTCGTGTGCAGCAATGAAATAAGGTGTTCAAGTGATGACCTCAGATGTCTGAGGTCATGAGAGGGATTAAAGGATAATGTAAATGGCAGTCAATTTAAAACTGAACAAAGGTTGGACTGCTCGGAGCCACTTTTGTGATCCTGGCATGGAAGTCCATTGTTTCAGAGGGGTCTCGTTCACACCTCCTGTGGTGCAGCTGTGATCTAATCTTCCTGCATTCCTCTCCTGAATGTCTGGTCATTAGCATGGTCTAAACTTCAGTTACACTTAAAGGATTTCATACTTTTGACTATTAAAGGAATATAAGAGTTTGAGCTTAACATAGTTCATTAGATGTTGGTGCATCCAATGTATGAAAATGTGATATTGTAAAATGCTGAGAGTGTGACTGGTGGCGAGAAACTGGTTGCGGGGGTTGTGCAAGAATGGAATGTTTTAGAAACCGAAGGTGCTGAGCGAGACGAGATGACTCCGGGAAGGAGCGGCCATCGGGGGAATCGCACGCAGGAGGAGCCACGGGATTCGGCGGGAGGAGAAAGACCAATGAGAGCGAGCTAAAGTTAACTGCAATACACATAGCCAATAGAATCATGCCAGGATGCCTTTGTCTGTGCCATTTTGCATGTTGTATAGTATGAATCAGTACTGGGCAACTCGGGGGTAGAACACATTCGCTGGTGGTATGAGAGGTGTAGAGCTGTATTGAGAGGGACCCAAACTCAAGTTGTAGATTTGTGTGTTAGGAATAAATCCACTCGTGTGTGAAAATGCCGGCTTCCTGATACCTTTCTATTGCAGAACGAGCGCGCATATTGTTGGATGTGTGAGAGTTGGGTAAGGTCGCAAATTGGAGTCAGATTACTTATTTGAGTTTACATTGGGTTAAAGTTAAATTCTAACATTGATATAAAGATAAATTCCAACAATTTATGGTGACCCCGACGTGATGCATGAGAGGTAATAGAAGTCTGGGACTTCAGAGAGAGTCTGGGACTCTAAGAAAAGATGAGAAGCCTGGGGCTTCAAGAGCCTGGGGCTCAAAGGAAGCCTGGGGCTTCAGGAAAAACCACAAGAGTCTGGGACTCGGGCCTGGGGCCCACGTCCACACCAGGTGACGACCTGATAAAGAATGAAGGAGCCGCACATCCGACCGGCCTTCCTCTTGGGCCCACAGTGACATAAGGTAAGCAGATCCTTTTCAAATTCTGCATATTGGCAACGCTAAATTATAAGAGGAAGGCGGAGTGGAACGGCGTTAAAATGTATAAATAAATAAGTGTAAAAGTGTGGACGATAGTAGTGTAAAATCTGGGATTTACCTACTAGAATAGTTTGGAACTATTCGTGGTTAAGATATGATATGGTTAAATAAATAAATAAATATATAAATAAATAAGTGTAAAAGTGTGGACGATAGTAGTGTAAAATCTGGGATTTACCTACTAGAATAGTTTGGAACTATTCGTGGTTAAGATACGGTATAAAATCTGGGATTTACGTATCGGGACACGGTTTAAAATCTGGGATTTACGTGTCTGTGTGGAAGCTGTGTGAATGTGAAGGCTAAAATTGTTCTGCGTAAGAAGTGGTTGGGACACACACGAGTGGATTTCAGGATGTTGAAGGAGAGGAAGTGTTATAGTGGTCTCGGGTCCTGGGTGTGGCACGGAGATTAAGGATAAATTCATAAAAATGAAACATAAAAAAGAGAAGAAAAACATGAAGTAGGGATGAAATAAGAAAAGAGAAAGAAAGAAAGCTAGAGAAAAGAGAAAGGAACAATTAATGTTCCATTGAAAGGAGGATGATGACTTGAACTAATGAAAAGGATAAGAATTAGGGTCTGCTGTAAGGAGGAATTGAAGAAATAAATATTTTATGTTTCATACTTTAGTTGATGGTCTTTCTATTAAGGTAACTGTAATTAGTAACTGGAATGAAATGCACAGATGGAAATGACACAAAGAAAAAAGATTGGTGTTAAGAAATCATAATTGAATGAAGCTTTTGAGAGCATGAGAAAACTTTGCAAGAGCATAGGTGGTTCCTGACTTTGTAGTTTGTGATTTGATACCTTGATTGGTTGAGTGGCTTTGGTAAGGCTACAGTGAATTTGGAAAATTAAAGGAAAAAATAAGAGTGAGAAAGATTTTACAGAAGGCAATGAGTATAGGTGTAATCGTAAAATCATGAGTGTGCTCTAACAAAGAGTTAACAGCTCTTTGAAGTTAGATGCTCGTTCCAAAGTAGGGGGAGGAAGTCAGAGAAAGAGGATGAAGTGATTGAAAAAGTGGAAGAAAAGACGGAATGTCTGAGAGGCATTCATCCACAGTTGCCAGACTCGCAACAGTATGTGTTTGAGCCGCCGCCCGATCCGACGGCGCCATTAATGGGGGGGGAGCAGAATGGTTTGAGATGCAAAAGATAAAACGATTCACGGATGGCACCAGCGACCATACAATTGATCGAACAGGCTGTGAATAATGAGAGAGAGGGTGCGCGGAGAACAGCAGGGGAGTGTGGAGACGCCCGTGCTGGCCCCGGGGGGGAAGCACCAGCAGGAACATGTAAACATTTCAGACACAAGAGGAAAAACAGGCATCAATGGCAGTCGTTAACTGATTGAAAAGGAAGATATGCCTTTTGGTGCTCTCGTAAGAAGGTCACAGTCCTTTTGTTTCAGAGGTGTGTCGCGGCACCCCCCTCGATGTTGCAGACGTTGATCTAATCTTCAGGCATCTGCCTCTCATTGAGGTGTGGAGCAGTTTTTTTTACAGTGCTAGTGTAGCAGTCCGGGGATAAAATATATGTATTCAACCTAACAATAAATACAAATTAGCAGGGAATTAGAACACAAGTTAAACACTGAAACATGCAGGGGATGCCTGAGGAACAGCAGGGCGGCGACAATCTTATTAAAATTTAAATTTTTAAGCAAAGGGATTATGGTTTTGGGATAAGTTTTAAGTGAAGTATTCTATGAACATGTTGAGAGAAAATCTTTGGAAAGGGGAATATCTAGCCATTGGAGATTGGTTTACCAAATATAAAGTTGGACTAAATAGTTTCGTAGATGATTTATTAACTGATGTGTATTAAATGTGACAAAGGTGAAAGACAGATGTTTTTTTGACTGTACGACGCGAACGCTGACATGACAATTTTAGGGGATATGACATCATTCCATAAATACCAGACTGCTAACATTCACATCTATGAGCTGTTTGATGTCACAGGTGCAGTTTCGTCAGCTACGTCCTTGAGAGGAGAAACAACTTCACGGGGAGTGAATGGGAAAATCCAGAGACCCACAGTTGTAAATTTTGGCATACGCTGGCTAAATTGAGGCAAAATTAAGGAACTGCCAGCACAAATCACAGTGGAACCAAGGCGGACGCGCCAAGGGAGGGGTCTCTGTGTGGAATTGGAAAGTATCGTTTGGTGAATGAAAGTGTGAAAGAAAAAGTGTTTGGATGCATATGTGGTGTGAGTGAATGTTTAAGGGACGGGCCTGAGGACAGACAATTGTTTGAGGTCACCGGCAAGCCCTTACAGTACTTAGGATGCGATGGGTGGACAGGCCTGATCAACCTGAATCCCTATTGCACTCCCGAGTATTGATTTTCAAATTGTTTTTGGAGAAAGATTGGAGTAATTAAATTCAAGCATCAAGTGAATGATTGATTGACGTTATTACACAAAATTTATGCAAAACTGAAAGTTTTGGAAGGAAGATAATTTGTCTCTTCTCACTGGCAATTGCCACACCTCCAGTTATCTCCACAGGTTTGAGGTGACATGTGACCAGTGTGACCAGAAGGCCAGAGAATGCTTCAAATAGCGCCTCACCACTACCATCCCAGAGGTTCTCCTCAACAAGGAGGGAGATATAAGACATATTCACATTGGATGCGCGACTAGATAACACACACCCAGTCCAGGATAGGGCAAAATTTTCTTGGATTGTTTAGACTTTTCCATATAATACAGCACCACAGCAGTGATACTTGAAGTTAATGTCGAATTAGTGGCACTGTTTTTATGGAAAATTACTCACTTAACGCAAGGGTAAGTTGTTGTAGAGGAGATATTTCAGACAAAAATGACCCTGAAGTGGTCTCAAGCACGTGTCTCATGTTGGATGTATGAATGTTATTCTGATATTTTCATTGTAACGTAGTTCATTGTATTTAGGACTAAGACATTGTAAAACACTGTTTGGAAGAACTTATAGAATACCTCAAATTTAAGAACAAATGGGAAATAGAGGTTGAAGCAACTTTAGTTGACCATATGTGAAAAGTGTTAGGAAAACGAAAGACAGGCGCAAATTTAGAGTGACAAGGATCTTTCTGTCTCCCAGCAGGGGCACAAAATGGGTGAAGCCAGGATACGGGGTGCTTGTAGGAAGTTTGAAGATAAGACATTTGTAATTACCCAAGGGGGAAGGAGGCGTTAGTAACAGCTCTCACAGCTGTAAAGATAGCAGAAAGGTCAACATTGGTTTATTCGACATGTTGTAAAGAGGTCACACGTTGTAAAGAGGTCACGTTGGTTGAAATCTCCTACAAAGGAGACACCAGACTAAGAGGTTTATACAGAGTTACAGGCGGGACAAAATTTATTTCAGAGGAACTATCCTCGCTTGAGGCCGAGGCCAGATCTGCTGACCAGCATGATGGTCACCAGCTAAATGGGGACACCTCAGGTGAGATTGGCTGTGCCGTGCATCAGATATTTCTGGCCCGTTGGGGTCGATGTTGCTGTGTCTTTCAGGTGGGGAAAAGGGAGACAGGCCTGGTCTATGTGGCCAGGGCGAGACGTGAATAGAGTGAGACTTCCGGCAGTGACCCATCCAATAATGTCGACATTACACAGCTGTTCCAGTTGGCCGTCCACAAGGGCGTGCCCCTCCCAGTGGCAGAAATCAGGCGAAATAGTCCATCAATGAGAAATGCTACTCGGGCTAAGTAGAACACATTTTGTACATAATTTTGCACGACATCAGAAAAGGAAAATATGGGATTGGATTAAGGAGCGTGACTAAAATTGTTGTACTTGCAGGTTTAGAAGGCCAAGAGAGATAAGAAAAAAGGAGGCAGCTGCTCCTTCCACTTCTGCTGCTTCTGGGCAAGGTTCGGGTGACGCAGCGCCACAGCAGACTGGCTGCTGTCCATAGCAGGCCAGTCAACGAGGTTGGGATTGCAGTAACAGAGATATGGGTGGTTACAGACGGGGGTTGTGAGTGGGGTGTGCTCTGGCTGCGGGGTGTGGGGTCACTGGGTGATGAGCTGTCCATGCCGAGCCACTTTCTGGAATGTGCCATCCTCCGGTGCCATATCTGTCACAAAGAGCTCCACCAGCGCAGGGGGCGCCACCGTTACCCACTCCCAACGCACTTGACACAAACCCGCTCGTACCCCATTCCATGACAGGGGGCCGCGGAGCGTCAGCGTTCGAGGACTAGCAGGTCCTAGCAGTCCGGGGACGGTGGATGGACAAGTTTTCGATGGTGCTGGATATTGGGGCGAGCTATGAGCTCCTTCCGCAACCCCCACTGAGCCATGTGGACTCTCAAGAGTGCCTGAGTCACTGCCATTGACTGAACGAACACTGGAATTCGAGTGGCATTCCCGGATGGGACTGAACTTGACTCTGCACATCCGTCGGAGGGAGCATATGTCGTGCTCTCTTCCTTCCCAGTGGCTAAACTGAACTGAAACATTTGAGGGCAGCTCTGAAACCTGGTTCCCATCCTCCCGCGGTGGGTATGCCCTGTTCTTGCTCTGGTCTGAGTGGTTTAGCAACCGCCACCCTTTCAATTCACCAATTGACATATCACATTGTACATGTGATCACAAACATGATTTGATTTATCAAAAATGCACTCATCCAAATTTAGTCATGAGTGCATCTTGCGTTAGAATTATATATTTGTTATGTCTACTGGCGTTGCCTCGCACGCGTGCCTTGTCCCTGGACAGCGGAAATGGTATGAATTGTTTACTTTCGCCGAGCCACAAATCGCATTGAATATTGATGAGCGTCATCATACTAGAGATCTAGACCCCATAGTTGTTGCACAATCGGGAGATCATATATCAGCACCGACTACAAATTCTTTGGTTTTGGGAACATTACTGAATTTCAAAATTTCCAGGGAAGGGTCGCTCGGAAATGGTAGTTCTGTGTGTGTCTCTGCTAGAGGTGTTGTGGACCCAGGGCCCGACTGAGTTGGGGCTCGGCTCCACAGCTCCGCGATGTTTTTACTGTCTCTACCCCCTCCCCCAGTTGACAGAATCAGTGTGGGCACAGCCTGTAGGTGGATTGAGCCAATCATGAGACAATAGGAGGTGAAGACTGCAGCGGTCTTGGAGCTGTCTATGTCTTGTAGAGCACCTTTTCTTCCCATAAAAAAAAAAAAGAAAAAAATAGAGGTTTAATTCGGTATCTGCGTTATTATAGTTTTGGGATTTTTTATTTTAAGCATAAATGGTTACTATTTCATTTGTGTTGCTTTAAAATTTGTCAATTAACAGTCAAAATTGGAGCGTTAGCTCGAGGCTTAATTTGTAATCTCGGAACACAGTTAGATATTTGTACTCAGTGAACTCAGCATCACTGGAGTCAGACATCGCTCCGTACATCAACCTCCGGGTGCTTTCCCGGAGGTGGACTCAATCTCGCTGATAAGGACAGTTTAGAGTTCTGGCTAGAACCTGACACGCCATCCGATTGGGAACTACAGGACAAAAGTGGTACCATAGCTCACAGTTGCGCCCGGCCCCAGTATTTGTGCCCGCCATGGTTGAGCTTAGAGGTTGACCGCCCGGACGGGCAGGTCAAGAGAGGGAATGTGTAGATGGCATGAATTGGATCAAAGTCAGACACTTTCGAGTCTGAACAAAGACGATGACGATGCAAATGTTTAACTTATTGACTATTTTACCTGCTGGCGTGTGCTTTGTGTGGACGATGTTGGCGTTTGAACATAGGATGCGGGATGACAGAAGTGATGGAGCGAAAGGAGCATGTAATGGAATGGTATGGTATGGAGCAGAGCGAGATGATGGTAAGACGCTGACACAGACACAACAACTACTGCTAAATCTGAAATGTAAACAACCGACACAGGTGAACACTTGGGTGACAATTTTAATTGGACACACCCATGGAATGATGTGGGAATAAAAAAGAAAGAGCCTATTTTTGACACCCAAGTTGCAAAACAAAAGTTCACCTGCCTAAAAGTTAAATGGGACGGGTCCTGGGATTGGAGATCTCCAGGAGTCATGGTGTAATGAAAATGTGTCTTTGCCAGTAGGAATCCCTCTCGCTCGTGATGATGTTTGGCTGTGGTGTGGAAGGAAAGTGCTGTACGATAGGCTTCCCACCAATGCCTCAGGTAAGTGCGCCCTGGTAACGCTGATCATGCCAGTTAGTGTGACAGCCTTAGATCTGGCCAAAATGGAGTGGGAAGGTGTTGGACAATGGGGAAGAATCCCCTTCCTTAACAGGAAGAGAAGGGACATGCAAGAATGGTTGAATGCAGGAGATCCCACGTATATAGATGCAATTGGAGTTCCAAGAGGGATCCCTGACGAGTATAAATTGGTGGATCAAATTGCAGCAGGATGGGAGAGTCTTTTCCTGTTCGTTACAGTAAACAAAAATGTGGACCGGATTAATTATGTCCACTATAATGTCCAACGATTGGCGAATTTGACCACCTCAGCACTCCAGGCAGTGCATGAGCAATTGGCTGCCACGTCTCTTATGGCATTCCAGAACAGAATAAGCTTAGATATGTTGTTAGCCGAAAGAGGAGGGGTGTGTGGTATTTTTGGGGATCAGTGTTGTACTCTGATTCCCAACAATACATCTCCTGACGGTCGCCTTACCAAGGCATTGGAGGGTCTGCGCACGCTAAGTAACAAAATGAAGGAGCACTCAGGTGTGGACACCAGTTGGTATTCTGACTGGTTCAACATCTTTGGTAAATATAAAAGCCTGATTGCATCAGTACTGATTTCTATCGCTGTGTTTGCCGCTATTATGGTGTTATGCGGATGTTGCTGTATTCCATGTATCAGATCATTAACTGTTAAGACAATAGAACGCACGTTGGGGCCACTCCCTCCGGGTGGTCAGTACATGATGATCCCTCAAAAGGACCCCCAGGAGGCGGAGGTAGCCGTGGCCCTCCGGGAGTCCAGGATGTGAGTATGGAAAGATGGCCTCGGGGACCTGAGGCCATAAGGAGGGAAGGAAATTTTCTACTGATTCTTATTCTTTTACTAATTGTTTGATGTGTTCTAGTTTTATGGCAAGTGATGTCGAGCTCGTGTGCAGCAATGAAATAAGGTGTTCAAGTGATGACCTCAGATGTCTGAGGTCATGAGAGGGATTAAAGGATAATGTAAATGGCAGTCAATTTAAAACTGAACAAAGGTTGGACTGCTCGGAGCCACTTTTGTGATCCTGGCATGGAAGTCCATTGTTTCAGAGGGGTCTCGTTCACACCTCCTGTGGTGCAGCTGTGATCTAATCTTCCTGCATTCCTCTCCTGAATGTCTGGTCATTAGCATGGTCTAAACTTCAGTTACACTTAAAGGATTTCATACTTTTGACTATTAAAGGAATATAAGAGTTTGAGCTTAACATAGTTCATTAGATGTTGGTGCATCCAATGTATGAAAATGTGATATTGTAAAATGCTGAGAGTGTGACTGGTGGCGAGAAACTGGTTGCGGGGGTTGTGCAAGAATGGAATGTTTTAGAAACCGAAGGTGCTGAGCGAGACGAGATGACTCCGGGAAGGAGCGGCCATCGGGGGAATCGCACGCAGGAGGAGCCACGGGATTCGGCGGGAGGAGAAAGACCAATGAGAGCGAGCTAAAGTTAACTGCAATACACATAGCCAATAGAATCATGCCAGGATGCCTTTGTCTGTGCCATTTTGCATGTTGTATAGTATGAATCAGTACTGGGCAACTCGGGGGTAGAACACATTCGCTGGTGGTATGAGAGGTGTAGAGCTGTATTGAGAGGGACCCAAACTCAAGTTGTAGATTTGTGTGTTAGGAATAAATCCACTCGTGTGTGAAAATGCCGGCTTCCTGATACCTTTCTATTGCAGAACGAGCGCGCATATTGTTGGATGTGTGAGAGTTGGGTAAGGTCGCAAATTGGAGTCAGATTACTTATTTGAGTTTACATTGGGTTAAAGTTAAATTCTAACATTGATATAAAGATAAATTCCAACACACTCAAGCTTAATATAAAAATTTTTTTTCTGACAACCACAATAAACAAGTTTTGTTTTTGAAAAGATAACTGACTGAGTTTAAATTTAACTTGAAAAGTGACTGTTTAAATAAGAGTGCTCCAAATTTCATTCTGGAATGCAATCGAATGCCCTTAGGATATCAATTCATGCATAAAAAGCGGCAAATATTCACGAGAGCACAAAATCCAGTCCAGTCATAATTATACCAAACACATTTACATCTCAAAAAGAATATATGCACATCACCTCCTTGTCTTTTTATAGCAAGCAGGCCAAGCAAACATCCCAATAAATGCTAAATAACTGGCAAGGCAACAAGGCTTCATTAATTGAGGGGCTTAAGAGTGAGGGGAAAGTGAACAGCAAAGTAAAAACGACTTTATTTTAACTGAAGGAGAAAGTGTAACCACCATCATTACTGCTCTTAATTATTCAAACAAACATGAGACTGACTAGAAAAGTCTTTTTTTATACAAAACATTTCAAATATTCCTGACATTCAGCTGCAAGGTTTGCGTGGTGTGATAATTCATCAAAGGTCCCCCCCCCCACATTTCTCAGTAAGTGCCAAAAAGCAGCAACCTTTTCAACAAGCATTTCCATTTTCAAACCTTTAAAAACAAAGCAACACATATATACAGCTTTATCCTGTCTTTGACAAACATTTGCATTTAAAGGAGACTTATTTTGCATCGTTTTTCACAATTTGAAAGTGCCTTCATAACATTAATACATACAAGAACTATATGACATATGGGTAAGTAAACAACTATATGTAACGAAAAATTTAGTCAAATAATATTTTTTCACAAATTGATACAAATAATCTGTCTTTACTTCGTCTGTAATTTTTAGGCCATTTTCGCCATTTTAAAGTGGTCAACCTGGCAAATACACAAATCCAGTGCCACTCTTGAACGCAACTTATGCTTGAGAAGTGTGCCAAAACTGTTTCAGTTGTCTCGTTCCAGTATGTTTTCCCTGGAATCCAGTCGAGGATGTTCTAGAAGTCAACACCTATCCTGTTTAGTTTCCCGTCATCACTCATTTTTCTGAACTTCCTCCCATACCTCACAACTCAAGCGTAACTCCCACCTCATGCAAACAAAATAAACAAGTGCTCCTTTTCTAGTCTTTTTTTTTTAAACAATCCTTTTAGATTCTCAGGAAAGATTTAGTTTTTGTTTTTTTGTTTTCATCTTATTTTGTCTTCTGTCACCATGGTGGCAGCCTTTGTGCCTTTAAATAACAGCTGCAGTATTGCTTATACTCTCAGCTCGTCTTTACCTGCTTTCCAAGGCCCATGACTGATAAAGTCGTGCTCATTTAATTTAAAAAAAAAAAAGAAAAAAAAAAAGAAAATTAATTTACAGCCATGGGGGGCAGCTAGCTGGTAATTGGTGCTTGACACCTACAAAAAAAGAGTGTAACATTCAGAAGACGGAGGTGTGGGGGCATAAAAACATCAATTAACATGTTTGTTCACTTTATGAAGTTATTTATCACAAGCCTTGGTTGATGTGACAAATGTAAATACAGAAAATTCCTCAAATTTCCTTTATGCAAATATGTTATTATTCTATCCAATACCAGAGTTTGTTTTGTGTGAATGTAAAAAATGTACAAAGGTATACTCTAATTTCTGTAACATAAACAAAACATACAAGCAAACACAAATGTTGGACATTCAATAAAAATACATATATATGAAATCCTTAATTTAAACAATTACTTGGCACCTTGTTGCTGTGAACAAATGGGAGATTATGATGTAACTTTTCAAATAAGAAGCAAAGCGTGCTTATGTCATGCCGTTTGGTTGTAACACCCAATTAAAGTTTACTGCAACACTGACACACCAAAATATCCAACCAAACCTTGGAATAATGAATTTTGGCTTTGTATAGATCAGGGGTGGGGCAACCCTTTGCTTGGCGGGCCAAATTGGGTTCTAAAATTTGACAGAGGGGCCGGACCAGGAGCAGATGGATGGAGTGTTTTGGTAACCTCACCTCATCAGAGAAAGAAAATGCACTTAATTTGAAATGAAAGTGAACAAAAGCAATATATATGTCTTTGAAAAACCACAGTATTTAGAACAGACAACATAAACAAGGTTTATTCATTAATTTTCTTTCAAGTTTGGCGGGCCGGATTAAAACGTTTAATGGGCCGCATGTGGCCCCCGGGCCGTAGTTTGCCCACGCTGGTATAGATATCCATGCATATTGTGTGTTACGTGTATATGACAACTTGGATGGCAAGTATGTAAGAGGAGTACAAAGTTATAGAGAGTTGCCGATGTGTGGTTTATTAGTTTGAAGCGCTTGTAAAATAAAAAGAAACACCAATCGAATCAAAGCCGTGAAAGTGAGGCATTTACATCAAGGCCTTGAGCCATCTTGTGCGAAAAATAAGACACATTCAAGAACTATTTCAAGTTGGGAACAGAAGACGTTTAACGGTAAACCTTTATGTGAATTCTGAATACTTGCTCAGGGGATTTGTTTTTAAAAGAACATATGTCTCATGTTATTCGATCAAGAAAATTGTGAAGCCCAAATCTTGTTTTTTGTCACGGAGCCCTGATATCAATTGCTAGCTACGTTTAGTGTGTAATGGTGTATAACGTCTGTCTATCTTCTGGTGCAGCTGTGGAGTGTAAGGGCATGTTTGATTTACACATGCTGGCATGACTCGGTGCGTGCGTGTGGGTGTGTGTGTAGGTGTTGCGTGTTTGTGTGTGTGTGTGTGAAGGGAATGGTCGGGCTCTATCAGTGCCGTTCTTATCGCCAGTACAAATTCTTTTTCGAGTGAAAAAAATACAACTCATTCTGTCTGGATTTTATTCTTTAAAATGTAATTTCTTCTACAACATTGCAACTTCAATTGAAAAATGACAGCTTTCTTGTTAAATTGGTATTTACTATTCTTTCTTTATTCAGATTTATTTTCCCCCACAAACTTCCGTTCTTGTAAAATGAAGACATTATTGTAATAAAATTAATCTTGAAAGAATTATTTATTTTTGAAAATGAAACCACATTCCTGCAAACCAAAACTGCAAAATCCCTTTCTTCGGACAGTCAGCCTTTTGGAAACACACTGCCATCAGAAATCAAATCTAGTTTGGATTTTAAGACGTTCACTTCCAAAACTAAAACTCGGCTAAAGAAAAAAAAAAAAAAACTATACTCACGTGTGGTATTTTTGGAATTATCTGCTATTTATTATATATATTTATAATATGGTTTTGTTTTTACACACCCTGAACTGGCTGCAAGCCAATCGCAGAATTTCTGAAATATTTCAACTTTATCATCACGAGAAATGATGACTATTGTGGAAAAATATTTTTTTTCTCATGATATTACGTTTTCATTCCTGTAAAATGACAACTTTAATCTTGAAATACCCCCTCCCACTCCAAAAAAAATATTTTTTTTCTTATATTCTTCTTAAATATAGGCTCTTAAATAAACATTTTCTTGTAAAATATGCACATTTATAAAATCTGAATTCCTAAAATTACAATTTATATTCCTCCTAATTTTACAATTTAACTGACTTTTGTCCTATAAAATGTGTCATTAATTCTCATGGAATTTTTCATTTTATTCTCGTCTTATTAAAACTTTGCTCCAATAAAATTACAGATGACTCGACCTGGAATACCGTATTGCTACTTTTCTTTTAAAATCACAAACAACCTAAATCACATGACATTGCTATTTTTTTTCTCATGAATTATGACCGGTACTATTGTGTATATAACAGTTTGCCATTATTTTCATAATTCTGACTTTATTCTGATAATATTTTAACTTCACCCTCATTTTTCTCTTTTCTGTGTTCTGTAACAGTCATGCAGTAAATTGGTGTTTCAGCGGGTTCTGGATACCATCGGGTGTCAGTAACTCCATCAACAGCCAGGTCAGCGGGCTGTTTCTCAGAAGTAAAATTGACAGATTGGAGATAAGGGTGGTGTTAGAGACTATCATCGATAATCTTGTCAGTTCCAGCGTTTTGCCTCACACTGCTAAACATATTTGTTCAAGTGATTAGCTGAAAAGCAGCAGCAAACTCAGCAAGCTGCCCAGCCCTCCGACTTCACTTCACGATCTTTATCTACAAGCACTTTAACGGATGTTGTATATGCTCGTGTTGGGCTGCAGGAACTGCTGGATGGCTTTTTTTTTTTTTAATCTATTTTGTCAGTGGAAGTATATAAAGATGCAGTTAGACAGAGTAATAGTAATAACATACTGTATAATCTAAGGATCTAAAACAGCAACAAAGAAGCCTTCACTTGATTAGATTTTTTTTATTTTTTGCTTTGACCGAACCATGTGCTAAGGCCCGTTATACACCTCTTTCCTCTGAATTTAGACAGGTCAGTGAATAAGGCTAAATCACCTAAAATTATTAGCCTTATTTGATGAAATAGTCTAGAAAAGCTCCAATACGCAAACAAAAAAAAGAGAGAGAGAGAGAATCAGGTGAATTTCCTTGCGCTATATTGTATAGCATATCAACTTAAACAGCATTTAAAACATTCGGTATATGATTGAGAAATGCTGTGAAACAGCACAAACCGAGGTAGACCGTTCTTGTCCAAACCAGTAGGTTTGGATCATGTCAGGTCCTGGTGCTGTCCACCTTTTCATTTTACACACCTTTGCTCGGATATCTTTCTTAGTTCTTGTTCTGGGAGTTTTCTTTATCCTGCTTGGAAATCTGCTGAAAGCCATAAGGTGTTAAGGCCCAATTTATATAAAGAGAAGGAGCCAGATGGACCGGCACAGAAAGACAAACCCCTTGGATGGCATGTACAACTGACAAATTAAAGAAGTGGCTGACATTGAGAAAACATACCAGTGGCTGGAAAAGGCTGTCCTGAAAAATAGCACGGAGGCACAAATCGTGACAGCACAAGAACAGGCCGGTCAATAGAGGCAAAGATCTATCACATCAGACTAGATGCCAAGTGCAGGATGTGCAAAGAAGCCAGGAAGGCAGAAGTAGAGAAAATGTGTAAGGTGGGCCGTATAACGCCCACAGGCCGTAGGTTCCACGTCTCTGCTCCAAAAGGATAACGATCCCCCATCGCACTCCCGTGAGATGTCAAAACTATTTTTTCATTTTGGGATTAGTGTACATGCATGACGCTCATGTGGGATTAGCAGCATGAGGAATTGGTTTGAGCCCCCCGGAAGAGAATTAGCGGTGAATTTAATGTCAAACAGGGATTTGGGAACACGTAAGGAGGACGTTGCGAGCATTTTATTTACGAAACATGCAAAAGGTATTCACACACGCACTCAGTAGATTTAATTATCAATGCTGTAAACACCAAGGTAAAAAGGTCAGAGTAAATCAGACACGGCCCTGTGAGGGAGGAGAAAAAAAGTCTAATCTCTTTTAAATCAAGATGAAAACATCAGACAGTCCTTGTTTTACCTCCCGCAGCATTGAATGTTCTGGAAAACATCGCTGCTTTCGAGTGGAGGGGCCAAAAAAACAACTGACAACATGCATCCAACGAGTCCCATGTTGACTTGATCTCATCGTAAGTAGTGAGAGCCAAACCGACTTTTATGGCCATCTTGAGTCAGAAATTATTCCAAACTAATAAGATTCTTGGTCGAGTACTGTTAAACATTGGAAATCTGAAGAAAACCAGGGAGACATTCTAGGGGAAAAATTGGGAGAGAATTTGAATCTGTATATGAAACAATATTCAATGCCTATAAAATTCTGTGACTGTTTCATTACAGTAAGTTTTTATTTAGTTTTGATGTTTGCTTTTTATTAGTTTTAATTTTATTTTATTATTTAATTTTTATTTTAGTTTAGGTTTCATTTTTAGTATTGATTTTAAAAAGATGAAAACAATGACCATTTGCGCTATAGTTAATAGTCAGTTTTAGTTAATTGTATATAGTTTTTTAAAATGTAGTTAAGCAGGCATGCCTCGCAGTTGAGGGGTTTGCTGTTCGAATCTCGTGGAGTTTGCCTGCTCTCCCGGCGCTTGTGTGGATTTACTCTGCCGTTCTCGAAACGAGGACAAATCCATTCGGGAATCGAGAGATGGTTTACATTGTACATAGATCTCCACTTAAATGCGTGAAATCACTTTCAACGGGAGCGAGAGATTCATAGCAGCTTAAACAGCACACTTTTGATGACAATCGACTCTCGTACAAATAATGAAAATAACTGCACTTATTTTACATCTGGTGGCTTTCACACACATCCAAAGTAACACATGAAAGGTTTTGCATGGTTGAACAGCTGCGATGATTCATCTCAGTTTGACCGTTTCTCGTCATGCCTCAGAGATCATCCATCCCTCCGTTTTCTGTACGGTTCGTCGTCATTAGGATGCCTAGCTGGTGCCTACCTTGGCTGACAGGCAGGAGGGCCTCAGTTGAGGATCCAAACCCGAACCTTAGAAATGTGAGACAGATGTGCTTGCCCCCGGCTCATCAAGCTTGACTGAGAATATTTTTTTACTTAAGTAGATCATGTTGCAGCGCCATTATATCTTGTCTGTTAATTAGCAGGTTGCCTCCTTCTTTATAGATGGCACAAAGTGCGACAATTTAATAATGGCGATTCCATTGACCCCAAATTAATTCATTCACAACCAGTCGAGTAAAAAAAAAAAAAAAAAGGATCTTTGACGTATTTAACCGTTAATGGGAGTAAATGAGTTAATGCGCAAAATTTGTATTATTAAAAATTGTATGACCTTGTTAGAATGGAAGATCCAGCCGCACCAAAAATAAAACATAACAGCATTATCAGCATTAGCAGCTTGGTGATGAAGTGCTGCCTCCACGAGTGAAAATACAGTTTGTTTTTTATGTTTTAATGGGCACTCCCTTTTTTCTTCACATTCTAGAAGTAGCTGCTCTCTTTGTCACAATCCCCTCGCGTTACCTGCTGTTGTCATGGCAATAAAAGTCTTACTTGCCATTGGCAGAAGAGGGAAGGGCGCGATCAAGAACTCATTTGAATGTGACAGGACCACCGCCTCACAATAGACTGAGTTTTTTTTTAAAAAAAAGGGTAAAAAGGGTGCTGTAATTCTTCATTTTTGGGTATTCTGACAAAAATGCTAATTTATTAAGATATAGATTTTGAATTAACAAAAAATGCATCATATACCTCCTTGAAATCGACACTGACATCTGCTTCTGGGAAACACAAAAATGGTCTCATTGGGTGACAGCTGTGAGCATGTCACACCTGTGTCTCACTTGTATGGAATGGCAGAGCAAAGCTGCAGGCAAGTGACTCCAGCATTTCGGAACCTCCAAGACTGGGTCAGTACATCACAAATCAGACAAACAGAAAAATAAGAGAATCAAAAACATTAATCGCTTGCACTATAGAGACCTTTAAGCCCTTTGGGGAGCATTTTTAATTTTCTACTTTTTCTGGGATTAGTTCATAAGCAAAGACTAAGACTTTTTTTTAACCGCATGAAATTACGTAAAAAAAAAAAAGTCATGAAATTGGTCAAATGCGCAGCAACAGAAAATAGATGAATGCAATAATCACATCACATTCTTCTGCTGTTTTTGTGTAATCTCTTTATTTTCTCAAAAATCGGATTTTGATTTTGAAATGAAATATACTTGGTTGAGTGGATCCAGAGTTCCACGACGTTAAAAGCAAAAAAAGTGGCACAAGCAAAAGAATGAGGATACATGGTGAGTTTCAAAAGGTACTTTACTTGGTTTTAGTTCAGTCCTTTTTTACTTGTGTGAAAAAACAATCCAGTAAAAATATACAAAAAAGTGATAAACAGAAAAAAAAGACGTTTTTTAAAAAAAAAAAATTTCTGATTTGAGAGATGCAAACTTTTGCTCAGGACTAAATCTTTAGGGTGCACATCTATTGTAACTAGCTTGAATGCTGCCCTGTTCAAGACCCCGGTCAACTTTGACCTCTTGTGTCTCCAGCAGAGGGCGCAAATTCCCCATACCAACGTGGCATTTTTGGTGTGGAAGAATAAAAAGCTGCTCTGTGCAGCCACATATATTTGCACATACCAGAAACTACCGCTGTTGCTGAGCAAGAAGAAAAATAATGATTTGATGTGATTTGACCGTTTATTCTAATAAAATTTTAAAAAATGCAACAATAAACAGTTTAACATTAAATATCAGTTTTCCGTGTTGTAGAAAGTGCGACATGAAGTCCACGTGTCTCATATTCAGTAGAAAATGTTGCAAATTTCAGAAAAGTGCTGATGTAAAATTATTATTTCTAATTTGAAATCGTGTGAAAAATGTCGTTAAATAATGTAAAGTTTCATAAAGTACAGTTGAAGCTAAAACTGTTGACATCTTAATTTGAATAATTTTTTGAATATTTTTAGCTCTAAGAAGTTAACCTCTGTGTAATAAAACGTCAAGTAAACTACTCGGCCAATAAAAACAAAGACAAAAGACTTTTGCTGCTCACTGATCTGAGCTCTCATAAGAGTATTATTGGATTTTAGAAGCAAGATTTTCCAGAAAAGGCAAGCGATTGTACAATAGAGAAAAGTGAATCCATTAAAATGATGAATGACAATAAGTGCGAGGCTAAAACAAAAGAGAAAACATCTCGTGCGTTTCATACATCAAGAGGCGTGCCGTAATGAGCGCACGCATACAAAGCGGCCATCTTGGGCCGGCGCTCGACAAGCTGGCAGGAGATTAATTGGATGTGTCATTCGACCGTGTTCCACTCCTTGTGCACTCAAAAGATGACAGTTTGTCCATTACATTACAAGACGCTTTCAATCAGCTGTCATTTCCTCAAAGAAACGTCTGCTTTGAGAAGCGTCAGCACGATCTTGGCTTGCCGGGGAGAGACGCTCACTTTGGAATTGTTTTTTTCATGCTATCGAAATTGTTGCCATGCTGCAGTTGCGGTTGTGTTTTCATCAACTTTGAGTTTGATTTTTAGATATATGGGTATTTTTATGATTTCAAGCTGGAGAATAAATAATGAAAATTATTATAATTATTATGAATATAGATGGTATTAATATTAGTATTATCAGTAGTCAGGAACCAGTAGTATTATTATAATGTTATTATTAATTATTCAAATTCAATAGCAGTCTTATATTGACAGAGGGCGTCAATCAGAATGGTGGAAGAAGAAAAACATAAACTAAAACTTAACAAAGGAGCACCATGAACTAAGCGTGTTGAAGCCATTGTAATGGCTGAATAAACAAACAGTGGATGCGTATTTATGGAATGATGTTGACAAGCCGTAATCTCCCCATGAAGAGTGATCTGATGTGCACATTCATTCCATTATTTAAATGCATATGATTACACACACACGCACACACAAATCGGGTCACATGAGATCCAGGTATAAGAGTATAAGAGCAACAGGATTAACATACATAGACACAACCTTAATACGTTAAATTGCTTTTTTTTTAAGACTGTTACTGATTGTTGTTATCCGGGACGGATGAACAAGAACATTTGCATTACGCAAATCACGTGACACGGCCACTCAGGGAGCAACTTTCTCTGTATTTTTGTAATGCCCACACAGATGGCTAACGATGATGGCACAGATATCTTTATCTATCTATCTATCTATCTAGCTAGCTAGCTAGCTGGCTGGCTAGCAATGCTAGCTATCTTTATCGTTAGCTCTCTCGCTCGTATTCTGTATTTATTTGTGTTTTACACAATGCCCCAACTTCATTAGAATTGGTGTTTGTAATAAAACATCAACTATGTGTACATATTATCAATTTAGTGCTATCTTCAAACAACTTCTTGTTATTGTGTCACAATGAAATTTTCCTTTTTATTTTGTTTGATTTATTTTTTTCGACACAGTGGTTAACTTTACGGTGTGTCGTGACTTGCGTGGTGTTAATGATGTTAAAATGTAGTCAGTCATGGAGATATTTTGATCAATTTGATTAACATGGGGAAAATTTATGCACTGGTGATATCAAAACTAAGTTGTCATGGTGCTTGTTATTAGTTGGTTTTGATTTAGATTTCACTTTGTTTTCCTTATGTGAACAAATCAGCTCCCTCCAGCTCTTTGTGCCTTGTCCAGGTGTTCCTCGTTGTCTCGTTAATTTGTCTGTATTTAGTCGCTTGCTTTTTTAAGTCCTGCATGGTTCATTGGCAAATGTTGTTCTTCCGTGCCATGGCTTGGTGCTTTTGTTTGTACGCAGTACGTAATTGTCAAGTCCTAGTTCTTTTTCGGGTTTTTGTTTTGGTACTTTGATTCCGTGTTATTTTGGACTTCAGTATTTTGGATTATCCCAATACCTTGTTTGCCTTCGTGTTTTCTTTGAATTCAATGATTCCACCCTGCACTTCTGCTTTCCTGCATTTGGGTCCACAACCCCGCTCGACATGACAAAGTTAATATTTAGGTGACCTTATTTCACTAAATCTATCTTTTCACTGCTGAAAATATCTTTTAGACTGTGTATCAAATGAAGTGTCAGAGAGATACATTTTTGAGTAATTCCGTAAGTACATTTTGATCTACTGTACACAACTCTACTAAAAGAGAGGACTTACAGTGGTTAAATTGTCTCACTAGGCCACACCCCTTAAAGGCACATTAAATACAACAGGGCATGTGTCTGAGACTTTGAGCTTCATTGCACCGAATGAAATCAGTTTGTTTCTTTCTTTTTTTTTTTGCATTTATATTTTACAATACAGCGCCCTTTCTTTTTTTTAAATAAATGGTCGTCTTTTTAAGACGCTGGAAGTGATTAATGGCATTTCAATTCAGTTCACATCCAATCTCTCATGCTCCATTTAAAAAAATGTATATAACACAGTCCTGAGTTGCGCAAGCGCGTGTGTGTGTTCCTAATCCGGTGCATGTGTCTCTTGTGCTCATGTGTGTTTGCACCTGTGCATAAATCTGCTAACCAAGCGGCGTGGAGTGCGAGGTCATCTATCTAGACCGTTTAAAGAAATGATGACGTGGCGTCTTAACCCGATTATGACTCCGCTCGTTTCACTATTTGCCAGCATATTAGCTCACGCCTTGGGAACCTTTTCAGATATATTGTGCAACGCTCCACGTGCGCCCCACGGCTGAATTTAACCTCAGTTTAAAGGTCAAACACGAGCTGCTGTCGAAGGAAAGTAATGAGATGTTGCGACCGCCGTCTGCTTCTTTTAGTGGCCTTCCTGCAAGTTGGTGTGTTTTTGTTCGCATTGTAACTTGGGGGTGAGGGGGGAGAAAAGATTGAATTGAAGCGGGAGAAAACATTTTTTACTAATGAAACGCTTTCACAATAAGGGATTGTTTCACCTTAATACCTCAAGAAACTGAAAATTCGGAACATAACACGAGACCTTAAATCAGTTGAAGTTTGGTCAGATCATGCAAATTTGTTGTGTTTTACGAGTTAGTTTTCAAACCCTCAGGGATTATTTCGACATGATCCCAATTTATTTTGAAATATAGTCATCGAAAGATACCATGGCACAGAATATTTTAGAAGCAAAAATAATCTGCTGTTTTGAAATTGTTTGTCATGAGTTGAGTTTCAGATTTAAGAAACCTATTAATTTTGAGACGCTTTTACTACAGTAGTGGCATTTAAAGGTCAAATGAATATATATTTTGTTTCTTGTGCTCTCAACCGATTAGTCGTTTTCTTCATATTTTCAAACGCACTATTGATTTTAAGGCTGGTAGAGGAAGTTGGGGTCAAAGCTCATATTGTTTTGCTTTGTTTTTTGGCACCACGTGCAATTTTTAACCGATTGTCTTCACTGCAGAGTTTTCCATAAACAGAACAATTACTGACTACTCTTTCAGTTTAGATAAACATCAATAGAATGTGATTGATGCAAAGATGTACAACAATCTAATTAGCATGTATGCGTGTGTCTGCAACATGGACAGCAGATGTGTTTCATATCAAGCTGATACAAAACAGGCTCATTTCCTCCCAAAGGCTTTTTATTGTGGAGGTTCCTTCAGACCTTTGGCGTCCAGCTCCAATCTACTTGTGTGCTTCCAGTCTGTTGCTCGCATAGTTCATGCTCCCGTTCACTTCTCTCATGACTGACTCAAGCCAACAAACCTCTCAACCATCAAATCCCAAATCGCAGGTTTGTTTACGGCAGTCGTCCATCTGAGCGCCTCACTCGCGGCATCCATCTGTTTCGCGCTCCCCCCGTCTGACCGTGTGCACTCGTGTCGTTGATGCTAAATTGACATTCGGCCAAATGCAAGTTTGAAACACCATTGTGTCAAACAGCTCAAGTGTTTATCGCAACTCTTAAGTTCGTGCACTGCATCCACATCCACCTTACACACAGTGCCATAAAAAAAACAATGAGAAATAGGACTATTTGGGCTGCAGTGAGGGGAAGAAAAAGAATCCTCTGAGAATGAGTTCAGTTCGGTAAGTGGCAGTAATAGTCATTTCACTTATTGCAAGGGTGATCCGGAACGTATCGAATGGAAGGGGGATACTGTATGCACACAGTTTCATATGGAAAAAAATCAAGGCTGAGCAGTATCAGACCTTGGACATTTTTCTGTCCATCTTTTCTTTTGGAAAAAAATAATCACCTAATGACAATACATTTCATTTGGCAGAGTCCTTTTGCTCGCCACATTATCAGCACAAACGGGAGCAAGGGGTCCATCGTTGTCAAGGTTTGGCCCCAGGCAAATCCCCCTTCAATGAGCCAAGCTCAGCATTTTAGGCAGACAAAGGCCTTGCATCTACAGACAAAGCAGAGGTGGCACTTTCGCAGGCCACCTACTTTTTGCTCCTTTTGAAAGGAGATAACATGAAAGACAAACGAGCCATAGAACAAAGCTCGTTTGCTGGTTATGGCGGAAATGTCAAGCCGTGCAGAAAATACTTTGACTTTCATAGAAAAGACTCTGGGAAGGATCGTCAATTGGGTCCTTTTCTCCCCCCCGAGAATGAATCGTGTAGGGAAAAAAAGGCTTATTGTTTGACAAGCCAAAGGCCTACACAAACACTCCAAAGAAATTAAAGCTACTCACAGTTCCCTTTAAAAAAACAATCACCAAGCAAAGTTTGAAGTGTGTTTTAAACAGATAAACACTTGTCTTTATTTGTTCCAATCAAGATGCCTGATTGATTTCCCCGAATGCTATATCAGAGTTGATGTATCTGTCACTGCGGCATCTTTACTATCTGAGGCGGACGCTCATTAAAGATCCAATGTGAGTGTTCCTTACTGGATGTCTGTTCCAGGTTCATCCTGCAATTATCTTCATCAGACTTGCAGCGGTCCCCAATCGATATTCTGGCGTACAAACCTGATGTTGAGGGGTTTGCATTTCAAAGTTTGACAACGATTTGATTTTGTTGTTGTAGGTATTGGCAAAAAGTGTAATGACCAAGTTATAAACTGTAATATAAACTTTACATGGTCATTGAAAAGCAATGTAGACCACTTCAAATGGAAAAAAAATGAAAGCAGAGCTTTTGTATATCCATGAGGTCACTGAGAGAATTGACACATTCTGGATGTTGGCGCACCGTCTGTGCCGCAGATGACGCTTAACGTTTATGGTCATGTGGAACAAATGTTGTGCCCATGTGGGTTGTGATTATTGTTAATGCTAAATGGGCTTTCGCATGTAGAGCGCTTTTACACCCACAAAGCACTCAAAGTGCTTCACACTGACTCGTCTTTCACCTACTGATGATGCAGCGTCGGGAGCAACTTGGTGTGTTCAGTGTCTTTCTCTTCTACTCTGCCACTGAGCTTTGCCTTTAAATTGTCCAGATAACAGAATCACTGCATGGGAAGTACAAAAACAATATCTCACTTCTGCAAGGACTTGCTTTTCAAAGAATAAAGGAACGGTATACACTGAAGCTTTGCAGTTCGCAGCTCTCAGTAAAAATGCACAGAGGCAATACGCACTTAAAAAAAAGACCAGTGGCATTTTTGGGCATTTTTTTAATGCATTAATACTCACATAAGATCCATTGTTGTGTGTTAAGCTGTGACATATAAGACAGCTAACAAAACTTGTTGAGCAGTTGATGTGACATAACTTCCAAAAGCAGGATTCTCCAATACTGTATATAATCTGGGAACCAATCCAAATATAATTACTGTATAAAAAACGCAAATACAGTGACGTAGCAACAACAGAACAGCGTAAATGGAAACAAAAGTACTGGGCAAAGAACAAATCCCTGAGGGATTCCACCAGGAGGCTCCCCATGGAATTAAGGGATCAGGGGTGTGTTTGAGACACGGTTGTTTTGTTTGCCAGATTCTGGTTTACTTCACTTGTTTTTGTTGCAAAACAATGTTCAGTAGAGTTTTGGCCAACACACCGCATGCATCTCCTCTTCTTTGGCAGCGGAGCGGCATGAAAAAAAAAACGCATTAAGACCATAATTGGAAAACAATACAATGAACAGTCGGAGTGGTTTTAACCGAGCATTTCATCTTGCGCCACGTCACAACGTATTCCTATGTTGCTATGGGAACTGCTAAATTGCATGCTGCTGGTAAACTCAAACTCAACGAGCACCGGCTGTTTAATTACTCTTTCAAAAATACAGTGACACTTTGAGATACAATTAAAGAAAATATAGTTTTTTCCAGATATGAACCATAATTTGGAGATTTTTGTTTTTATATACTTGTCAAACACTTTAATAATAATCACAGGCATAAAATACACCAATATTACTGCAGTTTACTAATATACAGAGACATCATATGTTTGTAATGACATGCACAATGTGGAAGAAATTGCAGCAAAATTTATTGACCATATATTTTTGTAACATGCAATAGGACTGAGTCTTCTTCAACACTGCTTATCCTGTAAAGGGTCGGGTGAGGATACTGGAGAAGATCCCAACCAAATTCGTGAAAAGTCGGACTCGAGCCTGAACTCGTCGCCAAGCAGTCGAAGGCACACACACACTCAACGTGGGAACAGATCTGACACGGTCCGTGCAACAGTTAGGCAAGTGAACTACTTCTTCATCAGCAACCAGTGCCATTTATGAAAAAAAAACCACACATTGTAATTCTTGTGCAAAAAATAAACAGGAGACAAAACACTCAAGGGGACACCAGTGAAATGAATATAAATTTATCAAACTGCTGCAATGCGGAAACTTTTTTACAAGCGTAGATGAGATGTTTGACTTCTTTTTTGTTAGTTATTTGTCTATTATTGGCTGACACTTCAGCAGCAAAAAAAACAGAAGGACATCAACATCTTCATTGCTGCTGGCGCATTTCCGCTCATTTAAAAACCGCGTTTTATGCTCAATGAACGAGCCTCCAATCTATTCAGAACACACTTGATGCTCCTACTTTTGTAGATGAAGTGTTCAAACGTGACTGAGCTGGCGCTCGCGATGAGCTCAGGAAGCAATTGTTTCGTAGCCTGTGAAAATCAATTAGCTCCATCAGTCGAGAGGACTTTCACTGTCGAGGCCCTAAAAAAAAGAGTGCCTGCATTTAATCCTCCCTCCATCGAGTCGCTGTCATAATTTGTACTGGGAGTTGATTTAGTCGCATAAAATAGATTCATCACTTTCTTTGATTTGACAAGCCAATAGTCCACATTGGGTGAATTAGACAATTAATTTTCTGCTGTATTAATCGAACTGCTCATGTGGCGGCTGTTTTGAGGACAGGCAACGTTTCAAAATGGCAAAATGAGCAATGATAAATTACAGTTGGGCTCCTGCTCCTGTCTTGTTTACATTTGCTTCCAACCAAATAAATAAATCTGAAGACCGACTATACATCTTCATTATTGCACTGTCAGATATCAGCAGGCAGCGTTTGTATGCAGAACCTAAACCAACAACTAAATGTTAAGAAAGGAATGAATAAATAAATATTTTGTTTTTAACGTATTAAATTATGCAAATGTTTATCCATTTTCTATACCACTTGTCCTCTTTTGGGAGTTGGAACCTGTCCCAGCTGGCTTTCGGCAAGAGGCGGGGCTCACCCTGGACTGGTTGCCAGCCCATTGCACATATTATATCATTTCCACTCATATTTATTTCATATCAAAGCAAAATGCGATTGTGTAGGAATACCATGCCTTGTAACAACTTCCAACAAGAACTCTAGTCAAATTGTCCAATATTTGCTGCCGGTTGAGTCTGTTGGTGTTTTAGCACATGTTTGTAGCTGCATCTCTCAGGAGGAGGCTTGTTATGTGCCCTGTCACCAGCAGGATTGATGAATTATTTGTGTCTTGGTATCCATTAGCTTGGGGATGACCATAACAGGACAGGGCAATGAAAGTTCATCCAAGTGGTGCAAGACGGCACATGAGTGGCGAGTATCCGCTTAGCTGACAGTACTGTTATTCGTCAACCATTTGTAATAAATGAGGGTTACAACTGGCAGATTCATCCTTGGAACGCTGCCAGAGAGTTCTTAAAACGCATTTTCGACCTCACTTTGAAGTTCAGTTTGCTCGTGGAATGATTTGACATCCAAATCTGATGATTGCTTGTGTTTTCATGAATAGCATTTTCATGACCGGCGTAAAACCGGCGCGACTCTCTCGACTTTCTGCCACCAAATTTTCACTTCTTTGGGTGCATCTCAGAGGACATAACGTCACTTTCCGTCACTTTCCCGTGTGGAGTTTACATAACATCACTGCACTAGAAGACTCAACATGATCATGAGTTCAATTCCGGCTCTGGCCTTCCTGTGTGAAGTTTACATGTACCGTATCTTTACGGCCATAAGATGCGCTGCAACAATGGGTGCAACCCCATTTGTGGGTGTCATTTCCCTATTTAATGCATATACTAGGCGTGCCGCACTACAAGGCACTAGCTCAGCTGCTCGCTCGCGCTGGCTCAGCTGCACGCGCTAGCTCAGCTGCACACGCTAGCTGATGCCAGACCACTGGGACTCAATCCCCTAAAGGATTGTTGCCAGAGGTATCACCCCGCTTCATTGACAGATGTCAAGAAACTATTAGGACTCACTGCCAGTAACAATGACTCTAATCTATAATGGGTGTCTTGGCAATAGTCTACTAGGCAACGTCAGGGGAGGGACTTCACTGGTCACCACACTCCTTAGAGTCACGGTTTCAAATCAAAACCAAAAAAAAACTCAGCATACAAGCAAACAATGAAACAAAGAAATAAGATTAACACAAAACATGTATATCTCATGCCATCTATATACCCAAAAGAAATAAAAATAACCTCGAACCTCGAACAAAATCCTCGAACCTCGAACCTCGAACAAAATCCTCGAACCTCGAACCTCGAACAAAATCCTCGAACCTCGAACCTCGAACAAAATCCTCGAACCTCGAACCTCTAACAAAATCCTCGAACCTCGAACCTCGAACAAAATCCTCGAACCTCGAACCTCGAACAAAATCCTCGAGCCTCGAACCTCGAACAAAATCCTCGAACCTCGAACAAAATCCTCGAACCTCGAACCTCGAACAAAATCCCCGAACCTCGAACAAAATCCTCGAAATGATCCCGAGGTGTGAGTGTGAGTGCGGATGGTTGGCCGTCTATGTGTGCCCTGTGATTGGCTGGCAACCAGTTGAGGGTGTACCCAGCTCCAGCACGTCCGTGACCCTAGTGAGGAGAAGCGGTTCAGATAATAGATGGATTTTTGTATGATAACCACATGACGAGGACACTTTATGTCTCTTGATGTCATAAAACTGCAAGCAAGCTTCACCAAAATTTATGTGATTGAGTAACTTCAACCACGGCAAATATTAGAGCAATCACTCTTCTAATTAGGATCTTCTAAGCATGATGTCTTCCTCTCCATAGGTGCTCACTACAGCTTCATGGCAAAGTCTGTCCATAAAATCCCAAATTTTGTGGTGATCCCCCTAGTAAGGGTAACTCATACTGAAGTTTGGTGTCTCCCACCCACATAAAAACGACACCTCGTTGCACTTGGAACCCACTTTAGGCGATGGCTTAATGCAATGCAAGCAGCAAACACATAAACACAAAGTTCAATGCGTGTGTCACGGCGCTGTGCTCTTTCTCCACAACATTAAAAAAAGAACAGGCACAATGTTGAGGTGGAAGACTCTCAGATTCTTTTTTTTTTTCGGTGATCCTCATCCACAGGAAAGGCGCGAAAGCTAGCGTTTATTACTACAACAACATTCTGTCGTCCTCGTCCGGGGAGCCAGTTGAAAACATTGCTTTACTGGTCACTGAATCATTCTCTTCTGCTTGTTAGTACAACCGCCAACAGCGCAACAAGTTCTCAAGCCGTGCTAGATATTTTTCAATTCAATGGAGGCTTGTGATTGCTTTGAAAAGTGGGTGAAAACAACTTTCAATTAAACCTCTCTATGAAAAGAAACTCGCTTTGACAAATGGCAAATTCATTCCTGAAGTCGCTAACATGATCGTTCCCTCATGCGAGCCCTCAGGTATAAGGTGAATACAAATTGAATATTGGCCATGTGGTGTCAACGTGTGACACAAAAAACAACTTACATTTTTTTGACCAGCTTTTAACAAGACAATTAATGATGTATCATTCTGAACAAAGCATCTTGTGTTGTTTGTCGTAAATCACGCCAGTGGCAAAGTCCCACAATCTTCCTTGTCCGTTAAATCTTTTAACCCCACGCCGAGCTCAGTGTGCGCTCTGGGAATTGAACGAGCTGCCTTCACATGCCATCAAGCGGAGAAGGCAAGAGACAAAGCTGTCTTTGGCTGCCGCAAATAATGCAATGTGTATGCTGTCAAACTGTGTTCCCAATTTGCCAGAGTGCAAGACATATTCTGCAACCGTACTTTCACTGATCACCTCATCTGGATGACAATTGAGTGATACTAAACCTGCTTTACGGACAGTGATTTGTTTCCAACTACAATACATATTTTTGATGGTAAGTACTGAAAGACCTAGAAAACTCTAAATTAATTATTGCGATGTAGTAAAAACTAATTTTCCTCATTTCAGTTGTTTTTTGCGTGTTGCTAAGTAAGCACTTTGGCTTTCTGGCACAAGTCGGCTCTCCGCTACTATTATACTATAATATATAGACAACGGAGCTGGGCAGCTGACCCTTTTTTGACGGTCAGTCCCCCCCGGCCTCTGGCCGCGATCTGAAATAGCCTTCCGGGCTCGACCTGCTGGCCTTATTCATAAAAATTGTCGACCTGCGACCCCGTTCCGCCCCTGGGATGGACTGCCCAGCTCTGACAGAAACTGAGCACCATCATTCCAGACGACCCAGCTGCCAATCCTCCAGCAAGCATGCAGGCTGGTTAACAATGTTCCTCTCTGTTATATTTAAACTTAAACAATTTTTCATTTTACTTTACGGTTAAAATGATATTAGTTCTCTCTTTTTTCCATTTCAGTCCACTTGCACCGGGCTCCATTAAAACAGTGACCCATCAAACCCGGTAAACTGAGCTCTTGTGAACAAAAAGAAACTTGAAGTGTGTGGCACATGACTGCCACTTATTAGCTTTGACGAATGGATTTTTGCAGGGGTGACATTGAATTTTCTTTTTTTTTTTAAATCAAGGGAGTAAAGTAAATCAAGACTACATTTAGTGAGAGCCTAGCATTGTATATTTTAGGAATCCAAATAATCATCCGCTGATGCTTGTTTAGGTAATACTGTTTCCATGACAACAGCATTCATGCTATTATGGGATAAAATATGTTCATCCCAAGCGCAACTCACTACAAGCCCACTCACTAAATTGTTTGTGATATTTGGAAATGTTAAATACAATGCAAATACCTCGTCCTTCTTCAGAGAGCAATGCCATAATTCGATATATAAATCCCCAAAAAATTTTAAGTTTGATGTTCTTGTCTATTTTAAGGGTTGCAGTCTTCCAAAGCTTCAATTCCTTAATTACAGCCACATTACATGAAAGATGTCCCACTTCCTGCCAGAATCGTTCAGCATCACATTATTCCGTTGGGTATTAACACCAAGTGTGAACAGGAGTATTCGCAAACTATTAAAATAGTTTTTTTTTATCACTGCTATTGTTTCTTTATGGGCCTGCATAGTCTACTCGCAGCGAGATGCTGTTTTTAATTTGTTTTCACTACGCTCCATTACAACTTTGTAAACAGTATCTCGCCTCATAAATAACCTCAATGTGACTACTACATTTTCGCAAGTTGAAAGCAAGCTGCAGTCTTGCAAAAACAATCTTCTCATAGTGGGTTGGTGGTGAAATAAGGAAACCTGAGGTGAGCAAATGTATTTGCAGAATCTTCTTCATGCCTGCATTACGCTTGTTAGTATTTTAGCTCTTTCCCCACAATGTTAGGCCAGGCAAGGCGGCATTTTTTTTTAAAAGCTCATTTCAAACACAAGAACGCTCAATGTGCTTCATATCGTTAAGAAGACAACATTCAAAGGCATGTGCAAACAAAAGAATTTAAGACATTTAAAAGCAAAGGGGAAAACAGACGATTTCAAAAGCAAGGTAAAGAAATAAGAAGTGGTTTACTAAAAGTACAAAAAGAACATATAGAGAAAACACTTAAAGGACCTTCATCATGGCAATGGGCGGTGGGGGCGCGTTGGTTTTTACCCTTCATTTAAAAGCAATTACACTTGTGGCTAACTTTCATTCCGTTGGCATCTTATTCCAAATGTGTGCAGCATAACAGCTAAATGCTGAGTCACCATGTTTGCTTTGAACTCTGGTCCCCACTAATTGACCCATGTCTGCTGACCTCTGAACCCAAATAATGGTTTATATTCAATTCGCATTTCTTTAAGATTTTTATTACCTAAACCATTCGGTAATTTATAGACCAGTGGCACAATTTTGAAATATAATAGACAGCTGTCTAAGGTTTTATTTAATTAACTTGCAAAATCATTGAGTTAAAAATAAAAAATCAAGTGCATGCACATCCCACAATGTATGTTGGTCATGTTGTTGATTGCCTCCAAGAACTAACCGTTTGTGAGGTAGATCATCATCAGGTTTATACGATTAAAAGAAACACTAAGATGACCTCAGCTTGGAAGAAAAACACACAAAAAATAAAAATACCAGGGTTCTCAATTGTAAGACGTATGAAGACATTGTTGGGAAAATGCCGGTGATTGTAAAGTGCTAATTACTTTTAAGGGTGTGGGGGATTTTTTTTTTTTTCGCACAATTAAATAAAACATCTTCCTTTTATAATAACAGTAATTGAAGGGTTTTCGGCCAACTATTTTTGGTTGCTCATGAAGTGCAACTGTAATAGAAAACAGCCGGTGAAGGTTCATCATCTCTGTGACAAAAGTGAACTTTTGTGGCTTACACATTAAAAAAAATGAGTGGCATCTTTTCAGCCCTTGGAAAATGGATGAATTGTTTCCTTGGGGAGGCTTTGAATGGCTGCCGCGGCACAATGTTTGGCTGGGATAAAGAGGAAGCAATTTCATGTACACTCACTGGATCTGGGCTAAATGACATTTCGAGCCAGCATGACTATTCAAGAGCACACTTTAGATAGTCTGACCATTCAACCTGCTATAATTACAGGCTATTATATGGGAACGAGACAATGGAAGACTGACAGTTGTGGAGTGGGTGAGGAAAGCGCAAAGGGGGGCAACTTTTTTTTTTTTTCCTACATTGTTATTCTCAGGGTCTGACTGAAGTAACCACAAAGCAAGGCATTTTAAAAAAATCAGACACAATGAAGTCTTCTACTGTGGAATCTTCAAAGTTGAAAATTGCTGGATTATATTCAGTTTGTGGTTTTGTTCCGTCTTTGTCGGATCATTGCTTCTGTTTCAGTCGTTTCATGTCTTGTTTCCTTGTGCCGCGAGTTTATTGCCAGTTATGGTTAATGGTGTGTCCAAACCTTTTTTCTTCCTGAGAGGGCCACATATAGAACTATTGCCAAAGCAGCAACTGAATAGCATGTCCACATGCAGAAGACCGGAGCAATCTGTGGTAAGATCACCAGACTTTAAATTGAAAAATTGCACCATGACAGTAGACACTAAGTGGAGGAGACCATTTTTTTTTTTTTAATGAAACTGAATTATCTTGATTCTCCACAGTGCCTGTTGGAAATGTTCATTAGTCGTGTTAGTTGGTCCCCATTACTCACATCCACCCACTTCTAATGCTGTCTACTCCGAACCTTTTTTTTTTTTTTTTTTTTTTTGTGAGACATATTTTTTTTCACATTGCTGCGACTGTACCCGTAGTTGTGAAATTACTAACTTGTCATATACTTCTCATGTTATTCTGTCCTCCCTGTGTGAGTGCGGCACAGTTTAGCAGGTAATGAACACTTCTTTAAAAAGAATCACCTTGTGTTGCGCTTGCTTCAAGTGTTTATTGCCACTCCGAGTTCAACTTTACATAAAATGAACACAAATAGTTGAACGTCTTTAAAATGTCATCAGTCACCTGGCATGTGACTGCAACCTATGAACTCCCCCTTTGAGGTCCCTGTTTAAAAAAAAAAAGTCATACAAGGAAAAGTTACCAAACTCGGTCATTCCTGTCTGAAAGTGTCGAGCTGAATGTCAAGTTTCCGAAACAGTGCCCTTTAAATTTGAGTCACGACTTGAGTAAGTGTGAACGCGAGATAGCATTACTTCATCCACATCACAATGATGAGATGAAGAGGACACAGCTGTCAAGTACTTAACTTCTTAAGACCAGTCTTCTACTGTGTCTTCACTTGCATGTTTGTTTTCTCTCACATCTTCTGGCATTTTGTGAGAGAAGAAAGTGACACTGACCTTGACAACATTTAAACATGTGATGTGTTTATTATGTTTACATTCAAAGAGTCTCCTCTCCCGTAAGCCAAACGCAGCCAGATAAAGAAAATATCACAAAGCAATTTAACATTCAAAGAGTGCATTCTTGACTTTGTTGTTTGTTTAGTTTGATGTATGCTTCGAAACTCAGTATGAACATCAGAGTTTATTTTGGAATCAGATGGAGTCTAAAAGGAAGAATTGCAATTTGGGGTCTTGCGGGGAATTTACGGGCAGGGTACACACATACCAACAATCTGGCCAATTAATACAACTGGATGCAACTGCAGGATATGACAAAATAGTTGATATTTAATAATGCATTCATTATATTTTCTTGAACTGGACCTTGTAGAATTCCAACGGACAAGCTTTTATTCACATGCTCCAACAGTCCGTATTCAGCCTGTGAGAAGCTTGAAGAAAGTCAGAATCGAGTTCCTTAGAGAAGTCAAGACTAAATGCCAGTGTGCAAGTTGTTTCCTTTTTTTTTTTTTTAATGTTGTGTATATGTCTGACCTTGCAAACATCATATACCACCCACAAGTCCTTTTAAAGTCTGCTGAGAGTGCACACAGCTCCTGCTCTTGGACTATTTCTTCATGACACACCGTCTGATGTTGACCAAAGAGGCGTCGTATAGCAGGGGCGGGTGTGAGTTTCGGACCTGGTCCTTTGGTGAGGATTTAAGTGACCTAATTCACCGCTTAATATTGCAATATGCAAAATAATGAGCAAAAATGTTATGTTAATATTTGAGGTATTAAAGAACACATACAGGCATTTTGCATATTTGAGGATGAAAACCATGATTGATCAAGTTAAAAAAAAATCTTCCATTACATGAACTCCAAACCTCTACCTCAGCGCATCTTGCAATTTGGTGGCAAAAAAGTAGACCACATTTTCGACCAGGTGGTCTATTTTGTAGCACAGGTGGTCTAACAGGATTTTGGTGTTTTTAATCAAAGCACAGTCAGACACAATTGGCCCTCTGCGAACGCGTGGTGCACCTGATGGTATTTCATTCCTAGAGATGACACCGGCATTGGGAGAAAGTTGTTGTAGAAATCAATTCATTGCACCAATCATAATCATTTTTATCTTTACGCTATTTTACCAGCACCCCCGTCACTATTGGGAGGCGCACACACAAGCGGATGACCCGGGAGGCGCAAGGCGGCCTCCAATTTCCCACGTCATACACACAACCAATTACATCTGAACGGCGAGATATTACAGGTGAACTGCCAATGTTGTGCACAAACTCCTGCTAGTCTCATTTCTGATTTTGCATATCAAGCGTGGCGTGCTAAGATGTGCGCTTTGTACCGCCTTGATTTAGATGCAAATTAGGGATTCAGCAAAGATTGGCTGGAAAAACACCACATTCCATCCCACAATGGCGCACAGAGGTCTCGGAACACTCAGTTCTACTGCCGCAAAGTCTAAAAAAAAAACAAAAACAAAAAACTTTACACATCCACAGTTAGACTTGCGCTTTGCACCAGACTTGGGCCCGTAATGAAAATAGCGCCCAAAATGTTATCAATATAAATTTGTTGGAATGTTGAAGCAATTTAGAATAGAAAAAAGAGGTGATAAACGTTCATGCTGAGCATAAATGATGCTAATTCTGCCATGCTTCTGAATTCTCTCAGCTGCTTGAGATCCTTTCACTCTGGCAACAAATTAAAAATAAAATCAAATTGCAAATGACCCCTTTAAAATAGTCCCTGTATACTTAGTTGTTTTTTTTTACATTTTTCTTTTTTATAATAATCAGCGGCCAACGAACACCCTAGAATGCAATTACTTCCCTGAATTTTCACCTCTCCATCTTGCCTGATGAGATACACTTGGAAAGTCATTGTCTTTATCAACTGATTGCATTTTATTGTTGCGAGCACACAATGCAATGTTTCATAAGCAGTATTATCTAGAGGGACAATTAAACAAAGTTGAAGCCTGCAGCTGCCATTGTGGCGAGTCCTTCACCAGTGGAGAATGTGTGACTTCCATATGATGAGTTCAACACAGCGTATCGATTCTTGACTTCCTGCAACCTTTGTGTTATCTTCCAACTGTTTCGGAGAATGTGAGCAAAAACAGACTGAGTGGATTTTTGTTGTTGTTTGGAATGACGCCAATAGATTCTTCAGCGTGTCTGAATGTTTTGTCTGGTCAGGTTTTGTGAGGTGCTGTTCGTTCTACCTCCAGGTGGATTATATTTTCTCGTCTGTATGTGTGTTGGTTCAGTTTGTCCGGCATTCTTCCCTTCAATTTGCTCGTCTCCCCCGTTTTTAATCAATTGTGGCTGTTTTTTATTTGGCTTTTTTTCTGCCGTGATTGGCATCACATAGCTTGGGTTTGTTTGTTCGTTTACGTTTCTGAAATTAAATTAATCAACTGAACAGAAGGCGACACCGACATGCACTTAAACAATCCCACAAAGCATTAGATTTGCCGTGTTTTTGTCGACTCTTCCAATTAATTTGTTACATTGGTTCATTAGCCACGGTGTAAACGCACCTTTCGTGTTCACCGGCACTGTCAAGGCTCCGGCTGAAGGAGGTCATCAATATACTGCTAATTAAAAGCATTTAACAACCGTCTCTTCTCTGAGGAGCTGACGTGTTGGCAATTTTCCTTCTCCCCCCACATTGATTTAAGGTTGCCTTCTAATTTGTCGGTTACAGCAAATATGTTTATGTTGACCATTTGGTATTTGGACATTAATCATTGCCAATAAGCAACTGATGAATGTGTAATAGTAGAAGGAATCATAAAATTTTAGAGTTGAACAAGTGAAAAAGGGAGAAAAAAATGGGGGAAAAAAAATCTTTCGCACTGCTGTGATCTGTTGGTGAAACATGGCATACTATAAGATACAAGCCACTCATGAGGAAAAAAGAATTGGAAGGCCAGTCTGGATTTTGCAAAGAAGTATAGAGATGAGCCGCAAATTTTTCTCCCAAAAAGGTGAAAATGCCAACATATGGAGAAAGGAAGGATCTGCTTTTGATCTCATATCATGGCTTGTGGTTTGCATGGCTGCTTCTGGAATGGGCTCACTAGTCTTTATTGATGATGTAACTCATGACGGTAGCAGCAGAATGAAAATCTGAAGTCTAGAAAAAAATGTTGTCTGGCAATCAAAAAGTGCTCCGTCCTGAGTCATTTAACGTAATGTAAATACCATCAAATTAAAGCTGGTCTTCTTGGGCTCATTTTAATTTTTTAATCTGAAATCCAAACTGAATATGCAACAAAAATGAAAGAAGTTGACCATGGCGTTCCAATACTTTTGGAAGGGACTGTAGTTTTTATCCTTAGTCTAAAACAACTAATATTACTGCAAGTTACTGAGTCACTTAGTTGTGAAACTCATCTTTGAGTATCTGTATTATACTACCCCCTGGTGGCCAAGTTTGCATCTTGGAAGGCAACACACAATAAATTATTCAAGATGCAAATTGTTCAATTCATCCTGTTTTGTTTTTTTATGAAGTACAATACTGTAGAGTGCAATTTCTCTGATTTAAAAACATGCTATAATATTTTTGTTTCGTTTTTTATTACCCACAACTCTTGACCCTGAACGGAACAAGCCACATAGAAAATTCATCAATGGAAGGAATAAATTCCATCGTCCATTTAGTTTGAAAGAAAAACGGAAGTGGATTTTGTGCAAGGAAATGGCAGGAAAAGTCGGAGGAGATTGAAAGAGACACTTACGGCTCCTTGACTCACAAGGACATTGCTCTTAAAAAACATTTTCATTAGAACTCTGTGTACTCTACTCATGCTAAATACATTTTTGGATGAGTCAACAAAGAAAATATTTTCTTTGTAGAGAGAAATAATAAAATATTACAGAGAAGAGTCCATATTTTGACGGAGGGTTAATGAACAACAAATATACCGGTACCTCCAAATTTGACTTTTATGCTTTGGAATGAGACCAACATTTTCAAAACAAAATGTTTGATCTTTCCATTTAATATCCCACATTTCAGCTCATTAGTGTGATGATTGAGTTATAGTGCATATATAGACTACTAACCTCTCACACTCCCACCTGTGATCCAATTATCTTCAGTTAACCTAACAAGCGTGTCTTTGGGAGGCCAAAGCCAAGCTTGAGATCCTAAACCTTCGAACCAGGCCACAACCTGTAATCTGAACATTCGGGCAATTCCCCAGTGGGCTGATCTGCTTGGCGCTGCTATTCCAGCCCACAACTCTGCACTGTGAGGCCATCGTGCAAACCAGTCAGCCACCGTGCCGCCGCTCAAAGAAATATATTACAAAAATATATTATAGCGCATGACATCATCAGTAGGCGCAAAGGCTACGATGGACCCTGAACACATCTAGCAACCCGACACCTGCTCATCCCAGAACTCTTGACTCAGACCTGCTAACCCATCAAACAATATATACAGCCTCCTTATGTCCAATGGAAAAAAATCATTTTTCTATTCAGTCAAGCACTTGGAGCCTACTGTATCTGATGACGTGTGCAGGAAAGCGCATCCATCTCATCGGCGTGATGACACCACCTTAATTAAAACATGTTCAAAACTGTCACCTGCATGCTGCTGCAAACGCAAACTCCTGACACACTGGAACATCCCACCGACCAAGAAGGTATGAAAGCATCCTGAGAGTATGAAGGCCTCGTCCTTGGCACGAAGGGGCCATTATTATTCAGTCGTAGCAAACAAGCGAATCCCCTCAGAGGCGCGCAAAGTGGATCCACTGTCAAGGTTCAGCGGTGACAACTAGACTAATTACTCCATAATGGGAACCATCCTTCCCTTTCAAACCTGCGACAGGAGGCTTGCGTCGCAGCTAAAGTGTCTGGATGATTACAACGCCATCCGCTGTACATACCAATGAACCACTTTCATCAAAACACAGCTCTCGTTTCTTTCTTTATTTATTTATTCATTAATTTATGTCTAATGGCGCCGCTGGTACCGGGAGAGCCATGACACCTCCCCCTCCTCGGAACGTTTTGTCTCTTCACTCTTTTGTGTAAAATATGAAATGAGGTCGCTTCTGAAGCTTTTCATTCATCTGTTCAGAAGCATGGACAGCAATTTTGGGGAATTATTTCTTCAACAGAACACATGAAAGATAAATAGTGCAAAGCACTGTGGATCCCCGGGGGAGCCATTGGACCATCCTGGCACATGAATCTTGCTCTTCCAAATGTGTTGCATCATCGTCGATAATACTTTCTGGTTCACGTTCCTTCACATTTCAGTAAGTCATGAGCTCAAACACGATTGACTCTCTCTGTTTGTCTTTTGTAACCTTGTCGTCATTTGCTTAGGTTTGAAAAAGTCGGCGGTCTAAAGTAGAGATATCTGTGTTCCTAGTGGAAGAAGTAAAAGTCACACATCACACAGATAGCTGAAAATCACACTTTAGTATTAAAGTACTTGAGCAACTCAGAGATTGTGGGTTTGATCCCCTGCCCCTTTGACTGTCAAAGTGTCTTTGAACAAGATGCCAAACCTCCTGTCGCTCCTGATGCTGCGATAAAAGTATGTGAAAGAGGAGTTGGTAAGAAGCACTTCAAGTGCCTTGTATGTGGAAATGAACTATCGTGAAGTGAAAGCCCATTTACTATTTTGCATCGTTTAACGCAAGTGGCAAAATAGCCAGGGTTAGTTTTCCGCTCCATCAAACACTTCCATTTCTATTACTTCATTTTGCACTTGAGATGCTCTCCCAAATTCTGCGAGATATGTGAAGCGCACAATATTCATTCAAATAGGGTGCTCTCCACTACGGATGAACAATTAATTAAATCGACAATCTAGTCAAATCCAGTCTTCATAGGCTAAAATTAGGAAAAGAAACAAACAAAAAAGTTCATTTTGTTCACTTGGGAGGCTTTATTTTATATCCATGCATCTACTAACCGAGCCACTTCTCTTCACGAAGGAATATTGTGTAGATTGACATAGTGAACGCTTAAAACAAAGTTCAGTAAGTTACTATCTCTAATCGAAGGAGCGTTGATAAATGAACTGTCTTTCATATTTACTCATGATTTATTTTAATTTATTTTCGTGTAAACCTAACCTACAAAACCAAAGCATTCATGCATAATTAATCTATTGTTTGTGATACAGACACATTAATTGTTTGGGAAGAGAACCTTGAAAAAAATAAACCTCTAAATCACTATTTTGAGGGGGGGATTGCAATTAGATGATTTTTACAAAACCAAATTTTCTTAATTGTTTCAATCTTAGTTGATCGCGCACAACACATCCACTAACAGTCTACCCAATTTGTTAGAGTGAACAATTGAATTTTGCAACCACTTTTTGGGATCTTGGTTAATCAAGCCCAAGGTGTTGACGCATGACGAGTCGTTCGACAACTTTAGCCATGCATAGCATGTGAAATAACTGAGCCAACGTAGTTATCTCCGGTTTTTTTTCTCAATAATTGCAAAACTTTTTAATCTTATTTAAACGGTTCTGATACCTCTTAAACCTCACTCAGAGACACCTGGCATGAAGCGTGGCCTGACATTTGCAAGCAGGTAGACGGTCCTCCCAACAACAAGAAGGAGGTGTGTGACGACCAGCGAGGCGGAGAAACAGGCCGGTCGGTGATTGATAAGCAATGCCAGTGCGAGAGGTCGGAGCCATGTCTCAAAAAAAATGGTGCCATCGATTCTCGTTGCCCTTTAAACAAACAAAAGCGACATTGTGGTGCACAAAGTCTCCGCCATGTTGTTGAAGGCTCGGACTTGTCACCTTAATCCACCGCATGCGGCTCCATGTGACACGACGCCTGCAGTGCATCTCAACTGCTTACTTAAGTCTGGATAGAGGCGTGCCGCTATTTTTAGTTTTAGTTTTTCATGAGCCTCCATTCGCAGAGTGTCTTTCTCATGTTAGCGCTGAAATCTGCCTGCCCCCTACTACGTTTGCGGTTCAGAGGCTCTCATTAATAACCAGAATTCGGGAGCCACATCTCGTGTCCCACAACATCTTATAGCGCAACATTCAACACCCAGCGGGATGCAGTGGGAAAAAAAAACAAGCAGAATAATAAAGTCTTTAGGAGGCTCTCGCTGCTGTAACGAGACAAAATGAGGGCCGTCGTTTATCACAGGAAAGGGAAGTGAGTGTGGTGATTATGTGCGTTAAAAAAGAGAGGGTGCTCGTGGGCGTGGAGCAGTTGGTGGTCATTGTCGAAGGTCAACACCCTCCTCAACCGCTCAACCTGACACATTATGGATTTTACTGTAGTCATGATTACCCCCTTTTTTGTCCCCCCCAAAAAATAACAATAAAAAATACCAAAAAAAGAAAAAAAATTATATATATATATATTCTTTATATTTTTTTCTTATTATTATTTTTTCTTTATATATGAATATATATATATATATAAAATGAAATTAAAAGTGAAACACATCTGCGGTGTCACAAGGTAATTGAGCCGTGTGTCTGAGCATTGTGCGGAAAATAAAGGCACGCTCCCAGTGGGACTTCTGTCGTGATGATGTAAGAGCGGCGAGCGTACGGCAAGCGGAAAGGTCAGCAGCAAAGGCCTCATAAATCGTTGTGACACGCACACGAGGAAAGCACATGTTTCTAATCAGCTCGGGTTCAAATAATATTATGGTTGAAGGAATCACCGGCAGAGTTGTTAGGCGTTATCAAAACCTCTAACGTTGGTGTGCGGATACTCTTGGGGAGGATTAGGGCTTAAAAGCCACTGCGAACTTGAGGCAGAAAAAAAAATATCTAATGTAACGCTACGGGTGAGCGGTTCAGGCAGGTGGAATGATTTCTCATTTTATGCTCAAATCGGCTTGTGTTTCGAGCACCAAAACATATCAAATACTGTACTGAAATAGTACTCACTGAAGCGCAGACCTTCACCATGACATGAACTGAAATGATGACAAAAACGTTTTGCGTTTGAGGTTGCACTGACAGATATACCGTAAATGCTGTTTTTTGATTTTCCTTCAAAAAAAAAAAAAAAGTAGACACCAACTGGGAACCAAAATCTCAATCCTTGTTGTGTTTTCTTTGAGTAATTAAGCAAAACATATTAGATGGTGATAGCTAACATCAGTGCTATACATTTTGCCATCAAGAGAGCACAATTGCTCTATTAACCCAATATCAATTAATTAGCCAATCTCTCAATGAGCGCCTTTACCATGTCTCAGTTTCCACTCCATCTATTTTTCAACCAACTTACCCGTTGAAATGTAAATTGCACCCAGCTTTCCTTTTCGCTTCCATGCAATTTACGTTACGTAACATCCTCTTTGTGACTGACAGCTCACAAAGGCGAAAATCATCATAGAATCTATCCTGAGCAGGGGCGTCAAACAGTCACGGGCTGAGCTGCACCGCATTTTTTACAGACTAAGTGTAAGGAGCAAGTTAATTCATTAATGCAAAACCCCTTTGAAATCTCTGACAGCCTCATTTATAAAACTTGTTTCTTGATTATGACGATTATTTCTATTATTTCTATAGCAATAATAATATATTATTATCATTATCATTATTCTTATTGTTTCTGCAAATGTGTTGCAAAAAATATCACTTTGTCCGCAAAATTGTTGTTCTGGATGAGTGCTTGAAGCATTCATCTGCACTAAAATTTGAAGATTCCAAACTCAAAATGTGCATCACTTCCTGCCCGCTTCTCCACAAGCAATTTCTCCGGCCCACGTCTCACTGAAGATTGTTTGCAGAGCCACGCTGAGCCCATGACACTTATTTCCACAGTTGGCTTCAATAATTGGGAGCAGCTCACTGTACTATAAAAGCAAATAAATCCTGCAGTGCCAGGCGGTATACAGCTTCGTTTGTCCTATTTTCAAAAAGCATGTTCAGTCGTGACTTTTAGTAATCCGCTGTAAGGGGATGTTGCAGTATTTTATATTGAAGTCAAGTCTATTTAAATTATATGGTGCCAGTTGACAACAGAGTTAGAAAAGTTTGTTGTAGTTTCGCGAAGACTTTTTAAAAAAATTCAGTTAATATTAATTAGTTTATAAATCTGGTGTGTTAGTTTTTAGTTTTCCGAAAATGCGAACCCGATCAGCCTGTTTTAGATTTCTCCCTCCACGACCACGCCTGATTCAAGTGACCAGGATCATTAACGGGCCTCTGAAACACTTGCTGATGAGCTGATCATTTGAATACCGTATGTTGGAGGAGAGAGGCATCGAAAACAGGGTACACGGGCACCCGTGTCTTAAACGACGAAGCCTCGAACAGAACAAAGGCTTCAGACCGGCCGCCTTCCGTGGCCGCTTGCGTTGAGAACGAGACTCTGAGTAGAGAGTCAAAGGGTAGCTAGAGAGCAAAAACAGGATGGAAAGGTTGAGCGATTGAGGAGGGACGATAGAACAATGGACACGATAACGATTCTGGTTCGGTCCCAAGCAGCAAACGCAAGAGAGAGAAAGCCAAAGAGGAAAAGGAAAAAGGTTGTAGGCAAACTACATGGAGGGTGATGAGACTGCCGCACAGCTAACAATATGTTTGTCTAAAGTTGTCGCCATAATGTTCGTAGAAACAAGTTGAGAAAATGAATTAAGAAGGGGAAAGAGAAAACGAAAGGACGGGAAGTTCGGCGTAACAAGAAAGATCTAAGAACTAAGACGTGAGCCAGGACAAGCCTGAGTTATCCCTGACTTTAAGCTTTATCAAAAAAGGAAAGTTTTAAGTTGATTCTCAAGTAGAGAGAAGCTGTCTACCCGCGGGATTGCGTCAGGAAGATGGTTCCACAGGAGAGGAGTCTGATAGCTCAAAGCGCTACCTCCCTTTGTACTTTTAAATATTTTTGGAACCACAAGTAAACGTAAGCTGTGGGAGCTGAGCGTTCGACTGGCTTGATAAGTCACCACAAGCCCTTGAAGAGATGATATTGCCTGGCTGTGTAGTTCTTTGTATGAAAGAGGGAGGATTTGATTTGATTTTGCAGTTCAAAATTTAATTGGAAGCCGGTGCTGTGATTCTAGTAATGGAGAAAAGATTTCTTCAAGTTCTGGTTAGGACTCATACAGCGGCGTGTTGGACCAGCTGGGGGTCTTGACAGACTTGTTTGGGTGACTCATTAGTAAGCCATTTCAACGATCCAGCCTCAAGGTTTAATACGGAGAAATCTTTGAGTTGCAAAATGAATGCGTCTGTGAGAACTCCTGAAAGGTAGGACTAGTACATTAAATCAATGAATTGATTATTTAAGAGCGGACACTCTTCAGCTTCCCTTGTAGGGTCTCTTGAGGGACTGTGGACTGGGAAGTTAAATCTCACGTTCAGGAGGACCAGTGTGGTTTTCGTCCTGAAAACAGACCGGCTAACACACCCTCAGCAGGGTTCTGCAAGTTGTATATGGCAGCTCCGACAACTTCTCCTTTGTGAACTTGGAGAAAGCAATTGACCGTGTCACGTGAACCTTCAACGCAGTTTGGCACTGTACGACCCGCAACAGCGTTTGGACTACAATGCAGACAGTTAGTCAGACCAGTTTCCAATGACAGTTGGGCTGTCCCAAGAGTGGCCTATAAAAGAATTTCTAGATGCAACCAAGGCGTTGAAGAGGTCTGGTTTGCTGGCTTCAGTAAAGCCTATTTCAGATGATGTGGTTCTGTTGTCTTCATCAATCCGCGATCTGCAGCTCATGCTGGAGCAGTTTGCAGCCGAGTGTGAGAGTTCAAATTTGAGGTCATGATCTTCTATCAGGAAGGGGTAGAGTGCCTTCTGGATCTGGCATGAGAACCCGCCCCAATTCTGAATCTGCCCTCATTTTTTGTTATAGCAAATCAGGTTTTCATAATATCAATCCATTATGTGAGCCGCTTCTCCTCACAAGGGTCGCGGGCGTGCTGGAGTCTATCCCAGCTTTTTTCAGGCCGTACGCAAGGTATACCCTGGACTGGTTGATAGCAAATCACAGGGCATGCAAAGACGAACAACCACTCATGCTCACAATCGCACCCAGGGCCAATTTAGAGTGTTCCATTAACCTACCATGCATGACTTTGGAATGTGGGAGGAAACCGGAGTACCCGGAGGAAACCCACGATGGCATGAGGAGAACGTGTAAACTTCACACAAAATGACCAGGATGAATCATGAACATCTGTACTGTGAGGAGGACGTGCTAACCAGTCGGGCACCATAATAATAATAATAATAACAATAATTTTACAACAATAATACAATATCTAATCTAGTCATATATTTAGCAATATCTACGAATTAAGCGTGAGGTACTGTAACAGGTGGAATTTTTTTCTGGAATGTCATAGCTATAAATTACAATGCATGGTAAAATACGTATCGTGCAAGCTTTTATAAAACCTAAAAATGAAGATTTCTAAAAAAAAAACTTCATGTGCTAGGAAAAAGGGGAAGACATTTTTTTAAATCGGCAAAATACGTTTAGGGACACGAAATCTGATAACGGATTACATTTTGCTGTTAATATTTTGTTACCATAATGAAAAAGAGTCCAAAACAGATGAAAGGAAAATAAATTATTCATAAAAAAACATTTAACAATAAAGGAGTACGTTTGTGTTTCTTGTTGTTGTTCCTTTGCTACTTTAAAAGGTTATTCAAAAGCATTTCCTGCATAGGTTCATCTTGGGGGTTAATTGTGGTAACGCTGACAAGTCTTTTTGTTTTTTGCTCTTTACAAGTTCACATTGCTACTTTGACTATCTCTCCCCTGATGCAAAGTGTGTGCTGCCAAGTGGACGGCCATTAATCACAGCAGGAACCCGGACTATTAATCAACCTCAAAGTGTCCCGCTTGGCTCTAAACATTTTCACTTTGGACAGGTGACCACCAATATAATTTCTGCATTTAATAATGGAGCATTTCGCAGGAGCGCTGACTGAAGTGGGTCATTATTCTGCCACTCAGACAAAATGTCCACCTGACGCCGGAACGCAGGTTCAAGGGCGATAGCGTTCGTCAGCAAGCCTCAAAGAACAGGAATTCATGCACATGTTCTCATTTCAAAAATGGAGCTCCAGTTATGGAGCGGCGGCACGCCGGATGCATATTTGATGCTTGTTGTAAACGAGTTTTCTGGAGTGCACATCGAGAACGTGTATGTGGAATTTAACATTCCTGTTGTAAACAGATTTCCGACATTCTTATGCTAAAAAAACAAAACCAAAAAGAAAAAAAATAGCGCATTTTACATTCAGTCACACTAAAAACACTTGGTGAACACTTTCAAGATTTGTAGTTACGTTTTCAATACTTCATGTATGGTGACCAATTTTTTTTTTTTTTTGCAAATCAACAAAAAATGTTTGCATTTTTATATTATTATTCATTTTAAACTTTCACATAAAATATTGTAGGTCCAGACACTTACACACTTTTTTGGGCAACGGTCGGTGAAGCAGTTTGTGATAGGTGGATAGATAGCTAGACGTTCAATTGTGCCACGTATATCATCTTAAGCAGTTCAGAATCAATATGTCAAGGTCGGTGGATAGTCCTTTCTAGGATTCCTAACAAGGCTTGACACACAAGTAGAATGAAATGGAATTTAATGAACCAAGGGAGCACGTGGAGCGGGAACAAAACAGATGCCAAAAAAAAGAAAAAAAACCTGAAAAAAGCAATGACAAAAGGTCAATATGGAACGCAAACAATGCAGCAAATAAACGATGGATGGAGATATAACTAAAGTCACTCAAACAAAAGACAAACTACACAAAAAGCAAGTACACAGAACGCAGAAGATAAGATAAAAAATAATAGGGACACTAGAGTGACAAAACTCAAAACACCAAACAAACTAAATAATGACATCAATGGCCTTGTTGGACCTATAAGGACAAATGTAAAATCTGATAGGTCAATAAATCATTCCATTCGCTTTCCTCCTGCATTCTAAAAACATGCTTGGTAAGTTAATGGAACCCGCAACATTGTCCCTAGGCGTGATTGTGCGTGTGAATGGTGGTTTGTCGGCTTGGATAATGACTGGATGGAACATAATTCCAAGGACCTTTGGCAGATTAAATTGACATGGTAACACAAAAGGCCTTTCTTTTCAAAAGTAGGCTACATATAACTACAACGAACAAGCACTCTCCTTCCTTACCTGCCCAATGTGTCAAGTGCCTTAAAATAACCTCTGTTGTAAATTGGTGCTATATAAATACATTTTTGACATAGAGGCAGAACTCTAAAATTTACACATAAAAACGCCAGAACTCTAGAAATCAATTAAGAATTTGTGAAGAGAAAAGACTGTTGGGAATAATTGAATCGAATTGCATGGAACAAGTATTGGAAGTGCCGCTCATTCTGACTGGTGACCTGTCAACAAGGTCACCTATGCCCCAAATGAGGACTGATGCTATAAAAAAATGGATTGATAGTGGGGGTGGAAAATAACGCAAAGCTTTATTATTACAGTAGTCATGCTTGCAGAGTGACATTTAAAGGTCAGTACTTTTTTTTTTTTAAATGATTGTTTAGTCATGTCTTTATGAAATGGGAGGGATACATGGTTTTTCCAGTCAAATTAAATCATGTTGTCTTAAAATGTGTATAATCATTTGTGACATTTATTAAATTGAGTGCTTTTCATTGGTACAGTCGCTTGTTTATTTAAGGTGAAATGTTTTAAAGAATTGCAGTCGTACCTGCTCGACTGTTTGAGGCAGCCTCCAAATGAAAATGAATTCACGCCTCAAAAGCCTTTCGGCTTTTTAGCAGAATAGTAATCAAAGACTTTTGACATACGGAAGTGGTAATCGGTGAATGGAAATGGCACTTGACAGCAATGGTAGCAACTTTTAAGATGGAGTCAGACAGAATAAGCGGTGGTGGTATTAACAAAATGGAGAATAATGAGTGAATATTTACATTTTAGACAAGTTAGTGTGCTGAGTTCCTCACAAGAAGTGAGCCTACTTAAAATATAATGACAGAGTGTACTGTTATTCCTTTGAAATTTCAAAATTGAAAAAAATACTGAAAGAATTTCAGGAGGACACTGGTTTTTGCTATTTATCTTCACTGTACTGGAAGATTTGATTGATATCAGGAGCAGCAGTCTTAAGAGTCTAAACTCTGACTTGCCTGTACATAGTAAAAAAAAGAAAAAATTCGTAATAATCAGCTATGAAGGGACGTGAAGGATGAACCCCAATATACAGTAGCTACACTTTGTGTCCTGACAACTGGTGCCGCTGGACTCGTGCTGCTTTCCACACAGTCGCAGTCTACTGTTGCACCGCAGGCGTTCCCGCTCGCTAAAACAATGATTCAAGGTTGCAGTGATGGATGAGCGTGTCTCCTCTGATAGCAGAAGGTCATGAGCGTCGGCCCCCGGCTCGCCTTCCGCTATCTAGCACGCGGCAGGGCCGCGATGTTGGCACGCCATCGTGCTACAATCGCCCCTCTTTCATGATGATGTCATTGTTTAATGCATGCAGCTTGAGGAGATGTTCCAAAACAGCTTATTGCTCTATTTTTTTTAAGGTCCTGCATGAAAGTGACTGAGGACAGAGAAACATGAACACAGCTTTTTGGGTGTGGGGTAAAACTACAGTCATTGTGAAGATTTTCTCATGGGGAGTTTATTTTAACGCGGAATGGTTATTTATACAGAAACGGTGAAGGAGCATATGTAGACAGACAATATAACAAGGCCTATAGAGTGTTTATACTGCGCAAAGAATGGCTAATATTACTGCGGCCTACTGTGGAGCGACTGCTTTTATGCCCTATTCTGCTAGAATGGCTAACTTCCTATTCATGTCAATTTACCGTAATTTCCAGTCCACAAATCGCACCTGATTGAAAGCTACAATAGGTTAATTTTGCCATAAAAACGGATTTGTACATACATTACACATTTGGGACAGATATCTGCGGGTCTCAACGTTATTAAATTGGGTATTATCTATATTATGAACACCGGGAGATGCTTTTCACCCTCCAAACAACGCTATAATTACAGAGCGTACCGGAATATTTTTCGGACTCTTGTTGTCACAGGAAGCAAATTCGCATATGAGTTTGGAGCGGGGTCGCACTCTAGAGATGGCTGTATTTATTGCACTTCATCCCTTTGCTTGAATTAAACGCAATTTAAGGTACTTATTTTGGCTCTCAATTACTTCTTCACACGGCCGCACATATCACTTACATGGTTTTTCTCTCGATCTCTTTTTAAAGAAGTGTTTGGGTTTAAAAAAAAACTTTTTTCATTAAAATTTTTTTTAATGCACTTCAGTGGTCGTCAATTATGCGCTGTTTTTGCTATTTGCGGGACCACGTGGTCATTATCTCACTGAATAGCAGGGTTCCACTTTAATATTTACATCATTACGGAGAGTGTAAGACTACAGGTTTTGGTACAAACACCAACCTTGTTTTTTGGAATGGTCAGGGAGAGCATGCAAACTTCACTCAGAAAATCCAGAGCCCAAATTTGAACCCTGAACCTCCGAACTGTTCGACTGATGTTCCATTGTGCTACCTGGAATTAAAAAAAAAAAAGTCCAAAGACATTGACATTGGTTAATCTATCATCTATAGGAAACTTTCATCTCAGTGTGTTGGATGTCAGCAACCAGTCTCAACAAAAGAAGTTTAAATCGCTCAATTCCAAAAGAATAAGTAATAATGTGTCTGCATAAATGATCCCACACTTAAGTCTTTGAAATACCCCACTCTGTTAAACCAAGCTATCATGCAAAAGAATGTCTCTCTTGTGCTGAGCAACCGCTGTGATGTTCACTCCTCGTAAAGTATGTAATGGACGCTTTAAAGTTGTTTTTTCTCCCAACTGATCATTCCTCCTGTGTGATGAACCCTTCGCGTTCGCAGCATTCCACCATAAACTCGTGCAGGATCAATAACTGTGCACGATAGTCTCTTATCTGTTTTCTGTCGCGGTCTTATCGAGGAATTGTTCTTTTCCCATCGCTGGATTCTTAACCAGAGATGGGGAAACAAAACAGAAAACTCTCCACATGTCCAAAGTGCAAATGGCTCTCACTTATTTTTCAGTGGTGACAAAAGGAAAGGGAAGTTGGAAGTAGTCTGAATGGCCACTGATGGAGCGCATCCTGACGCCGCATCTTGCCGGCTGCACTTCAAGGCCACGCCAGCTGTAAAAAGTGCTGATAAGCATCATGCGCTGCAAAATGGAAGATGCTCGTAAAGTGGAGAAAGTTTCCTAGCTTAAGTTGGTGACCAATGGCCGCAAAGTGCTTCGGCGATACAGTAAATAAAGCACTCAACAGCTCAACAGCTGTGCGTCGTGATAGACCAGATGTCTGCAGTGTAGGACGTTTGTGTGTTGAAGTCGTACAAAAGAAGAGCATTCAGTACAGGGCTAACCGCCACCAAGGCCAAACAATAATGCGAGATTCTTCCCTCCTATAGAATTGTGTCTCATGGAATACAGAAAAAGAAAACAAGGCGCAATAAAAGTAAGCAAAGACAAACAGATGTTTCTAAACTATTAAATTGTGCTGTTAAAAAGCAACAAATTTCATTTTTGGTCAGTTTTGTTCCTCTTGAGTCCTATAGTTGGCGGTAATGTAAGTCTTAGTCGCTCTTAAGTGTGGAGAGTTGTTGATATGATGTCTTGATCACAAAATAATCAGCTGTCTTTATCTAATTAAATTCAAAATTGCACATATATATTACAAAGATTGTATTTCACTTCTTTAAAAGCTCAAAAATCAAATTTCACTCAAACACATTGAGTAATATGTCACAATAAAAGCCTTCATCAACGCATTCGAGATCCATCCATCCATCATCTGAACCGCTTCTTCTCACAAGGGTCGCAGGCGTGCTGGAGCTTATCCCAGTTATCTTCGGGCAGTAGGTGGGGTACACCCCGAACTGGTTGCCAGCCAATCGCCGGGCACCCAAAGACGAACAACCGCTCGTGCTCACTATCACGCCTAGGGACAATTTAGAGTGTTCAATCAACCTACCAAGCAAGTCTTTGGAACGTAGAAGGAAACCGGAGTACCCGGAGAAAACCCGCGCATTATCAATATGTCCTTATATGATGACACAACAAACGAGAAATGTGTTTTTGGGAAAATCACATAGATCAAAGTTCCCTGCAGGGCTAATATCAACATGTAACAAATTACATCGAGTGCTGCATCATATTAAAGCCCTTGGTGTAAACTTTCCGGATATGTCCTTATTTTTGATAAATATTTCCACTAGTGCTGTCAAGTGATTAAATTTTTTAATTAATTAATCGCAAAAAAAAAATCTGTAATTAATTACGATTGATCCCATTTTTCAACTACTATACTTAGTGATGCTTGCAACATTTACTTGAATAATATTTTGGAATGAATGAAGTCTAATTAAATTCAAAAACTGTTCTAACAGCTTTCTTTTATCCTTGAATATGATGTAAATAGAGTCATCTTTACAGGCATTTCTCTTCCAAACAATTCTCTCTTTGCAAGGCCCAGTGGAAACTTGAGCACAGTGTTTTGTTCTGAAATACAGCTAATATGGTGCAGTATTTAAATTTGGCTTTGCAAAGGATGCTAATTACTTTGGATTTAGTTAACTCGTTGAGTTAAAATATTTAACTGCATTCATATTTTTAGATTAACACTTTAACTTTGACCGCCCTAATTTCCTCACGTGACACAATGACCAAAATGTTTTTGTACATCCCAAAAAAATGTTCAAGATTTTCCACAAAATCAAAATAGAGTGACACTTTTCCAAATAGCCCATAGACAAACAGCTCAGCCGAGTTGCAGCTTGAATTCATACCAAGATGAGTTGAATATCTTTGAACAACCAAATCTGCTGGAAAAGATGAATTCAAAATAGGCAATTTACATAATTTCATTTGCGTTGTCAGGTATGTACAAAGCATTGTGGGATTGTCACGGCTTTGCGACCATCTTACTGTTAAATCTTCCCTGCCAGTAATGCGTACCTGCCTTATCAGATCACTTGTATCTGGAGCCCATCTAGTATTCATGTGCGCACTATCATGTTGTGTAGGTGTGTAGCGAGAGCAAAAAGTGTGGCCTTTTCAAGCCGATTGCGTGATTATGCGCAGTGCAATGACACAATGCAATGTGACGAAGACGCCCCGTCACACTGATGCACAGCGAATTTCCTGAATCACATTTATTCATCCCCTAAAAAAGGTCCCCACTGCATCCAGAGAATCCAAGAGCTGCTATAAAATGCCTACCAAAAAAATAAATCAGTATGAGATTGGATCGGGCAGTGATTCTCAAAGTGTGGTCCGCGTACCACCAGTGATGTACCACACACGAGGTTGTAAAAAAAAAAAACAATAGCAAATGGACTTCATACTTGTAAATGTCCAGAATCAAAATATTCTTTCATAGCCGCAGCAATGTTTGAATGACTGGTCGTGCGCTTTTTTAAAAACAAACAAACAAACAAACAAAAAAATACATGTCACCAGGAATAACTTCCGTGGGTTGTTTTTTTTTTTGTTGTTGTTTTTTTTTTAGTTGTTTTATGATTTTTGATTTGCTGTTGTTTGTTTCGTGTTTAGATTTTTGATGTTCTGTTGTGATTAGTTCTAGTGATGGGAAAATGAATCTTCAAAATTGCTTCATGAACCAGCCGTTGTATTTTTGAGTCCTCTCGATGGCACTGTTGGTTTAAATAAAGGGTTTAAAAAATGGCAGTCAGTGTGCTTTCAGCCCAAAGTTGAACAGAGAGTGCCATCTACAGGAGTCCAAAAATACTACAACTGGTTCATGAAGCAGATTTGAAGCTTCATTTACCCATCACTAATTAGTTCCTTGTTTTTGTGTTTTTTTTTTAAAAGTACTTTTTGTGTTTATGATTTTGAATTTGCTTGTTGTGATAATTTTTTTGAACTTGTGTTTTTCATTTTTTTGTAATTTTTTTTTGCTGGTGTTTATTTATTTTTTTTTGGCTTTTGTCATTTGCTGTTGCATTTAGTTATTTATTTCTCCATTTCAGACTTCAAGGTTAGAAAGGAAGCATAGCGGGGAGAAAGGAGTTAGAGAGGTCTGACAGCTCATGTAATGCAGTAGTAATTTGACGCTTTTGTTTGACTGTGGCCGATAGTAAACATTGGTTTTGAAAAAAAAAAAAAATTAAATCTTGAAAGCTCACTGCTTGCTCCTGTCCAAGCTAAGGCAGTGCGAAGAGGATGATTGTGAGCCAACCAGGTGCACTATTTATTAGTACCATGATCACTGCAACCCACTTGCAGCCAGTGAGACAAAACAATTTCAACTACATAGAACGCACTGTGTGTTGCCACCAAGTACAAAGTAATTTATTATTTATCTTGTTGTTGAACAAGTGTAGCAAAATGAACAATGGCCCGACTCAGTCCCACCTCAATAATATTAACTATGAATAAAACCTCAACCTAATATTTTCAATTAGCACCTGGGCCTACTATGCCACTGTATTTAAATGTTGGTCATGATGGTGGAAGGTTATTATTATTATTTATTTATTTATTTATTTTATTTTATTTTATTTTTAGGTGGTACTTGGTGTAAACATTTTGGGAAACACTGGTAAAGAGCTTTGTAAATTTATTTGCTTTCCCGTGCTCATTCATGGTAGTTTATACTTTCCTTTGATGAACACAAGCAGATTAAAGTTTACTGTACAGTATGAATAGTAACATTGTCAAAACTGTAGAAAAAGACAATATTGTAATAATATTAACACTGAACTCAATAGCAGCTGATTATTTTGGTGAGAGGTGGGGTACACTTTGGGCTGATCGTAAATCTATCGCAGAGCACTTATTTTATTTTATTTTTTTTAATCCAAGGAGCACCTCAAAAATTACCTGATTAAAATTGTTTTGGAGCGCAAGTTGTGCTGATATTCAAGAGCAATAGCAATACAGAAATAATCCCAGATAATTTGTTGAATTCATGAGATTTTTGTTTCTTTTTTTTGGGGGGGTCTGTTTATAATCTTTTTTTTAATACTCCTCTCACAATAATGGAGACGCTATTCTTCCTAAGATTTGCAACTGAGTCCTTTGGCCTCCTCTGGTAGGCAAATTCACACATTTCATTTCTGGCTCCTGATAATTATTCTTTTGAATTGTTTTTATGTGGGAAAAAAAGCATGACGCCTTCCCTAAAAGACATTTTGGGAAGCTGTTAAGAACTTTTGAAATGTTCTTTTTGGCAGTTATTTCTGTTCAATGACGTCACTCCGGATTTTAAACCAGTAGCATGTTTGAAGCCATCCCCATGAACGGTGCCCATTATGAACTGGAAATATGCTTTTCAGAACACAATTCCTCAATGTTTACTGCTCTAGAAAAAGCAACCTGCTTGACCGCGTCGTGTTTGCCTCAAGTCCTGCACATTCACCCCAATTTGCACTCCTGACAAAGACTTTGCCAAAGAAAATATCCACTCTGCCAAGCTTTTGCAAAGCATTCTGCTTTCAATTCAATTCAAGCATCACAAATTAAGAAAAAAGTCAAAATCAAATATGAGCATGAAAAACAGTGGGGAAAAAAGAACCTTGACAGAATTTACAGGTTTATTTTTACCCAAGTGACAGAATAAAGAATGTCATTGGACCAGTGGTTATCACATCCACCCTCACAATTGTGAGGTTCAAGTTCAAAGGTCAGCTCATTATTTGCTTGCGTTTTCTCCAGGCACACCAGATTCCATCCACATTCCAAAAACATGCATGGTGGTAGGTCCATTAAAGACTCTGAATTGTACATAGGTGTGAATGCCGTATTTGTCCAATGGTCGCTGCAATTGACTGCCAATGTAAAGCGCTTCACAAAATGGATGCCTGGGCGAAACGCGTTGCTGCAAGACAGCGAGGCCACCTGCGTTCTTTGCCACATGAATTTGTCTCAAGTGAGCCAACGTCTAAAAGCTGTGTGTGGTCCTCTCCTGTTATCATTGCTGAAGTCACGCTGTTGATTCCGAGCCAGCTCTTTTTTTATTGTGCTGTGCTGCAGCCGAGATTTACTTCAGTAAAATGACTCGTTACTTGACATCACTCACCAGAGAATATTTTGGGACTAAAAGTACATTTTAGTTGATGTTTCTCCAGCATTTATTATGGTACAAATAGTATTTAAATTTTGTACAATGTATATAATTGAAACATTGTTTTTATTTAGCACGTTTTTTTAATTGTATATGACTTTGCGGTGGCTTCCAATAATATTTACTTTTTAAAAATAAAACCTCTGCCTTTTTTTTGTTGAGCACATAGGCCTACTATTGTACGGTACCTTATTTTAATGTTGGTCTTTAATACTAGTATTCAGAGATTTTTCGAGATGGTACTCAATGGAGAAAGTTGTCAATCCATTCTCCAAAATTCTGTAATATTTGTTGCATTTATTTATTTTTTTTGTTAATTGCTTGATTTGGTTATTTATTCATTTATTATTAAGATTCTCATTGGTTAATGTGAATTCGAAAATAAAAATACATTGGTAAAGTAGACTGGTTCAGTTTTCATTTCATGAAATTATAGATTAAATATAAACTATATAAATATTAGAAACGAGCATGGAAATTATTTCATTCAAATAAACTATTTTATTTCTTACATTTTTTTCTGAACTAGGGTTTAAAAATCTTCATTTGTATTTGTTCTTTATGAATGCATCTCATTTAATAATTTGATAGTTGATTTATTGCAAAGTATAACATTGTCAAATCGTATTTTACCTAATATTTTTTTAATTAGGGTGAATTTCTATTATGGTTGGGGTTCATGTCAGCAGTGCAACACCGCCCCCAAGTGGCTGTGAGTAGCATGTATTAGGGCCAATACTTCATTCAGAACCAAGTAGACCAAATGTCCTGATATTTCATTTTAACCTCATCTCTCCTGACTCATGCTGTTGAATTCATCTTCACGTTCTGCCGTCCACGTGGCCATGTCGTCAATATGCATGCGATTAAATGTAAATTAGCAAAACGACCCGGGAGTGACTTCCTTGGACGCCTTCTTAGCTTCATCGTTTGTTTGCTTTCATTATTTCTGTTTATTTTTAGTTTTTATTTTGTTTGTTTTTTCTTGTCTGATGCACTGAAACAACCGTTACAGTCGATCATATTTTTCGATTGCCAATTCCCATTGAGCATCTGATTTCAAATCATTAACAATTGACCAACAATTGATTGATTTTGATGTCATATTGATGTCTAAAAAACAAAAAATGAAATGTTGGCTGAACGGTTGTCAAATCTAATAATTGAAGATCGTCACATGTAAAAAAAAATGCAACTTGAAATGTTTAACTTGATTTATACACATTTCCAATTGTTTTTCTGGTCAAAATTGAAACAATTCAATTTGCCTTATTACTTTACGCATGTAATCTTGAGAATTGTTATCTAGTGGTGAACTAATAGAATGCAACGAACATTTGAAGCTGGTGTCGTGCCAAAATACTTACCCCCGAAAAAATCTGTATCCCCTGTCTCGGGAGCGCGCACGCATTGACTGAAGGCGGCGCGATGTTACTACGTTTGTTTTCATTGAAAGGCGCGAAGAATGTAGGATTTTGTGTTTTTGATTTGCTGTAATTTAACCTAGGTTTTCCATAAAAGTGGTAGTCTTCGTCGGTGTGGTTTTCAGCGCGCCATTCGCTACAATTTAACACGTAAAGTAAGCGTTTGACTCCTCCGAAATCGGGGGGAAATTACCTGCATTTGCATTCGTTAGACCAAAGAAATTTTGCAATCAATGAAGCTGCCATAAGGGAATTTCAGTGATCAAAACATGATGAAAAGGGGAGAGGGTGAGTGAAGTGGGCTATCGTTTTTTTCAGCGAGATCAAATTAAGTGGCAAAATACAGATAGGTGGTATCCTGTTCGAGAACACGTAATTGTATTCCAATTGACTTTATTTTTTTATAACCACTGATAGCCGCGACAAGAGTAGCAAAAGAATATAAAAAAATAAATAAAGTCACTCGCGTTCTGCGTCGGACTCGAGGTGCATTCACTGACCACTTACGCAGTAGGAAAGTTACCTGGGGATGCTGATTCTGGCAGCACCCGCCAGAATAAGTACCCCCCCCCTCTCTAATCACAAAAATATTAACCCAACCCATCAAGTGACTTATTCTGTGTACTTATTGGATCATCTTGAGTAAGTGTGGCAAATCTGAGCAGGATCCCTCTTTCCAAAGCAAAGTTACAAGGGGGATACAGATTCTGGCATGTGCTGCCACAATGAGTACCCCCTTTCCATGTAAGGTGGTGATGATTACACCAAATTAAATTTACTTTACTTTATTTAATTAAATCACCCTCTGGTTTATTTTACCACGAGGGCAGTACATGATATATCGCTCGCTCAAAGTTTAACAAGTTTTATTCATAGGTTCGTCACGTAAATATGATAAACCATGGAAAAATAAGACAAAGTAAGTATCCATGTTTTCTCCCCATACCTGCGTGGGTTTCCTCCTTGTACTCCAGTTTCCTCCCTCGTTCCAAAAACATGCATGGTGGGTTGATGGAACACTCTAAACCAGGGTTGTGCAAACTTTTTGATTGGCGGGCCACAATGGGGTCTAAAATTTGACAGCGGGGCCGGACCAGGAGAAGAGTGTTTCGGTAACCTCACCTCATCGGAGGGGAAAAAAAATACATTTAATTTTAAATGAAAGTTAACAAAAGCATTACAACAATATATTGTTTAGAAAATAAAACTTTAACAAGGTTTATTCATTTAATATTTCAAGTTCGGCGGGGCGGATTAAAACATTTAACGGGCCGCATGTGGCCCGGGTGTATTTGTGATTGATTACGCAATCAAGCATGCCCTCCTCCCCCGGAGCTTCCATTCGGTTACACTTGGGGGCCACTCGGCAGGGCTCGTGCCCAGTTAAGGTGCTCCTATTCGGCTTAAGTGTGACGCAGTAGCATAACTCGCTCACCCCCTGGTCGCCTAAATGGCCCACCCCTGGTCGCCTAAGTGGTCGGTGGGGCGCCCTCCGGTGGCCCCTCGGCGGTACTGCATGCTGTTGTTCTTAGTGCAATTCCATGCGTTTGAACTTAGGGGCCACTTGGCCCATCTCATGTCCGGAGTTCGGCTTAACTATCGGGCACGCCAGCCCGTCTCCAAAGGGGCCTCCACGCGGTTGAACTTGGATGCCACCTCGTCCATCTCGTGTCCAAAATCATACATTCTTCGCGCCTTTCAATGAAAACAAACGTAGTAACATCGCGCCGCCTTCAGTCAATTAGCAATTAGTTTGCTCCAACAATCAAAAATAATTTACATGAAGTAGAAACGTTCAGGTTTTCAGTTAAACATCCTGGTTCTGCTGAAAACCGGAAAGTTTTTACTTCACGTAAACAATTTTAATTGTTGGAACAAGCACATTTTTTAAGTTGTCTCAAATAAAGGCTTAACTTTGTCTTAATTGTATTTTCCCTCACATTTGCACTCAAGGACGAAGTACAGTACGGTCTTCAATGACCTAATGACTTGAATGAATCGTGGCCAGTGGACATGAAACCAGGGTCAACTTTTATCACAAGGACGGAATAGAACAATATGGAGAGGGAAAGAAACAGCCTGTGATCCAAAGCATACGACAACCTGCATACCATTAAAAGTCGAAATTTATAACAGCAGATGAGCATGGAGGTGAATGTCGGCAAGATTGGCGTATCGGTGGAGGGATTTCACCTCTTAATATGTTGTCTGTCTTGGGAGCACTTCTGAATCAAAAGCTTCAACTTCTCATTTGCACATTTTATCACTCTGCTGGTGACTCCCCATCCACAGCAGCTGTGTGCACGTCTCTGTAAGTGTGTGTGGTATTCGGTGGGTGGTATTCCGACAGAGTTCACGGATCAAGTACGATGACTCCTGTCCGCTGCGTTGTGTTCCAACACTTAACGTCTGTGAGAGAACATCTGCTCTCGTCCTTTTCAGGCTTCCTTGACATGAGCCTCAGCCCGCTTTTTATGCTAAATTAACTCCACTGCACCCTCCAGTCCACACTGACAGGAATGCGAAAAGAGTCGGCGTGAGGTTCAAATGAAACGGGTCAATGAAGTAACAGAATTCCTCCAAATGCATTTTCCAGTCTTTTAGTCAGTTCAGGCCACTGCAGCTTGCTTGCAGCTGCTGCGCTGCAACATCTTAACTTTCTACTCACCCTCATTTGAGATCAAATGTGAAACGTTTGGAAAATTTCAATACTGCATAGAACTCAAGGACACCTTTAGAACTTGAGTCAGTAATATCTAAGGTTAGAAATGGGGATTATCCACGATTGTGTGAAAGCAATTAATGTTGAAAGTACATATCATTTACAATGTATTTAATTATTATTTAATCAACCAGCTTTATTTATAAAGTTGTTTGTTTTGTATTTTTTTATTGTATTGCGCACAACAAGGCATGGCAGCTTTATTTATATGGCGCATTTCATGCTCACGGTAAATCTAAAAGTACAGCATTTATATGTACTTAAAACTAAATGGCTAACCATAAAAAACAAAGTATGGGAACACAAGATAGCTGACTAAATGATATTCTTTAAAATAATTCAATCATAAGCATGGAGGGGGCATGGTTTTGTTTTTTACCTTACTTCTGTTAGCTGCGCATTACATCTTTGGGCAGCATAACGGCTAAATGCTGCTTCACCATGTTTGCTTTGAACTCTCGCCTCCACTAATTGTGCCAAGTCTGTCAAAAAAAATCCATCTAGCAAGTTGCAACATGTCAACAGAATCAATTCTTCAAATCACACTTTGTTGTGAGGCAGAATTAACAATCATTTGTGCCATTGTTTTTAAATGACCGTGAATGAAAAGCAAGTATCACCAAATTTTCTGAATTAATGAAAAGAAAAAAACTCACACTTCGGAGATTCATACTTTTTTATCGGACTGCTATTTTGTAACGTAAAAGAAACGTGATCACGTCATCAGCCTTTTTTTTTTTTTTTAAATTGAGTTTGGAGCACAAATTATTTGCTCAATGCCGAAAACATGTGGTGTGACCAGAAATAAGATAATTCCTTTCATTGGACGTTTGGGCAACGCCGTTTTCATTGCAACATTTGACAGATGGCTTCGCTGCTTATCATAGCACGTAAAGGCCGCAGAGAGTTGGCAGCAATAGGAAGTCACTCATTTTTTTTTATTTGATATTTACAGTATGTTTGGTAATATGTCTATTGTACATGAGCATGTGAAGTTCTGCTTGCACAAAGGAAAATACTATTTTTCGTGTGTGTTTTTTTCCACACTCTGGAAAATACTCTCCAATTCAACACTTACTTGAACAGTTACTGCTCTGTATTAAACAAAAAGGAACACTAACCTGATCTGAACGGCTTTCTAAGCATTTTACCTTGCATCTAAGCAAATGAAAACAAAATTCCTGTCATGTGGCTAAGTGCTCCAAAGACAGTCTTTGAGTTTGTTTTTGTGACTTTGGAAGTTCACATCGTGTCACGATTGACTTCCCCGCTTTCTATCGGTACGAGACCTCCGATCACGTAGCGCCTGTAAATCAAAGCGTTTTGTCTGCGTTTGGTACCGAAACGTCCTGGCTGGCTCACAGCTGCCATTGCAGCCTACTTAAACACTTATTTATGCTCTCCGCCTGGCTGCACTCTTCTCCCAGCACGGACCATTAATCTGGGAGGAGCTGACTCATGGGGGTACATTATACCTCACAGCACTTTATCACCGCTGGAATTATGGAGAGGGAGGTTCAAAATCTTTCAAATGTCCTTTTTTTAATGTGCACACAGATTTGAAGTGAAAGCCATGCGAGTACTATTAGTTTGTAATACTACATTTCATTTAAAGTGACTCGTTTCCAGTTGTAAATCGTACACCTTCATAAACACGAGTTCCATATGTCACAATATTATCAAGGTTTGTGCATAATCAAAAAGAATAACAGAAACAAAATATGAGAAAAAATGAAAATGTGAACCCAATCTTATCGAATAAACCAAAGTTTGGAATTAGTTGAAATGGTTTCAGTGGAAATCCTATTTTGGAATCAGATGATATTAATTAACTAATTAATTAAATTGATATGAGATCTATTGAAGACTAACATTTACTAATGTAAAGTCAGTCTAAGATATTTTTTTACATTGTTATGCAAAATAAGCAACTAAATACTCCAGTATTTCTGTCTTGTAGGCATTACGCCCCCTTACATGGACCTTTTTTTTTTTTTTAAAATAGAAACTGGGAGAGTTATAAAAGCTGGTGCAAACCCATTACAGTCTGGAAAAAAATAAACAAAGGTGAACACTCACCAGTAATCACCCTTGTCAACCGCGTGGATGTGGCCCTTTTCGGTCGTTTTATCGCTGAGTGTTCAACCACATGTTTCCACCCTTGCTTTATTTATTTACGCACCATTGTGTGTCTACTTTAATATTTTGTGGCTCTCCGTGCTTTCGGGGAAAACTGACTTGCTTAATCATCAGTGTGCCAGTGGAGAGGAGCCATCATTTGTGTGTGGTCCACAGTTCCGAAAACTGCTGGAAAACAATCGTCAGTGGGGAAGGCCCCCGTCGCCCATCGCTCGCACATCGCACACGTTTCGTTGCGGGCCTGAAGGGGGCGTCCTTTGCGATATGATTGTCGACGGAGGCGCGGGGTCATCTATGATGTCAATGGCGCCTTCATCATTAAGCTGGGATTGAGGCTGTGTATCATGTGGCGGCACAGGTGTGTTTTGGGTAGCGCAAGTGTAGGAGACACGCTCTATATGCTAAGCACCCCTAAAAGGTGGACATTTATCAAGCCAGGTATGCTGTCTGATGTGCTGAAACATAGCTGCCTCTGCGTGTGTGAAAAATTGGGCAGTTTGGTGATGTGTAAATGCGGGTCCCATATCTTTAATAACTTTGTGCCGTCTGAGATGTGACTTAAATGTCACAGGTCTGCAAAGAGTGGGAGGGAGCTCTCAATATTGTCAACTCAAAGCTCTTAATGGAATGCTTTAAAACGCTGATGTCAAACTCAAGGCCGAAGGGCCAGATCCAGGCCGCTGCATCATTTAACGCGGCCCACAAAAATTTGGCTCAATGTTTCAAAAGTAAGTATTAAAATGACAACAAACTAATTCAGAGGGGTACTATAATGAGTCGATTATTAGGGTACGTAGAACATCTCAGGGAAGCGAGTCGTAATCAACCACAGTACAGTTTCAAGTTAGTAAATACAGTATACTAGTGCGCTAAAAATGAACCGAATCATCCTCCATGACAGGCTATTGAAATACCTTTGAAGAATGAAGATAAACAAAAAAAAACAAGAACTTTGAAGTGTTATTGGAAAAGATGCTTTTTAGAAGATGTTATAAAGCAATTTACAAAAGGTCTCAAGCATGTGGTAACACACCAAGTATTTAAAACTCATTCACTACCATTGACTGGTATAGAATCCAAAAAGTGCATTTATTTCACCTGCGCTGGCACTGAATGAGTTTTAAGAACTTTAGTCCTCACTAACTCAGCGGTCACGAATCTTTGAATAACTGCTCGGGTACCGAATATTGCGAAGGGCCACTAGTTTTATACACACTTCTGAAATGATGCTATTATTGGTAGTTAATGATTACAATATGTGTGAATGAGACAATTCTCATGTTAATGATCTTTATACAATAATGATAAACAATGATTTAAATCTCAATATGTAACACAATATTAATATTTTCAAATGACCACTTACAAAAATCCCTGCGAAATCTCAATGACCCAACTATTTTTAGAACAGGCCTGCGGGCCACTCATGTGCTCCTCTGAGGTTATCTGGAGCCTGCCAACACCATGTTGGTGACCCTTCCTCAAGTACCAGCTACTAGTCAACTGCTACTGTCCATTGAGTTCAGCGGACTGGGGTCAATTAGTGGACCCCAAAGTTCAATGCAAACATGGTGCATCAGCACTTAGCTGTTATGCGGCACGCAAATGGAATAAACTGCCAACAGAATTGAAGTTAGCTGGCTCACATACCTGAACAGAACTATTCCCATACCTATATTTAAGGTCTTTGATAGCATAAAATAGCACCCCAAATCATGCTCTGTGTGTTGTGTGTATGTTCTTTTAGTAATTTTAATAAACTACTTTTTATTTCTCCCTCTTGCTTTTAAATGTCATGAATTCATTTGCCTTTAAATGTTGTTTTGTAACTGTGTGAACCAATCTGCTCGTGTATGAAATGCGCTATAAAAGAATATAAAGCAGTCTTATCTTGCCTATTGGACTTTCAAATTCAACTTTTGCAGCAATGTTACAGGATGTGTAATATTTGACAAAATTATTGGTAACTCAGGAAAAAAAAAAACGGTTTAGCAGGAACAGCAACGAAATTCCTCGGATTCTTACATTTGCTCGGCAACTTGTTGCTTGTCACAATTCAAACAACCTCATCTTAACTTGCCACTAAGAGACTTGGACCTGTTGAACGAGGAGAAAATAGACGTCCTGCATGTCTCTTGTCCTGAAAGAAGACACAAGGAGACAAAAGAGACAGAAGACGGAACGATAAAATGATAAAATGGAGAAGCAAGCCTGGCAGCTTGTTTGTACAGCTGAAAACAAGCTGAAGAAGGCCAGGCCGCTTCTCACTGCTCATCACGCTGCGCTGCACTCCACACATAAACAAGCTCAACCACGTCATGGAGAGCACCACCAGAAGCTACAAATACACGACTGAAAATGTATGTGGCCTTTACTTCAACTATGCATTTCTTTTTCTTTTTTTTTTTTTTTTAGCGGTGATGATAATCACTTTCAATCTCCTGACATTTGGCAGCGCAGCTTCACGTGGAAATGTGATCACGCGTTCATATGCTGAGCGGGTGGTTTAATGGACACGTCTGTGCATGCTCAGATTGCATCACATTGTGTGACATATTTTGTACATGATGTCATTCAGGCAATCATTTTGTCATACGCTATAATGCAAAGAAAAGTGCACGGTGTGTCACTTTCAAAGTTCAAAGTGAATGTCACTTAATATGGATGGCGGTGGGAGGTTCATTTCCAAATAAGATGAATGATATCTATTTATGGAGATAGCTGGTTGAAAATTGTGGCAAAGCGATTAAAAAGATGAATAACCAAGTGAACGTTTGAATTTTCGTTTTCAAATCCGTATCATTACTTTGACTAATCATGTATTGAAAAAGTAAATGTCCCCTCAAATTCAAAGATTTGGCATTAACCCTCAGTTGGCGCGTGCTTTTTGATTATCGTTTGATTGGTACCATGCAGTTTTATTCTAAAACAGCACAGTTTTTGGTTTTGTTTGAGCCAATCACAGCTGACTTTGGGTGAAAGGTACACCTTGGAGAGGTTGCTAGTCAGGCATATAGAAGCACAAGCATTGACGGACACTACCACTCACATCGTCACTGAGAAGGATGTTAGGAAGGTTTGCCACTCCATCATCACTGAGTTCTCAAGGCGGGAGTGGTAATGGTGTGGAAAGCCATTTAGGCTTTTATTTGACGCTTGATACATATCTTAAGCTCAGAGAGGCAGGCTGGGGCGAGGCTAATATAACTTCAGTTTTCTTTTCGTTGAAATTTAACATCCAGGTTTTGAGTTCCTCTAGAGAGGACAAAAGTGGTCATATAAGGAAATAGCGTCTTTTTTGCTGAGCATTGATCTAACTGTCAACTGCATAGCAGTGGAAGGAAATTTCAAGTTTTCGAAGGAGGAAACCTAGGGGCAGCAAATACAATGAAAACAGCAAGGGCCTCAAAATAGAACTCTGTGGAACACCAAATGACAGAGGTGCAGAACAAAAAGTCCGGCCAGCTAAAAAGGATCGAAAACACTCTAGAGCCCCATCAATAATGCCCAAATGATGTTCAATGAGCCAGAAGAATACCAAAGTCCACTGTATCGAACGAACGCTGCAGTTTGTAGAATTTTATTATGTATTGCAGCACTATCAGCGCACAATTTTACCTAATAACTAGTCACATGTAGTTGTACTCTTCTAGTTATACTAGTCGTTATTACCTGGACAAAGAGCGTACCTTCTGCTGGACATTAAGAATATTGATAAAAAAAAGCTCAAATGATGCATGCGCAACTTAAATCATCTCCACTTTATTGAAAGAGCACGATAAAAACCACCACATATTCATACAATATGCTGGACATGAATTAAAAATGAGACATCTAAAAGTAAAACAGTTGTACAGTTAAAACAATAATTGAGTAGCATAAAAACCGTAAACATAATAAAACAGCCAAAAATGCTGAGAGTCATGCTGAGTTAAAAGACAAAGAATAAAAATGTGTTTTAAAGGTGGACCGAGATGTAGTAGAATTTGAAGTGCCGTGATTTTGGAGTTGTAATTGTCTTTGTACCTTCTTATCTTCTCTTCGCTCACTCTTGTTGAATAAGCCGAAGAACAAGAAAAAGACGCGTGGATTTAAACCTTCGATGTTTGCTAAGATGAGGTCACACAAGGGCTTGTGTTCAAACCTTTTGTTCCACTTAAGACTTTAGAGTTGTATTTTTTTCCCCCAAATGGGGGTCAGATTTTAGATACTATGGCTTTAGACTGTTGACACTATCATCAAATATGTTTGTTTGGAAGTAGCACAATAAGTGTACAAGCCCCCCTTCTGAAAAGTTGAAGAAAAAAAGCAAAAGTTTGACCATTTAACCACTAAATAGAAACCTGACAGTCAAATTACTCCACTGCGGTGACAACAATTAAGAGTTGTATGACCACAATGTTTTGCTTTTGCCAAATATTGCTTCATGGGGATGACTCATTCCCTAAAACATACTGCAAAGAAACAAAATGGCAGCGAGCCTGCAAACAATGCAGATAGACAGGAAGTATTCCGCATCTTTACGTTCTTTCATGAAGATTCCCGGTCTTCCCAACACTTTTACAGCTTTAACAAATCTTGTCATTACCGAAAAGCCCTCTGACTCAAATTGGGAAATACGGGCCTTTCCAAAAGTCACCACTGTGGGGGCGAGCACGCGTCTGTCGTCCAAGCTTGCGGCTCAGCCTTCTCAGTCTAGTCAAGTAAGAGCACCTGAGAAAATAAAAGGCCAGTTAAATATAGATGTAAAGTACCTCCCTCTCTGCCCAATCCAAGCGAATTAAAGATGTCGCTCAGTAAAAATGACACTTGCGCCTTGATTTAACAACCACGCCTTCATCATAATGCGCAATAAGAGAGATGGATTTTTTCATTAATTAGTTTGGGCACTTTAAGAGCTGCTGCTGTGATTGGCTGTGTAACAACGAGTGGACCAGAACACTGGGCTTCTTTGAGACGTTTAAAGAGGAAGTGGGCAAAATTGGGAGCAGGAAAGGAAACATTTTACCCCCCCCCCCCCCCCCCCCGCCCAAAAAAAAAAAAAATCTGAAAAGCTAGAAAAGCTTTTGTCCTTGTTTTTTTTTTTCTTTCTTTTTTCTTTTTTTTTTTTACTAAATTAACTACAGATGCATGGCATGAACCTTGTAGTTGCAAAGGGACCATGACAACATTCTTCCTGTCTGAGGAAGTGTGTCATTACTTATTTAAAAATCCATATTTTGAATTATTGATTGGTTGATCATGTAACACGAGCACTTGATTACCTTGAGTGAGAATGATTATAATTCTAATTTGGACATAATAATCTTTAAAAGAAGAATATAGAGAATGTTGGAGGAAAAAGTCACTGACTAAGAACAATATCCACCTTTAAGAAACAATCTGTTTACAAGCGACATTTTTTTTTGTCCAACAATAACTTCATGACAGTAAACATTAAACTAATTGCATTTTTTTTAAATTTGTGTCAATTAGAGCTCTCTGGCTTTAAGTAAAGATACCCGATGTGGTGAGGTATTGTTTCGAACGACGTTTATTGGCTAGCACGATTTTACAAAATAAGATAACCACTTTCTATGATACTTGGTAGAGGGGAAGTGGATGGACAAGAAGTAAGCCTGCAAAATTTGATGAAATTCCAGGCAAAATTACTTAATGGTGAATAATGATTTTTTTTTTCTAGTTGAGATATTACACCACAAATTCAGAAAGCTCAAACAAACAAACAAACAAAAACAACAACAAAAAACGTTTTTTATTTTTCTTAGAGCCGTGTCCTTCTTTCCGGACTTTATCCAAAGCTAACTCGTACCTAGCTAAATGACAACATACTAAAGAATGTAAGATTTGAAAAAGCTAATATAATCTGACACATAGAGATTATAAATGACTGCATTAAACACTTTTTAACACACTGCATTCATGGAAATAAATCAGTCAATCTCCACCAGATTTAAACACCTGCTAACTGATTTAAATCCACTCTCGCCTTTTTAGTTTTTTTTACAATCTGTCAACTGAGAACCACAGCAAAGGGCTTGTGTGCTAATGACAGGGCTCGCTCGCTTCCACCGCGCCTATCTCGGCCTCGGTGACACATTCATTGCTTCTTAACTCCACAAGCATGCATCACAAAGCAAAACACACAGTAAAAGTTCCGTCCTTCGTGCCAGTGCAGTCATTTGGAATAATCACATCCAAAAATGGGATTTTACTCATGAGGAAGGCTGCAATGTACAATTCTGTTACTTCTTGTATGAGTTATCTATTTTACATTTGGAACCACTTTAAATAAGGGAATCCTTATAAGATCATTTCTCCTTTTTAAAAGTAAAAACAAGACAAAACAACATATATATATATATATATATATATATATATATATATATATATATATAATTTTTTTTGAACTTTTTTTTTAACTTTTCTTTCTTTTTTTTGACAACTTAACCCTAACCCCAACCCTTACCCTAAACCTAACCCAAACCCTAACCCTAACCCTAACCCTAACCCTAACCCTACCCCTAAACGCTAACCCTAATCCTAACTCTAACCCTAACACTAACACTAACCCCAACCCTAACCCTAGCCCAAACACTAACCATCACCGTTAACCCTAACTAGACCCTAGCCCGAACACTGAGCAAAAATATAAACCCTATTTCTAAATCCTTGTGTCGCACGCAACTATGATGGTCAAACTGTTCATGACACTGCTCGGTGTACAGGAGACCCTGGTTCGAATCTTACACTATTGGTGTTTTTATAGGCCTCCTTACCAAACCCCTTACCCTAACCCTAACACTTACCCTAACCCTAGCCCAAACACTAAACCTAACCCTAACCCTAGTCCTTAATAACCTGACGCTGACATTTATTATAAACCCTATCTCTAAACACTTCTGTCTCACCCAGCTATGATGGTCAAATGGTTAACTCATTTACTTCCATTGACGGCTAAAGACGTCAAAGTTCCATTTTTTAATTTTTTTTTTTTTAACTTGGCTGGTACTGAATGAGTTAATGACACTGCTTTGTGTACAGGCGACGCCAGTTCGAATCTTACCTTATTGCTGTTTTTATAGACCTCCTAACCAAACCCCTCAACCCTAACCCTAACCCTAACCCTAACCCCTAACCCCTAACCCTAACCCTAACCCTAACCCCTAACCCCTAACCCTAACCCTAACCCTAACCCCTAACCCTAACCCTAACCCTAACCCCTAACACTAACCTGGACATCAATTTGACGAGAAATGATTTTGAGTTCAATAATGAATACTTTTTACAAACGTGTGGGACAGCAATGGGCAATAAATTTGCCCCGTCGTACGCCAAGATTTTCATGGCATATTGGGAGAAAGCGGCCTTGGCCGCAGCTCCCCTTAAGCCGCTACATTATTTCAGGTTTTTGAATGACATCTGGGGGATCTGGCCGCATTCGGACTCCGATTTTAAAATTTTTGCACAGCATTTAGATAACTTCCAAAAATCTATCAAAATAAAATACAGACTTGACGAAAGGATGGTGGACTTCCTGGATGTGACGACCTACAAAGGACCGGACTTCGACTCGACCTTAAGGTTGGACTTCAAGGTCCACTTCAAAGAAACGGACACGCACGCCGTCCTGTGGAGTTCCAGTTTTCACCCACCACACACTTTTCGCGGGATAGTCAGGTCACAATTACTGCGCTACCACAGAATCTGCAGCCGGAGAACAGATTTTGAAGATGCAGTGCACACCCTGTTTCGGGTTTTACGGCAAAGGGGCTACACTAGGAGCCTTTTGAGACGCTCGAGGCACACCTTCTTATTGCCTCAGAAACCGGATCATGACCGCCCGGGAATGTGTGTCCCGCTTATCACTACTTATTCGGCGCAGAGTGTCGATTTAACTGTCATTCTGAAACAGAACTTCAAAACCTTCATGGAAAATTCCCAAAGATTGTTAAACCACAGGATTATTGCAGCATATCGAAGAAACAAAAATTTGCGGGATTTGATTGTGACAAGTAAACTCCCCAAGCTCATGGAAAAGAAAAAATTAAACTTCCCCGAACACAAATACACACAATTTGTTAGAAATCTACAAACAAACAGGATAATCAAATTCAATAGACCAATAAATCCAGAAAGGAGGAATTGTGTATATTTGATTTACTGCAATAAATGCCCTATGAAATATGTGGGTGAAACTAGGAACTCCTTGCGACAAAGACTGATCCAGCATAGGTACTGTGTTAAACACGGCAAAAAGACGGACACACACATAGTACAACATTTCATGACGCACGACTGGTCGGCAGCTAGGTGCATGACTATACAGATCGGACCTTTGTGGGACACGACAACCAGACGTAAAGTGGAAGAAGACTGGATCAGGACTTTGGGGACGCGACACCCTTGGGGGTTGAATAAGCGGCATTAGGGGAAATCATGGAGGCTCGGTAGTGCGCGGGCATAACATCGGGGTATGGCCATCCCTATATATATATAACCCTAACCCTAACCCTAAACCTAACCCTAACCCTAACCCTAACCCCTAACCCTAACCCAACCCTAACCCTAACCCTAACCCTAACCCTAACCCTAACCCTAACCCCTAACCCTAACCCAACCCTAACCCTAACCCTAACCCTAACCCTAACCCCTAACCCTAACCCTAACCCTACCCCTAACCTTAGCCCTCACCCTACCCTTAACCCTAACTTTAACCCTAACCCTACCCCTAAACCTAGCCCTAGCCTTAGCCCTAGCCCTAGCCCTGCCCCTACCCCTACCCCTACACCTCTTTTTAATTCTTTTTTGACAGCTTTTTTTTTTTATGATTTTTTTTAATTTTTTTATTTTTATTTAATTTTTGGTGACTTTTTTAATTTATTTTGTTTTTATTATTTTTTTTTAATTTTGACAACTTTTTTGACGACTTTTTTTTTTTTTTAATTTGGGTAACTTTATTTTTTTTATACTTTTGTATGGTAACTTTTTTTTTTAAAAATGTTAAACTTTTTTTTTTTTGACAACTTACTTCTAATTCTAACCCGAACCCTAACCTTATTTATTTTTTTATTTTCAATAGTTTTTTTTTTTCTTTTACATTTTTTTAAACGTATTTTTTTTGGTAGCTTTTTTTTTTGACAACTTAACCCAAACCCTAACCCTAACTCTTACCCCGACCCCTAACCCTAAACCGTAACCCTAACTCCAACCCTAACCCTATCCCTAACCATAAACCTAAACCCTAACCCCAACCCTAACCCCTTTTTTATATATATATATATATATATTTATTTTTTATAACTTTTTTTTTGGTAACAATTTTTTTTTTTTTTATTTGTAATTTTTTTTTGACAGCTTTTTTTATTGACTGTTTTTTATTTTTTGGGGGCAATTTTTTATGTATTTCTTTTACCTATTTTTTGGGTAACTTTTTTTAACTTTTTCTTTTTTTAACTTTATTTATTTTTTTATTTTCAATAGTTTTTTTTTTCTTTTACATTTTTTTAAACGTATTTTTTTTGGTAGCTTTTTTTTTGACAACTTAACCCAAACCCTAACCCTAACTCTTAGCCCGACCCCTAACCCTAAACCGTAACCCTAACTCCAACCCTAACCCTATCCCTAACCATAAACCTAACCCCTAACCCTAACTACTAACCCTAAACCCTAACCCCAACCCTAACCTTAACCCTTTTTTTTATACCTTGTTTTTTATTTTATATATTTTTTTGGGGGGTAACTTTTTTTTTTTTAAATACATGTTTATAAAACTCTTTTAGACTAATTTACCACTTATGTGTGCATTCAATGGAGTTTTTTTTTTAATTCATCAACTAATACTTAAATTTGAAGTCTACACTTTTTAGGATTTTCTTTTACTATTCACGTATGTATAATGTCATTTTGTTATTAATACTTTTGAATGCAGCAATACATATTTTAAATAACTACAGTCATAAAACGTTTTTAATAATGAAAAAAAAAAGAATTTAATGTGGCTTACTAATAGGGCTGGAGTTAGTATTGGGGAACTTTCTTTCAGAAGTACTACGCGAATGTCTACTAGCCATGCAAGTTCCAAATGCCCGGGTTTTCGAAACCTTCAAACTGTGGTAACTTAAATATTTTGTGATTCCACACACATTAATTTTTAATTGAAATAATGTAGTAGCTGAGACAATTTATGGTTTACGTTTTGCAATTGTTTTATTGTATTTATTTTCTCCAAAAGGAAATTATTATTAATTTATGATTACTACGCAGTATCTGTGTAATTCACATACTGTATAGGCCGTGGAAGACTGTACCGACATGTTTCGAATAGGACGCAATTAGATTTGTTTGTTTTTTGTTAATTGTTTCATATCTACGATATTGACGTTTTTCATACAAAAACGTCTATCATCATAATTTTACTAGTGGGTTAAACCGAGGACCTGGACTTCTTTGTTTTGTTAATGAGCAGCAGCGGAAAAAAATAAGCAAGTTGAGAACTGCTTCAGACTGTAGGAAGTAAAATGATCCAGAAGAGGGCGCTCTGCCTCTGCGTTACAAAACGATCTGAGGACGTAACAGAGCTCTCGTTCAGTGTGTCCTACAAGAGAGCCTCAGTGTGACAAGTTTACTCAGACCTTCTGCAGACCTCCACGCCGCCATAAAAACACTAATCACAAGCTCATAAAATGGAACTCCACCACGTCTTTAAAACGCTGAGGTTGGCCGTGCCGGGCGACTGTAGCCGAATATGAATGTGGTTATTGATTAATCATTAATAATTATGAAGTACATTTTCAATTAGTAAGATTAGACTAATATTTATTTCCCATGAAATTGTATGTATTATCAAACTCCTATTCTCGTTTTTTATTTTGGCTGCATTGCTTCCAGTATCACGCAAACCAAATGTTAATTTAAAAGAAATGTGTGTCCAATCAGATTGCAGCATTTATGTGCTTCCTTCTGATCCGCCTGCAGGCCTTCATTCTCAAGCGCAAAGGGACTGTTTCTGATGATCCAACAAAATTCTAAATCTAGCTTCAACGCTTATCGTATTGTCTAGTATTAGCTTTGACTGTTGCCTCCTCACTCTATCACATAGACTAACTTTTTAGTCTACTCATTCCACAGATTGACATTAGTTCCGTCTGTTGCAGGCTCCCTCTATTAGCTCCTGTTAGCTTGGTTGCTGTTTACTGATAGCGTCGGGTAACATTAGCGTTGTCATTTGTTTTATCATTCAAATAGCTCGTAGTTTTTTAGTGGCTTCCCCCCTCTATTGACTTGAACTAGCTTTGCTGACATCGTCCTCACACCACCGACTAACATTAATTAGTTGGATATTAATTCCCTTGACTAGCGATAGTTTTGTTGATGTCATTCCTCAATCTGTTGGCTTTCATTCATTTTGCTAATGGGCTCCTTTACTCTATTTGCTTAGCATCAGCATTGTCATTGCATCCTCGCTCAGCTTGAGTAGGTTTGACTCGAAGCACCAATAATTCCTGGTTGTTAACATTTTTAGCCATTCAGTGACACTTATATGTTTTGGAAATTTTGGTGTATCATAAAATAGGAGTCTTTCCCATTTTAAGAAGGTGTTTTAAGCCGCAATGTACGAACAATTTGTTTTGAAGGTAAAGTTAGACTGTTTCCTCTTGAGCTGGGGAATTTGATGCCTTGCTCTGATCGGTATCAGTGTTTTTACTCGACATGCATATCTTTGGATTTGAACAGTGGACTGGATTTGTGACGAGACTGAAAAACAAAACACATCTTGGAAATTTGTAAAAGCATGACCTCAACATCTGCGCGTACAGCCGACTTCGCAGTAGAACGCCACACGAGAGACGTTGATGGACAACTACTGCCGAGCTGAAATTTATTCCAACAACAAGCTGACACATTATGGGAAATCAAACATGGTGGGATACTATGATGGTTGATATACCACCCACTTTGTTCCCAGGCACAGCGGGAGGATAGAAGGAGGCCAGAAAGAGAATGAGAGGCCTTCTGATGGAGGACGCTTGGCTCGTTTCGTCGGCCACGCCTCAGACACGATGAACGGGCACTTGTCATGTGGAGTGCGAGGCAGCTGGGGTTATCCTCAGAGACGCGGCGAGGTGAAGTGGGTGACCATGTTTGAGGTCCGCCCAGCTGTTATTGCCCCTAATGTCCAACAGATGTGCGGGAGCTCGCCCCGCTAAGTCCTCGCACATGCCGGCGAGGGGGAAATCAAAGCACACACGCCGTATGCACACACAAAGTCACGCACACGCACACACACGCACGCGCACGCGCACACGCACACTTATTTGGCGCTGTGTGCTGAAATCACTGTCATTAGCCATTTAGTGAAATGATAGAGGCAATTAAGATCAGTCTTGAATTCAGAGGAGGCAGGGCCTTATGCTCGCTTGTTTTTTTTTTTTTGTTTGTTTGTTTTTGCGAGGAGCACATGTGCTTCTAAAGTGACACTTGAAGAATTTTAAGTGTACAATGAAGAATTGTTCATCCTTTCTTAAAATATTTGAACTTATTATTTTTTTATAGTCACTTTTAATTTTCCAATCATTATACATGTATTTAATTTTCATATTTTTTTATTAGAACCCTTTTTTGGAGAATTGACCGTTATTAACTGTAGGAGAGCGTTTTTTCTCTTGAGCATCCATTATTGATTCAAGTTTGAATAATCAAATGTGTTCCCATATCCTATTTTTTTAAGTAAATTACAGCAGCGATTTGAGCACAATGACACATTCAAACTTCTGTTCTGCAAACATATGACCGTTCATACACTGTCCTTGTAAGTACCAGGAACCCTATTTGGGAAGAAACACCTCACCCAATGAGCAAAAAAAGGTAATGATATCAATCTAAACAGGCATATGCATCTAAAATGACACTTTTAGAACTTGAAGGACACATTCATATTTTGTTCATCTCTTGAACTTTTTTAACTCATTCACATCCGCTAAATTGTCTCCTATAACGGCTTGACTACCCCGATCGGGGGTAAAAAAAACAAAAAAACAGGGTTATAATACCTTTGAAATTGTCATTATAGTTAGGTTTTATTTCATTTTGAGTTCTGTTTTTATAAATGTAATTAGTTTTAGTAAGTTTTCAGAGTAAGTATGTTAGTTTTTATTTGTCTTTTGTTTTTTTGAAAATGCTTTGATTTAGTTGAGTTTGTATTCGCTTTAGTATTAGAGTTTGTATTTTTATTTATTTTGTAAAAACTTAAAAATATTATTTTAAACACATCTTAAAACCATCATTCACAAATCAAATGCATGTACTGTATAGCAGTCCACAGACTTTAAAGTGCAATAAATTCACTAGACAATAATGCTTCCAGTTACATGCATCACAATCCTAAAATCTCAATAAAACTTAGATAGTCTCACTCTCCGCCTGTTTCGGACACAATGAAATGACCAGCCATACAAACGGTTAGCCTTGCTTTTTTTCTCTTCTTCTTTGTCTATCTTATTATTCTTTCTGGCAGTCTGTATAATCTGTGGCAGTGCTGCCCCCGCAGGTCAGTCTTTGTAATCTGACAAATTTATGTTTTTTTAGGGGCGGGGGAACATGATTGTCAGTGGCAATAATGTTTGGGTCAGAGTGTGATGCGTGGTACTGGTCATCATGAATGCATCACACACTATAAAAAGCAAACACTTCTGGATTTTTTTTCTTCGTCATGTGTAGCATCTCTCAGTTTAAAAAAAAAAAAACTATTAAGATGTTAAAAATCGTGTGTTTGGTATCTTGGATGTTACCGAAACATGTTATGGTGGTGTGGGCAAAATATTCCTTCTAATATGTCTTCTATAGCAGTGTCGCTTCCAAAAATATTTGTTACACTTTGCCTGTTCCTTATCTTAAAATATTGACCTTGTTATAATCATGTCACGTTAAAAAAAAAAAAAAAACTAGTACATCCAGCGCGAAAATGTCGTTGGATAAAAAGCACTAGTGTGCGCTGGCCCAAAATCCGTGCAGAGCTGCTCATTGGAGGACCAGTGTGAAGAACACGGAGAGTTGCTTTGCTCCAAGTGCTCACAAGGGGCTTGAACCTTTCGCAGCTCGCTTACTTTGGATGGCCCCGCAGCGAAAGCAACATCAGATATAATGAAACATTCATTTCCACTCTCCTCTCCCGTTCACTTCCAACGAGGACATTCTGACTGGGACCTTTTTTTGACATGTTGATCCAATGTGAGGTTCAAGACAACATGGAACACTTGATTACCTCTTGGCTTTGTTTTTGCTGTAAATACGGGAATAGGGAAAAGAAAACTCCTTTCCACACACACCTTACTGTAAAAAGAATTTAAATTGATCCATACCCGTTTATTCAACAAATCATTTCCAATCGATTCCCAGCCTAATACACATCCGAGGAGCTTTTATGAGAAAGGTGCTGGCAGACGGACACCAAATGAGACGTAAATTATCAACGGGGAGATGCCAAGTTAAGAGAGTCCCCACCACAAATATAACATGAGTCCAAAAATAGCAAATATATCTGGTCTATTTCAAACTCCTCTGATGTGTTGGAAAGCCCTCCTGGAATCATAGCGTGTATATACACTACTTGACACTTTGATTTGATCCATTTCCCTTTGACAACCACTTATACTTTTATTTAAATTCCGCTGTTTAATATTGGGATAATTATAAAGATTTACAGCTATGGGGAAAATTTGTCTCTTCTACCTGCAACATTTCAATATGTAGCAGATGCAACGTTGGAATAATCCATTCCTAGAGTAAACTGTAACTGTAAAAAAACATTTATTATTTTTAACTGTCACTCAAATAAAATAAAAAAAACTTTCACTATTAGACTTAAAATGTGTGTGTTTAGCGCAAAAATGAACAGCTCTAGGAGTGATTGACGTATTTTTCTATGAGGCAGTAATTTAAGGCACTTTGAACATACCCGACATTTGCTTTTAAATCTTATGAAATGTCCAATTTTGGGGGGCGACGGAAACGCCCTACTGGGAAATCAAACGGAATTCTTTTAACTCAGTCAGCATGTATTGAACCTTTTTGCTCTGCTGAATGTTTCTGTGTGAGGCACTGTGTGACTGTAGCAACTGCTTAATACTGTAAGTAGCTATGACATAATAATAAATACAAATTATTAGATATGATGTCTTTATGTATTGCTGTCTTGTCGATTGTCTTATTAAGAGACGATAATGTTGTCATTTAATTGATTACTGACAAATGACCAGTAACCAATAATGTTAATGACAGTGCAGATTTGACAAACACTGACTGGATTTCAACGTTAACAGTCATATCATACATATACAAAAAAATACATTGAACTCTGTTAAATGTAAAACTGCTTCTTGGAATGTGATTCTGTGTTCTCCACTGAACATTTGGTGTACTTCTACCGCAAAAACGCAAAACTACTGAGACGATAGGAGTTTGAATTTAGCGAGATCTTTTGAATTCTCTATCCATCTGTTCAACCACAGGCAGCCTCCCTTTCAAGGTTCCAATGTATTTTTGATATACTTTTTTTTAATATACAGTATGTATAACACACATTTTTCATAATTTAAAACTATTCTTGAGTATCTTAATAAGAGGTCTCTTATACATTTGTTGATCAAGATACATAAAGAATAAAGAATTACAATACATTTAATGTCCATTTTATGCGAGAGGTGAGTACGGTTTTTGTTCCCATGGTAACCAGTGTGGAGCTCGGGCATGCGACGAAGACATCTGCTACTCAAAGTTGACCTCTTGTAACTTTTTTTGTAAACGATGAACAAAAAAAATAAAAAATCGAGACTTCTGAAGACTCTCTATCTCTCTCGAAAATTATATGTTCACCCTGCCTCCAGACAGTCGATAAATGTGCAAGAAGTCACCACTGGCTACTTGAACTAACGACCAAACTATCCCACTGATGAACATATTTTTAGAAATGGGCAGATACCAAAAGATCTGCTCGGTGTCAATCAGGAAAAGTCTGTAACAAGGTAGTGTAAAGTATACACAACCATGCATGCGTCACACTATAAAACTGCTTGCACCTGTGGCTCACCAAGCAAAAGCCTTTTTGGTTATTTTGTGGCAGCTGCAATGCCTTTTCAATTGGAATAATCCCTCTGGCTGACCCCACAGCTCATGCAAACAGCTCCTATGTGGAGCAGAAGCGATGACGTCTGCCAACAGGAACGAGTCCCCCTGCTTAGAGTGCCAGGCGCTGGCCAGTGTAAGTGAGTGTGAACGTAAATAAACCCCATTATAACAGGCATCTCCCCGACTCATGTCACACACTCCAGGTAAACACAGGCCTTCCTGCAAAAATATCTCTGGTGGTCATGCAATTAGATCAGCCGCCCAAGCAAGCCCTCAATCACGCAGGGCTCCGTGGAAAGCGATGCCCAAAACAAAGATGTTCAAGAATGATTTTGGAGGTTAAAAAGCTACAATTAGAAGATTTGAGTGGAGTCACGCCAGAATGCAAGGTGACCGGGGTAAACTAACAATATGTGACAAAGTGTTTCCAAGCAAACAAACACTGAGGTGTTGTCGCCCACTTAGAGTGCACGCACGCAGTTGGCCGTTACGTCAGGTGACGGCAAGGTTGAACTGAAGTGATTTTTGTTCATTTGTCTGTCCATGTGTTAACAGACCTCATTAAGAGAGGGTGACGTAAGATAAAGATAAAGATAAAGATAAAGATGTCCTTTATTAGTCCCACAATGGGGAAATTTGAAAGATGATGGTGGGTATCTACCATTAGTGGGAAACAATTGCTTAATTTTTCAAATAATAGAATGATAAAATAATTGCAAAAATCTGAAGGAAAAAAGCAAGAGAGCTTCATATTTGGAAATGTTTCTTAGCTAGGACGTGACTTGGCTCTCGCAATAGCACGCTAAATTTGGAAAAAGGCAGAGAGGAACTGAAAATTCAACAAAAATTTTCTGCAAGAACAATAAAGAAATGCCTACGACTACCTCTTGGCAAATCATTGTTTGACTTTTTTTCTTTTTTTTTTAGGTTTTCTATGGCATCACGGTGAAGTAGTAGTTAGCATATTGAATCACATTTTTTTCTACTACAGGTGTATAATAAATGCCTTCTATGCATTGTTGTCTAATATGCATATCAGAATAAATACAACTTTATTTTCATTACAGTGAAAGGCAAGCAACAAAAGTTAAAAAGAAGGATGTGAAAGGTGGATGCCTGCACACGGCGGAAACCATCAACGTGGCTTTTCCCATCAAGTCATCAGGTACCCTCTCTCATATATTATTTGATTGTACATTTCAAACGATACAAAATCAACTGGTAACATTTCATGTTTGGCAATGTTCTATGATATAAAAGTATATATCGTTCCTTTGTTCTTTGGGCAAAGACAAGACAATGGGACGGAGGAGTGAAGTGAGGCTTCATTCAAATGATGCTAACGATTTAAATACTGCATACTTGAACTTATATTATGATTATATATTAGTTAGTTTTAATATACATAGTAAAATTGATATTTTTTTTCCACAATTTATTTTGGGGCCCCCTGAGTCAACAGCACTATTAGCATTATTCTCTAATGCCTAATAGGTGTGCCGACAAAAAAAATGAATGGAAGGATTTATTTATTTATTTTTTAAATTGATTAATTGCCTCCCCTGGAGATAACATGTGTGTAATATGTGTCACGGTCCACATATTCTGTAATATAAATCCTCTGGAGGGTTTCACAATGTGAGCAACCACTAAGAATCAATGGAGGCGAGTCGTTTGGAAGCTTGTTATTCCGCAAGGACGTCACCTCTGTCCGGACCACCATGACCCTCTGTTTATTGTTTGAGAACATGTCCTGGAGGACGCAAGCCGGGCGCTGCTTTTAAGGATAGCGCAAATCTGGCATCCAGCAGGAAGGCGGAATGTTGGCAAGAGTGTCGGAGAGAAGAGGAGAAGAATGACTTTTCGGGCTGTTTAGGGTTAGTCTTTCAGGCCAAGAGGGCACATGGGAGCCGTGGCCCGAGGATGGATCCCAGCCGACCCCCTCCTAGGTGTCAATGTTATGACATGTGCCGCTCCAGTGTTTTCACTCACAACAAGAGCACTTCATCTTGCAGGGTGGCCGGCCTCATAAAAAAATAAAAATAAAAAAAAAAAACGGCCTGTCCACCGTCTTCTCTTCCTGTTACACTTACGCTTCACTTCCTGTGGGTCCTGCGCCTGGCGGTCGCTTGTGATGAATAAAAACAGAATGGAGTGGGGAAAAGCCTCATCCCTCTTCCAAAGAGGTACTCCCTCTATTTTTCCATGTGTTATGACATTAGGGATATTTCAGTTATGAAAACTTAAGGTTAATGTAGGGGGATGATCGCCCATTTTGGATGACATTTGGAATGTTTTGTCAGTTAGATGTTGCATGACCGTTCCTCGGACGTAAATCTCAGTGAGTACGGTGTAGAGCGGTGCTTGTGATAAAACCGCATCGCCTGATGTGGTAACTAAGCATTATTCTCAAAACAACTTCACACATAATTCCTGGATGCCCTTTGTCTCTTTGCACGGACGTCGGAAAATATGATGTCATGCACCATCTGCATGACAAAGACGATTGTGGTTGTTAACAAGCTTTTCCGAGTTTGTTCGGAAGGTTTCCCATGACAATCAATGTTTTTCCTTTCGCTGATTAGCATTTATGATGGATGGACGCTGGCCCATATTGTGCATATTTCTCCTAATTAACTGTTCCACTTTTGATGAGGTTTCGCCAACTACGAGAAACTGATCAAATGAACACGAGGATTCATTATTGTCTTTTGGTCGTAAACATAAACACACTCCGCTGATGACTGCAATGGTATCAAATCGTTCCTATGACAGCTACGTTCTTTATATTTCATGTATATTTTACCGTTTTCTTCATGGTCATAGAAAAAAAAGTGACCAAGGCTTGACCTTAACACCTGCCAGGTAGCCAAACGTGGGTGAATTTCATCAGTCGCAAGTCCGTCACTCTCACTTTTATATCGTCACTGTCCGACAGAAACCTCGTATTTCCAAATAAGGTGAAATTAACTTGCTCTCGCAACTTGCTGGCCAAACATGATTTTGGAGACTTAAGTGGTCACAAACCTCAATGGTCATCACGCATGTTGGCTTTTGTTGACCAACAATTAAATGACTCAGACATGTCAGGACTGGCTGGATACGTGTTGGATTTAGCACGGTCACTTTCAAAAGTGATTCGAATTGAATGGATGGTGACTGTTTTGGATCGTATCCACTGCTGGGCTTAGTCATCTTGAATAACATTTACAAAGAAATGTATCAACTGTCAAAATGAGACAGACTGCTTGTTATCAAGGAGTAGCGCAAAGACCATGGTCATCAGTCCGAAAAGTGTGAAGTGCCCTCTTGGTGTTGGGGAAAATATACTAGTACTGAGATGAAGATCCCAGATTCAAGTGGCTGAATTGAGTTTTCTGTGTAAGGTGTCCAGGCTCTCCTTAGTGATAGGGTGAGACACTCAGTCATCGATGAAGGACTCAGAGTCAAGCAGCGGCTCTTCCATGTTGAGAGGAGGCCAGATGAGGTGGCTCGGGCATCTGGTTCGAATGCCTCCAGGACGCCTCCTGGTGAGGTGTATTATAAGTCTTCCAGCTGGCCTGGGAATGCCTTGGGATTCCCTGGGAAGAGTTGGGAGAAGAGGTGAGGAGAGGTATGTCTGGGCTAAGTGATAGAAAATGAATGAAGGAAATAATGAATGATTAATTTCACTTTAGATTGTGTGACAATTTAGAATGCTCAGTTCTCTACAACATCTTATACTGTTGAGTGTCAGAGGGAGCTGCATCTTATCTTAACTGATTTCAGATGAAAGGCGGACTCCATCCCGGAGTGGTCATTCGTCACTTACAGGACCCAGAATGTTAATTTTGTTGTCGAAAAAATTGTGCTTTAGAATTAAAAAGTTTGACCTTGGATCAAATGTATTCACTTTACATTCCTTCCTTGGTGGAAAAAAATATTGAACTTACAACAACTTGGAAGTAAACCAGCTTGAAAAACTACATTGAGACATCCCTTCGCTGTTTTGTCTGTGTCATTTTCCAAAATGTTCACAAGACCCATTAAAAAAAAAAGAAATCAGCTGTAATGTAGCTCGACCCTCTGCCGTTCTTCAAACTCTGTCAGCAAGAATGTGAGATCGCCATTTTTTTGGAATTCGGAAAGAAGAAGCCTCTCATCTTGTGGCACATATAGGGAAGCTCTCATGCACTGTTGTCATCTCCAATAAATGCCAACCCTCCTGATGTTCCCACATAAACATTTCCACGTTATATGCAGCATCCAAGACTCACACACCGTGAATGCAAAAGGAAACCTGTCTTGTATCACTCTTTAAGACTGTCTGCTTGAAGTCCATGAGAACGTCTCTTGACGCACCGCAAAGGCTCACGCCCTTTCAAGTCAGTGGCATGTTTCTTTACCAGGCCAACCACTCAGGGGGGATAAAATGGACACAAGTCTTTGGTTAAGTGGTTGAGTTTTCCTCCCAACAAACAAGGAGGCCTCTGGTCACGGGTTTAATTGAAGTGTTAATTCAAATCACTGCTTCCATTTCATTAATTAAAGCAAACATCGCCCCAAGTGGCTCTTGACGCAGTCTCACAACCTTCACAAGTGTTTGTTGAATATTTGTAATATATGCACTGAAGCGTGTTGTAAATGAGGTTTTCTTTGCTAAGTGTTGCTGCTGTTTTGATATGTCACGACACATGATTGACGGCACAGTGCACAGGAAAAGAAATAGCAGAGGGGAGGAATATATTTTAATATATTGAACATTTGATTCTTGTGTCGCACATGCGCAATTCCGTTAACTAAAATTGGAAATCATGGAAGCCTCTAGCTAGCTTACTAACATAGTTTGCTTAGCTACCTAATTAGGATCTTAGCTATGGAGCTACCCATTTTAGCTGATCAAGTTAGCCTATACGTCTATTAATCAATTTTATCTTCAATTCGTAGCTACCATACCTACTTTTCTCAATAGCTAACTCATGAGCTTATCAAAGCTTGGCAACGTATTTTCCTCAATTAGTGTCTGTTTAGATAATATTTATACATTGCCACAAACACAAATTCCGCGTACCTGCGTGGGATTTCTCTGGGTACTCCGGCTTCCTCCCACATTCCTAAAAACGTGCATGGTAGGTTGATTAAACACTCTAAATCAGGGGTGGGCAAACCTTTTGATTGGCGGGCCACAATGGGTTCTAAAATTTGACAGAGGGGCCGGACCAGGAACAGATGGCTGAAGTGTTTTGGTAACCTCACCTCATCTGAGAAATAAATACATTTAATTTTGAATGAAAGTGAACAAAAGCATCACAACAAAATATATGTATTTGACACACCACAATATTTAGAAAATAAAACATTAACAAGGTTAATCCATTTAATTGTTTTCAAGTTCGGCGGGCCAGATTAAAACATTTAACAGGCCGCATGTGGCCCCCGGGCCGTAGTTTGTCCACGCCTGCTCTAAATTGTCCCAAAGTGAGATTGTGAGCGTAGTTGTATGTCTTTGTGTGCATTAGTGCAACTTTAAACAGCACAGGTGTAAATAAATATATAAATATATATATATATAAATTGTAATATACATATCTATAAATCTTACTTAGCTACTTTTCCTCTGAAGCTAGTTTAACTTGCCATTTATTTAATGTATTAATCTTGTTTAGATTATAGTTTGTTTGACTATCAACACCAAATTGAAAATAATTTGACACCAATCAACTTTAGTTTTGATATCGCCAGATCTAATTTGAAATAAAATATTTCATTAAGTTGGTGGTTTAAAAAGCTGGCATGACGTGCACGTTTATTTCTACATCACATGGGTTGGGTCCAGCTCACAGCTGGGTTCATTTCGCTCTATCAAAAGCTCCCTTTTTAGTCAAGTTCATTTTCACCTCTCAAGTGGAGGTGCGCTCAGCAACGCACCGTTTAGAGGAAAACATTACTGTAAATGACCGCGGACGGGATCGTGTTTTCATTCCGCCCGAACCAGAAACACTCAGCGAGCTTCACATTTGTCTTATGAAAATACCTGATTAGCCAATATTTCAAAACGCTAACTTCAAATGTCAATATGTACTGTAACACTAACTGTCAAGTGACTACATGTAGCTGCTGGACGAGTGCCCATTTTGAGAAAGCGTGGTCAAACCCCTGGGTGAGCCTTTCCGAGTTTTCATTTATTTTTATTGAACTTCAACATCAAATTCCTTCAAAACAGAGTTTCCATGTGGTAATCAGATTACTTTCTGTAGGTTTTAGCACCTACTGTACATCCTCTGAAAGCTGTAAACAAAAATACACACAGATAACGATTGAAAACCGCTAACCTTGTGAAAACCACCGCCTCCTGACTTTGGAGTGGAGCAGCTTGATATAGCTTGCGTCATAGCTAGCTACTTCTTGAAGGCGTCAAGCGATTAGAGTTCAATTAGCTAATTAATAAATCTCTCTCTCTCAAGCTAGTTTTAACCATCTATTGATCTTTTTATATTCTAAATATAATTTCATAGCAATATTAATATTACGTAAATAAATAACATAGAAGAGTCATTTACTGCTAAAACTATTTTAGAACTTAACTTGGCTAAATAGCTATATGTAGGAGGAAGTTTTAAATCTTACCAGAAAACGAATCGTAACCAATTGAATGAGCGAGCGATTGGTGTGGCCAATAAGCATTTAGGATGTTTGAAAACAAATTATTTCGGGAGAAGACGCATTGGCGTATTTTTAAGTGATATGCATATATATATGCATCGGGCTGGCTTAATGTGCGCGTCTTGCTTTCTTTTCATATTTAATGCCAAGCTCTGGATGAGTGCCACTCCGTTTACAGGAAGCGTAAGAGCAGTCCTGCTGCAGCCGCCTTCCATGAATGGAGCTCTATGTGGGGGGAAAACCAGCGTGCTCATTTTAGCAAACTTTTTTTATTTTTTTAACGAGGCAATAAATGAGACGGGGTGTATTAAAATGTGTCTGTTTGAAGGGCTTGATTATGTGATGGGTCGAGGTGGACTGTGGTTAGCAAAAAAAAGTGCAACTTTGGGTCCATCCCGGGAATCCTCACTACACTATTCAATTCATGACGCCAACCCCCACGTCCTGTGAATGAGTGTGCACCTCACCTCTTGTAATTAGAAATTTCCCCTCTGAGCTTAGATACTTATTGCTCTATCATCCATCATGCACCTCTCATCTTGACTGAAATTTTCCTTACGTTGAACCTAACAAGTATGTCTTTATAGAATATTTTACGCAGCCCCCCTCATGTCTGTACAGTGGGCTATTGAATGTAAATAGTGACTCCTCGCTGAAGATGGTGAAAATGGCACCTTAACATAACAATTTACATTTGTAGTTTCCAGTCAAAATATTTTAGGAAAAAGTTTGCTTAATTAGTCTCGTCTTGGTTGGTAATGGTTTAACTAGCTATGTATTCTAGCAAGAAAATTTACTTCAAGCTAGCAAGTTACCATTACCCAATCTTACGTGACTAAGTTAACAACAGTTTACACTGTCTATAAAGTTACTTAACTAATCTAGTCCAAGTTACTATTGATTTTGGCAATATCTATTTTAACAGGAAAGTTTAGTTGTTGCTAGACAGTTAGTGTGGCAATCTGAGCTATTACTTAGGGAAATTCACTCGACCAAGAGATGGAGTGTTTTGGTAACCTCACCTCATCGGAGAAAAAAAAAATTATAATTTTAAATGAAAGTGAACAAAAGCATTACAACAATATATGTCTTTGAAAAACCACAGTATTTACAAAATGAAACATTAACAAGGTTTATTCATTTACATTTTTTTTAAGTTCGGCGGGCCGGATTAAAGCGTTTAACGGGCCGCATGTAGCCCCTGAGCCGTAGTTTGCCCACCACTGCTCTAAACCAATCAGTCGCTTGAACTGCTCCCATCTGTATTGTCTGTCCCACTGGCATATCATGTCTCCTGTTGGAGCACCGAGAGCGCACACCGACGCCCCCTTTTTGGTGCATTCTGAATAACCGAATGACACATTTGAACCACTGTGCACTCAGAGCGTATTTCCAAACGTACCCTTAGCTTAGTAGTAGTGTTAGTAGGCTATGTTTGCCGACAAATCTTCTTTATGTCACTGCTCTGGTCTCATTCTTAGCTAGGTATTTAGGCTTATCTAGCTATCTATGATAGTCAACAAGTTTAATATTAGCTCCCTCATTAACCTATATAGACTACCTTAAGCCCCAATACCACTGAATGGTATATAATTGTATTTTCAAAAGCAGAGAATGTTGCATTCGTAAATATATAAAAACAAGCTTTCACGTTAGCCATTAGCCGTTGCTACAGGCTATTTTCATCAACATTTGCTTTGCATCATTACTTTGTGTATGCCACTAGACTCACTACCCCAAATTTGTGCAGACTACAGAAAATATTGTAATGTTCATACCAGGCCTGTGGTTAGCAGTGTTAGTTTTTGAAAACACTTTTCCTTTAATAAAGTCTTCTAATAATCTTTACAACCCGTGACCACATTTACATTTGTGCTGTAAGGGCTAACGTCTGCCATTATTGCGACGTACACGACACTTTTCAGCATTGTGCAAACAGCCTCAGAATGCCTGCTTCAGTTTCATCTGTTGATCCCCTCAGTGGTCTTTGGTTAACCTCCCGAGAGGGGTTACCCCTACTGAGAGAATGACCTCTTCGCCAACAAACTCATCTACCAGTGAAACTCGAGCACGTTGCCCGCTTGGATGTGAGATTTTTCGGTGCTGTAGGGGCAGCCTTGTCATGCTAAATATGTCACTGAAGGAACTCTCGGCTCAACTTTGTTTATAGAACATAAAAACAACCACTATTGTAACAAAGTGCTCTACTACATAAACCTTGATTGTCACTGTATGTCAGATACAAATAAACTGAGGTTATGAAACCATAAAACACAACCGATAATAAATAAATAATCACAACAAGCAAATACTTTACGACTGCCAAGATCACTGTTCTCACGGCGTAAGAATTTCTCAATCTCCGCTTTGTGACGGGAGATTTTGCAAGACAGATTTTACCATGCTCTGCCCTGTGACTGGCTGGCGACCAGTTCAGGGTGTAGTGCGCCTTTCGCCCGTAGTCAGCTGGGATAGGCTCCGGCACCCTCCCGCGACCCTGTACAGGATAAGCGGTGTGGATAATGACATGACATGACATTTTACCATGCGTTGTAAATTATAGCTATAGTTCAGAAAATAATTCCATCTGTTGCTGAACCTTATCCTTAAATCCAAAATATCACTAAATCCCTGGTGAGGAGAAGCGGATGGATCTTACTATCTTACAAAATATATTTTTGTTATTTTTATATTCTTATTAATGGGGTGGTAATGAAAATAATTTAGCAAAGTTTACTTGCATCTCTACATCTCTGATTTAAAAAAAATAATAATAATAATATTGACCCGTGTTATACTGTTCATATGCAGCTTGCTCTCAATCACTTTAATGGACACAGCAAGGAGCGAGCTGCTCACTAAAATGTTTACCACAAGCTTCACTATGTCATCCATTGGTACAAATGAAATTGTGACTATGGTCAAGTAGTGTTGTAAAACACAATAAATGTGTATTGTATTTTAGGGAGACCATATTTTGACACTTGGCCTTGAGATACTGAAATGAGTTGAGTCGAGTTTGGTTTCAGGCTGGGGCCTACCTGGACTCTCAAAAACCGCCACTGATCCCAGATGACATTGGGCTGATTGCATGACACCTTGGACTGGTCGCCAGTCAATCGGAGGGCACATTTACACAAACATTCACGCAGATGGGCAATTTAGAGCCTTCCATTTACCTAACATGCATATTTTTGAGATGTTGGAGCCAGCTTGGGGGGAAATATTTGAAATGTACCTCTTATTCTGGCGTGTGAGGTCAGGAATTGTTCTCGTAATTCAAATAATTCAATCATCATAATAATGCAACCAGCCGTACCTGGTACAGAAGGAACTTTTTGCCTTCAGTACGTAATGACGATGACCTCCACCCATGATAGCAAAATTTACTGTATAACTTTTTTGGAGCGGACGTGTTTTAACCCTTTTCACATTAGTTCAAGTTGGTCTTAGACAGGAGCACTTATGGATTTGCTGCAAAAGTGGCATGTTTCTTTTAGTTAAAGGCCTGCGCAAAGGAGGAGGCCATCAGTTCACCAACGTGGTAGCTCTCACACTTTGGACTTTAATCCCATTTAGTGTTTATGTACTTTCTTATTGGGCTCGCCGTGTGTGTGTGTGCACGTTTGCGCGGGTGTGTGTGCGCGTGTGTGTGTGGGAGCGTCGCCAGGGTCTGGCAGGTCACAAAGGCAGCTTTGTGAAGGAAGTTAATGAGTGTTTTGTGAATGTCCCTTGATGCTCTGCAGCTCTGCAGGACCTCGCCAGCGCATCAACTTTAAGTGTGTGTATATGCAAGGGCACGTGTGGGTGGGGGTGTGTTTGTGTGTGTGTTTACAATGTAAGTGATTATTTACATTGTCTTTTGAGGGAATGATTTATAATGTTTGTGACTTGGAACTGGTTGTGTTTTCAAGTTGATTATTATACATTATGCTTGGATATGTCCTATACATAATGCCACGGATGGGCGAGCTACAATTTATAGGCTCTATACGGCGCCCTCACAGCATCTGAGCTCGGCCCCCATGCAAGTCCTAAAACAAATTGCTACTGATGGGCAGATGTCAACATTTGGTTAATTTCATGTTTTTCCACAAGTTTTTGTTAAAAAATAATAATAAAAAGTGTTGAAAATAGCTGGAGAACTTTTGGGGTTGAATGGTTACTATCTCGAAAATTTGCATTTTTTTTTTAACTTCCTAAAAAAAATAGTCTTTGGAAATACCACTTGATCTGGACCAAATAAATTCTCAAAAGGACTTATGTTGTGAAAATCCCAAAATATTCAACCAACAAATAATCATAATTATAATCGTTGGATCATATGATTAATAAAATTACAATGGCCCTGAAGTTTGTTTGTTTTTTTTATACAATAGTTAAAATGTAATCTCATGGTAAAAATGCTCCCCACTCCTGATTTATACATTGTAATTGTAGCTGGTTCAACTAGAAGGTTAAACAACACAAAATGAAAGTGTTCAACTCTCCCTGTGGTCAAGTACCTCGAAGTTATTATGTCTTATTTGTTCAAGTGACACGGAAATATTAGATATCACAAGTTCACTACAGCGTCCGCGCAATAATTATTGACATCTGTCTGCCACTTGGGCAAAGTGCATTCAAGTATATCATATCATTGATGGAGCGTAATACGAGGCAGTGGACGGGATGGAAAGTTTCAAGACCTGAGTGGCAGCCGCTGGAGGCCTCAAGTGACAAGTGAAAACTGGGCTGCTCTGCTCTGCATCATTTTTTTTTTTCATTTAGAGCTATATTTGTAACCATTCTGACACATTTTGGATGATTAATGTGACTATGTCAAGTTTTAGAGGATCCTTCATCACCAAATCACAGCGAAATGTTTTTGACCCAAAACATTTCTGGAATTGGTGCATAAGATTAAAATTGAAATATGGTCTGGTATAATAATTACATATTTGACAAGGTTTTAAAAGGTTTTATGCATATATATATATATATATGTATATTAGGGGTGTGCCTCTCTCCATTAAAGGCGGTTTGATACGCATCTCGATACATGGGGTGCGGTTCGATTCAAGGACGGTTCGGTTTTGAAATGGAATGATTCGTTTCGGTTCGATTCTGTATGATTGTGGTTTGATTCGGTTTGAATTAGTGGAGAGCTGGCACAATTATTTGATCAACTTTCCATGATCAAATTAATTGATAATCACTTTGATATGATTATTAGCCCAAATACCTAAATTTGAAAATATCCAAATTCTTGGAATTAGCACATTTACTTTTAGTTCGGAAAGCGGGATCAAGTGCAATTGGCTGTCGACCAGTTCAGAGTGTACCACACGCCCGCGACCTTTGTGACAATAAGCGGTTCAAACATTATTTTTTGGGGGGGGGGCATTTTTTTGGGGTAATTTATAGAACAAACCAGTAACTGAATCGTAATTTGGACAATGCGGAAGAATGATGGAAATTAAAACATATTTTAACACAATAATCCATTCTTTAGTTGCTGCTCTAATTCAGTGGCATTACGAATCAATTTCATATTGCACAGCTCAGTTATAGGGTATGATGCAAAGAGTTTCTTGTTAAAAGTAGACACTTTAAAACTGACAATAACTTGTCAGCACTATAAATATGACATTTCCTTTTGAAGAAAGTAATTACAGACTAGAAAAAGTGCATTTGAATAATTTTTATCACATTAGTTAACATGTAACAGATCTCCAAAGCCCAAAATATTCACATTAATTCTATGCAATTTAACAATAGATCTGTGACGACTCAGATTGAGGCACAACCAGCTGTCCTTTGACTTCATCCTTGACTTGGTTGTTGTTACACACACTTGTTAGTGAAATGCTGTCTAATGTTTTTATCATGTCACGAAAGCCCTCATTCAACACAAAGTATGGTCGTACATCGTTAATAATAAACCGGGTTATTGAGGCTGTTATTACCTTTCCTCTCACTGAGTTGTGGGCGTATTTCGATCAGAAGAAATCCTGTAGGTTTGCGTCTTTTTCTTTACGTCTGTTAGTGTTAGCCGTGCCTGATTGCGATCGTGAAATCCATGCGTCCTCACCAAATGAGTGCGTCGATTCGTCGTACTACTTGTGTATTTCACCGCCGTTTTACAGTCTTTGCATATTGTGACACTTATATCCAGATCTCCATCCTTTTTGTAAAATTCGAATTTCTTCCATACTTTGCATTTTAAACTTGCCGGGGCGTTGTGAATCTAGTCCGAATCTGCCATTACTGCTCTCATTCCCTCGCAAACTTGAAGCACTATCTGACGTAACATTGACACGTCTCGCGTGACTTTGAAAAAGGTATATGCGGTTGTCACAAGCAAGTTTATGAATATTCTCATTAATCCAAATCATTTCATTGTTATGGCATTTAACCGGTTTAAATCGATTTATCACATTTTTACCGGGCCATCGGCCAACTCAAGCTATTTTTAAACCGGTTAGTTTGTTCGTGCCCCGACGCACTCGAATCGTTTAAATCGAAACCGGATATCCGGATATCAGCCATAAGTGATGCATTAAACAAAACAATGAGCCAACTAACCCCGTCTATTACGTGGATATTAATATGAAACAAACATATGTGAGACACAAGAGTCCTTGTACAGAAAAACATCACATTGATTGATTTTAAACAAGAAAGTCAACATAATTCAGCGCACTTAACTACAAAAAACACACAGGTGTTAAATAGAGGCGACAATTACACCACACAGCTTTTGCAGTACAAGGTAACTCAAGTAGTTTTGACAAACTTCTGCAACACTTCTCAAACATAAGTTGTGTTTGTTCAAGAGCGACAGTGTATTTGTGTTTGTATTTGTTTTCAAGCTATTTTCACCTCTTTGAATTGACTAAAATTGCCTTAGAATTGCAGATGAAGTCAGGGATGGACCACTTGTAACAAACTGTGAAAAATAGAAATGAAATTGACCATATTTACGCACTCACACCTACACACTCACACACACACTGTATATCCATCCATCCATTATCCTCACGAGGGTCGCGGGCGTGCTGGAGCCTATCCCAGCCGTCTTTGGGAAGTATGAGGGGGAGGGTCCACCTTGAACTGGTCGTCAATCAATCGCAGGGCACACAAAGATGAAGAAACATTCACACTCACAATCACACCTCGGGACAATTTACACTGTAAATTTTACAGTGTTCCATTAACCTACCATGCATGTTTTTGGAAAAAAACACACAGGCACAAGGAGATCATGCAAACTCCACACAGGAAGACCAGAGCCCGGAATCGAACCCCAAAGGGGTCATCGCAATCAATGTGATTTTGCGGTGCCTCAGCTATTAAATTCTAACGCCAACGGTGATAAATTAAAGGTGACATATTTTTTTTTTTTGCTAATGATAAATTAATTCAAAACAGCTCCCAAGTGTCTCTTACGAATGTGTGTTTGTCAAAATGCTCCCAAGCCTCAAGAATTATAGTACACTTTTCCACAATTTTTCTTGTCTTGCTGATATTAGCCTGTTTTCTGAAGCAGTAATATCTCATGCAAATGATTTCAATAGGCTATTACATATCGTTATTTGAAATAATTATCTGCACCCATGGCCAGACAGTATTTACTACATTTCATAACGTTGATAAATGTCATAGTGTTGTGCTGGAATATAAATGTGATTCCAGATACCATAATGTTCACAACAGTGTGCAGAGTTTAGACCAAATTCTGACAGATCTTTGATTTTACTCAATGTGAAAGGAGAATATCCATCCATGGTCGCGGGGGTCGCTGGAGCCATGCCAACTATCTTTGGGCAGTAGGCGCGGGACACCCTGAACTGGTTGCCAGCCAATCGCAGGGCACACGTAGACAAACATCCGTGCTCACTCTTATACCTACGGGCAATTTAGAGTGTTTAATCAACCTGCCACGCATGTAAATAAGTAATTTTTTTGTTGATTGTTTAAACGTTCATGCGGTGACAAGAATAGTTCTAATTTACTAAAGACTTCAAATTCCCTCTAAGAAACAAAATTTTAGAAGTCGCAACAGTCTCGTTACAAGTTCTTGATCGGTGGCACGTAGACAAGCAAGTGGATGGGAGAACTGAAAAAAAAATTCTAACTCAGTAACTACGGAATTTCATCATAAAATGATGTTTAAAAAAAACACTTTTTTAAATTATATTATTCCAGTAGACATAAAAAATGCAAAGAAATTCCTAAATTAACCTGAATTAGATCATTATAATAGTCTACAACTTGGGAAAAAATACATTTGTTCAAGACAGCCTTATTGGTTGGCATTTAACGTTTCTTTTTCGAGCCAGCTTGTGCCCTACGGATTTTTGCTCCAACATTTCTAGGAGGATGAGGCTGTATGGGGTTCAAAGGTTACCAGGGCTCAGAGGGCCCGTCTGTGAATGACAGGAAGCACCCCAACGCCGGCTCCACACGTCCCACCACAAACACACTGACCTCTCTTGTCCCCCATGGGTGCTGGCCCACTGCAGGCATTAGCCACTTAAAAGAAACTCTACACCCAACCAAACTCATTGCACCGTGTGCTAAATTATATTAAGTGGTGACGGCACGTCCAGTTGTTTTCTAGTCATGCCGTCTTTTATCTCCTTCAGCCTCACCTGAAGATGTATTATCCATGCTAATCCTGGATAACTCAATTAGAGGTTCAAACAGGAACAAATTCGGAGCAGACGTGCTCCTTTCAATGAAACTGAGTCATCAGTGCAAGTGCGCAGATGAGAATCAAAGTAACCTGCTCAAGCTAAATTGATTGCATTGTATTTGCTAACATAACACATTTTTCTTTCTTTCTATCTCTCTAGCTAGCTAGCTAGTTAGCTAACTAGCTTGCTAGCTAGATAGCTATCTATCCATCTATCTAGCTATTGATCTATCTATCGAGCTAGCTAGCTATCTAGATTTGATAGCTAGCTATCAAACTAGCTATCAAATCCTAAATTCTTATCAGGAAGTATTTGGTCCCCAAAAGGGAGCATAAAACTTGAGTTAGTTTTGCCATCTTTGCAGCCATATCTTCTTCCACTCTTCTGTGAAAACTTTGTATAAGACAACTTGATCGTTTCTGTGGTATAAACTTATAGTAGTTAATGAAGATTTGATCATTCATCAATTTGATTAGCCAGTTCTTCCTCACCAATTTCATCTTAGCAGGCTATTGGGGATGATGCAAAGGGTTCCGACAAACGTGATGAAGAGGAAGAATTAAGATTCACAAGTAGTCCAACACCTGAGTGATCAATGAATTCATGAAGAGGTGTGTTCCTCTCCCCACTACTTAAGAGTATTTCCTCTTGCAGTTGTCTTTCACTCTGGTCACTTTGCGTCCATCCTCCTCCAGTGAGGAGCAGCACAAAGAGGCTGTGTTGAGCTTCTCCGCCTTGCTTTCTTAGCTGGAGAACATAAGTGTTGACCCTCGCACCCCTACTGTGAGTGACAGGCACGCTTGAAATGTGGACAGAGGACCTTGTTGCCCCCAATGGGAGTTGAGGGGCATGCTCCCTTACATCGGTGCAGTGTGGGTGGGCTCAATCACGGAGCCCATCTTTCCGCTGGGCGCTACGGTACATGCAAACATCTGAAATGGGAAGCGATGGATTGTGTTACGAGGCAAAACGCACCTTCCAACCCAGCCCGAGAGTCATGAAAATCCGCCGTGACGATTGGATTTCTTGTTTCTTTGCTCTGAAGATTAAGCCGGTTTTTAAAACATGAACATTAAATAATCAAGCGACAGTTCTTGGCCCAATGAGGAGATCTTTGAGCATAACAAGGTGCGAAACTCAAACCTCTTGGAAAACAAGCCTCCTGCTCAGACCAAAATCATTAGGAAAGTAATCCACCAGCCTGACCTCAACCCACTGACCCAAACCAACTTGTCGGCCAACACATACTGAGCAGCCTTTTTGAAAGAGCTGCATGGATATTAGCTGGAACGATCAGGAATGGATGAATTCATAGAATTCCCCAAAAATTAAGGCTGTAAAAAGTAAAGTCCAAGCCACAAACAGAAATAATGGCATCTTGTAAAAAGTCCTATATGATGGTTACCCTGAAGCAGGTTTTCTTTGGCCGGCAAAGACCACTTACTGCACCAGATGCCAGTCACGGTTTCGGACCATGTTATTCTAAAGACGGTTGGTGAAATTCATCTATGCACTGTAGATATACATGAACAGGCCTCGTAAAAGGTCAGCCAGTGTGCTGTTTTTCTAACCCAAAACAAAGCCGCTTGACTGGAGTGTTAAGTAATTTTACCAATGCTGCTGTTTGAGTAGTAGAAGCTGTTAAGGTCGTACTTAGTAAAAATGCCACCATAGAAACAGCAAATGCCACCAACTTTATTTTATGCAAGGGATGTTGTACAGCAGTGAGTTCTGAACCAGGGTTATTATATTTTTGGAATTTTAATGATAGTTTTTTTTTTTTTTATTTCTTTATTTTTTTAGTTTTGTATTTTTAGCTTTAAATAGTTTTCAGGACCGCTTTATTAGTTTTTATTAGTTTTAGTTTTTATTTTCAAAAAGACTTAGTTTTAGTTGATCTTTCATATTAGTTTTATTTTTTCAAGAAAATTGGCGTTTTACAAGTGTGCAAGATTAAAAAAACACCATGGTAAGTATTCTATAATAAGAATTCAACAAAAATATTATTATTAAAATGTTTTGCTAATATAGGGTACAGTTTGCGGGAGGGGTGGGCAAACTTTGTGATTGGCGGGCCACAATGGGTTCTAAAATTTGACAGAGGGGCCGGACCAGGAGCAGATGGATGGAGTGTTTTGGTAACCTCACCTCATCGGAGAAGAAAAATACATTTAATTTTAAATGAAGATGAACAAAAGCATTACAACAATATATATGTCTTTGACAGACCACAGTATTTGGAAAATAAAACATTAACTAGTTTTCTTCATTTTTTTTTTTCAATTTGTCTTCCATCAACATTCAGTGGTTATCTAAGATAACTACAAGCTATTAAAAAGATGAACATAATTCCATTAATAAAGTGAAATGTTAAATCTGAATAAAATGGCAGGTAACTGTTTCCAGATCAAATTGTCTTCCTCCTTCGAAGTCCCGCTGTAATTGATGGTTTAAATTACGGAAAGGTTGTGAAAGCAGTTTAATGATGTCTTTTTTTTTTTTTTTTTTTTTTTTAAAAAGTGGTTTTGGAAGCCAGCATCCAGCATCAACAACATGTTGGTCTTTCAAGTGGGAGGGAAAAACTTTGCCGTGCATCTCACCAAGCTGTGTGGTGTGCAAACAAATAAGGCCAAACAAGTCCAAATACAGCAAAGTACTTTGGCTCCATTTATACAAGCGGACCTCTTACAGTTGGACTCCCTCCCTTCACTCAGACCTCCTCTGATGGTGCAAGTTTCATGTCATCAGGCAGGAGGGGACATCACGTAGACACAGAGCACCTGGTTGGGTTTATTTCTAGACTTTCGTGGTATTTTAGATTGTCCTTATATTTAGATCTACCGTTGCGTGAACCACCCACACACCCCACCCCCCGCCCTGTGTCCAAAAAAGTATGTTTCTGGATTGGATATACATAATTTATAAGAAGAATACAATGAGGCTCAAGATAAACAGTGCATGGGGTTAATTTATATGGTGAATGGGAGGAAAGAGGGTGTGCACTCTTTTGCAACCATATATTTGTTGATTTTTTTTATTTTCCACATTATTGCTGGATTTTTTTTAAGAGTATTAATCCCAGTCTTTGTCTTGTGTATCACAAAACTCTACAATTAAAGCAAGGGTGTGAAGACGTTTTATGACAGCTGTAGATGAATATAGAGGCCCCACTGTTGTGCTTTGGTTTGGACCACAAATTATTGTAGCCTGGACAACAGTGGTCGGTGACAAAAACTCCGCCGAGCGACGATTGATGTCCTTGGGGCTAACTAATACCTCCTGGCACCCAGAAAAGTACACATGTTTTTTTAAATGTGGACAATGCAAAGGCATCTGTGTATTTTTCATTTAACTTCCCTATGATCCCGCCCCTCTTCCTCCAAGTGTAACTGTTCACTGAGAAGAAAAAAAAGTCAATTAGTGGCAATTAACTTCAAAGAGGTGGCTTGCTTAGTCAAAAAACAAAACAAGAGCTGATTATCAGTGACAGACGGTAGTAGCGATTATTGAAACCTTGACTTTTTAAACCACGGGAAACCATCAAACCGGTAATCAGCCCATGTTAAATAACCACATAGTGTCATTTTTTTTCCATTGCAAAGGGCTCTCTTGCATACAAAACTACCATTTTTAAGGACTGCACAAAACTGCTGAACAAAAAAACAACATTAAGTATAAAAACCTATTTTGTACATTTTTTCCCACAAAAAATAACTCAAAATTTGAATATTATCACCCCATATGTTTGTACTACATGTTATTCCATCCCCGAATATTAGTTTCTCATTTTGTAATACACAGAACTGTAAGTATGAGTAAGAAAAAAAAGTCATGGGTCTAATGAGTGGTCTTAGACTGTTTACTTTCTGCGTGGTTTAGTTAATTGAATTCAAAATAAAAATGTGCAGTTAAAAAAAAAACATCTGAGTAGTTTTCAAGCATGAAGCCAACTTAAGTGGTTGGTACCCACTATATTTTCTCGCTTAAAAAAACTATAGACGCCACTGTAGAACACTAAAGGAGGTCGCCATGGCAATAACAAGTGTCAGAGATGAGGCGAGGGCAAGTGCTTGCTCACTTCTCCGCATGAGATGTTGCTCTTTGGGTTTTGCGTGGCCGCGTTCCACGCGGGAAGGCGTCCTCCTCCGGGGGTGCAGTCCACTCGGCCCAGCCTCTTAAAGAGCCATTTCAAATGTGCGCCTGCAGCCATGCACTCCTTCAATGACCTCTTTATTTGTTAAAATAGATTATTTTAAATAAATTACAGAGCACTTTGACTGAATAAACAGAGACTTTGGGGGCTGCGGCCTGCGCTACATACTTAGCACGGCCACAGAGATCCGACGTGACTGGCGAGCTGTGTAATCGCCTTTGATTTCACTGATAGGACTCTGATTCTTTGGCCTGCGAAAGATGGAGCCATTGAGGCACGTGAAAGCTAACACCACTAAATGGAGGAAAGTCTCGTGTGGGGAATATGAACTTATGATGTTTCTAACCCCAGCATGTCGACGGAGGAGTCCATTAGAAGAACAGAGGGGAGCTTGAGGGAGCCCCGTCACTTCTCCCCCCTTTTAACACCCCTCTGAGTGCAGCCTGGAAAAGTTTCACTTCTTTTGCACAAACACAATGTAGATTCTTGAGTAATTCAAGCCTTTTTTTTTTTTTGTACTCTCCTGAAAGTAGTACGTTACCCCCTCTCACTCTGTTCTGCGTCCGTTTGCCGCTAATGTCTTATGGCAGGGCCTAGTTATGCCCGGATTAGCGTTACCCCCGAAAGAAATGCTGCAATAATAAAGTGACAGGGGAAATGGCGGCGGAGCGCAGCCGCGAAGAGAAACCATGAAGAAATTAGCTTTGATTAACCCTCCGAGTGCTTGTTTCAATTCTCGCCGCTCTATTTATTTTTGAACATGTGGTTGACATTCCTCCTGCTGCACATTTCCCGGCACGTCCATTACAAATAATCGCTCGGTGGTTCTGAAATTAAAAAAAAAAAAAAAAAGTGCATAAGTGTGCATACGTCATGCGTGCAATTTTGAACATCAACATCAGGAAAGGTAACGCGGCCCCAACTGTTATTCCTCGGGGGGCACATGTTATGGATTGTGTAAACTCAGCAAGATACTATATGGTGTATAATATGCTGTATATTATCTCATATAATTATGTTTATTCGCTGCCATGTTCTCTCAGTTAATCTTTGCGCAAGGTGACAGAAGCCTCCAAAATTGGCTACAATTCTTTGCAAGGTGATCGCCAACAGGAGCTTTCACTCCAAAATGACCAGGAACTTTCAGCACCTACATTAATTCCCACACTATTTAAGAGGAAGTCATCTACCAAAAATTATTTACTATAAAATGTTCAATGCATCTTCACTGATTAATATTCATCTCACGGGGCGACCATTTTGTCACTTTTTGTCAACTGAAAATGACATCACAGTTGCTCAGGGCTCAAGTAACGATGAATCACGGCTCAGCTGATTGGTCTGAGCCATGATTGGTCATTAGAACAATAAGCAAACAGAAATTAATAGAAACAATGACCGAACGTGCAGCTGATGGGCAGCCTTAACTTGGCATAATCTTCCGAAGATTCCCATCTTGCTTGCCATCATCTGTGTGGCGATATCTGCGCAGCGACGTGGAGGAAGCTGTTATGCAAGATATGTCGTCAAGAACAACGAACTATAACAAACCCGTTGAATGACTTGAACAAGAAGCACCCAAGTGACAAAGTGGAGAGCATGAAAATGCGAGCAGTTTGTACAGCACGCTCACGGAAACATTAGCCGCTAATTGTTCTACATTTGTGGTACTGTTGAATAAAACATTTTGAATTGAATGCAAAAAAATGTTGTACGTTAATTAAATGTTGAATTACTCTATAATTTGCTTTACCTTGAACGTGAATTTTTAATCATGTCCAAGTTCCAACATTGTGAATCGGCATGTAAATCAATCGTTGGTGCACATATTTAGCTCAACCAATCAGAGGACGGAAAAATGTCAATCTTGGGCTTTGAAAGCAGAGTGGTGAACCTAAAATCTGATTGGTTAACAAAAAGAAAACAGCGATTTATATGGTGTGTGAGTGTGTGCGTGCGGGTGTGGGTGGGCGTGTGTGTGGGTGTGCGTGTGTGCGGGGGTGTGTGTGTGTGTGCGTGTGTGTGTCTGACTCCAGTGGGTCAGGATTGTGAAAGCCTTTGGCCGATTACATTTAAATGACATCACATAGAAGCTGAAATATTATTGGACAAAAAAAAAATGTGTACCGTTTTTCTTTTAAACATATATATATATATATGTATATATATATATATATATATATATGTGTGTATATATGTGTATGTATGCACTCTTGTATAAATGTGCCCACTAAGCCCACCATAAGGAAGCACTTTTTTCCCAAATTGCAGCCTTTGTGATGTTTGCAAAATTGCATTCCACTGTATTGTCGATTTGAATTCAATGAAATATTCAACTTTACTTCACATTGTCATATTTTAAACAATTAAGTGATTGTTCCTTGTATGAATCCACCTCTGAGATTGTTTGTATCCCTCCATTGTTGCACGGCTCCATTTTTCCCTTTTCTTGTGCCCGACGAGTGATTACGAATGATTGAGGGGGAAAACTTAATTCATAAGCCATTAAGTGTTATGAATGGCAATTTCTGTGACTCTCTCAGTGGCTCTTTAAGGCCATTTTGAAGGCGGCGCACAGAGCCAGCTCAGTTCTGCTGGCTTCTAGCGGCTGTAATTGAGCCTAATAGCGGCCGCACACACATAGGGGACCTCTTTGACACCTCCACCAAATGTTCTAATGAAATGATCAAATAAGCGTCATCCAGCCTCACGGCGTATCAAAGCCGCCTGCAGCTGGACTGACATTTAGGCCATTTAACAGCTACCAGGCCTCCACGAGTCAAGAGAGATGGAAAGATGCATGATTGCATGTGAGGACGTGTGTGACAGTTTGGGGTACCAATGGCCGTGAAAGAGCGACGGAAAAAAAAAAACTCAAAGTGTGAAACCTTTTTTTTTTTTTTGATTGTCAAATTCTGGATATTCAGAAATTTTATAGTGCCAACTTGTCACAAAACATTCCAAATTATTGTGATTGTTATTATTATTATTATTGTTGTTATTATTATTATTATTATTATTATTATTATTATTATTAGAAAAATCTACTTATAATTTGTTTTTGAAATAGTAACATTGGTTCAATAATTATCCTGCAAAAGAGGCATATTCACCACTTTAGAACATTTCAATCAAAATAAGTAATTCCTTTATTCGATATTTTCTTAGGGTATCCAACAAATAAGTAACATTGTAACTATTACAAAACATCATGTCAATGTTTTTAAAGCTTGAATAATAATAATAACAACAAACCATCTAGTAGTCAAAAGGGTGTAAATAGGATCTTATTGGTATAATCAACTATTGTTTGAGAAATCTATACTTTTTCAATTAACAGTAAAACAAAAGTTGGGATTTGAGAAATTAGTTTTAATAAACAGGAGGACACATTGCCTTTACATTTTTATTATATATACATTATTGTATATACTGTACTAGTAAAGCCATTAATCAAATATAATGACAGATTATGGTCTTCCTTCCACATATAATGTTTTATTTATTTATTTATTTTTTTTCATTGTCGACACTATTCCACTTAAAGTAATTTCACTAATGGTGGGTCCGATTTTTTAAATTAGACAATATTTAAAAAAAAAACTTTGCATTACTACTGATTTTGTTTTTATGGTATACTGTATTCACACACTGAAAGTAGCAATTTCATTTATAATATGTCCATGGTAAATTGTGGTAAATTTTGGAATGAATGAATCAAAGTTACAATTCTAAGAAAATTCTAATTCTAAAACAAATGTCAAGAAGTTGAATTATTGAACCCTTTCTCGTGACCTTTTTGCATGACCTTTGAGCTTGGGTTATAACTTCAGATTTCAAGCAACTCCTGCAGCTGATTAACAACTCGATAGGACAAGGACAGGCAACCATTATGTGGAATTATTGGATTTATATTCATATTTATACTATGATATTGTCATGTAATAAAGAATGTTTTTTTTTAAATATACCCATCGTATTGTGTCGTTAAAATGACAATTGAACAACCACATTTCGAAAGTCATCCTGAAAGTTTGGAGACCATAAGTCTTTGATTCGTCGTTTTAAAATAACTTTTGTTCCAGTGAGGTAAGATCTTCAAAATGTCTTCTGAATGGCTATAAGGGTGCGTACCTCATACCTGGGTCCTTTCTGTTAATTAGATTAGTTGCATCAGATTTCATTCAGTCCTCCGTGAAAGTCAAAAAACATTTTGTTGGATTTGCATTTTCTTTTGTTATAAATTTCGTATGGCTCTGATAGGACAAACGTTGTTTATCCATTTTCTATGAGGACCTTTTCCACCAAATTGTGCTCTCAAAAAACTCAACTTGAAATTTGACAATGCACATATTGAACTACTCAAAATGTTTTGGCCCATTTGAGGCGTTTTACGTCATTGTTTTATTCTAGTGAAACTTCTCATTTGAGTAGCAAGATTAAATGTAACTGGAGAGAGTTTTTTGTATTGAATTAGCAAAAACACAAACTACAGTAGCTTTATGCTAATTGCATGTTGACACTCAGCACATTGCAATAATTCAACAAAAAAATAATAAACTGATGACATCCAAAACTAAATTTGGTAAGACAACTGTGCTGAGATTTTAACCCCACAGTCATAGTTTGAAGTTTCAGCAAATATAGACAAAAAAAATCCTTGACCTTACTTTTGACCTTACCACGGCCTGATGTTGTGGTAGGGCAACACAATCACAAAATGTAAAAAGAATATATTTTAAAAAGATTTAAACATATTAATCATATTAAATAGTAAAGTCTAATTTGGGGGGGGTTAAATTGTGTTCATTAAATATGCAATCAGATTAACATACAGGACATTTTGATACTTAATAAAAATGAAAAAAGTTTTAATTTTATCTTGCATTTGTACATTTTATTTCCTGGAGATGCAAATGGCCCATATTTAAAAAAGAAATCACATATAGCAAATCATAATTTCTAGAAAATTCAAGATGTTACTTGGTTCAAATCTAACGTTAGAATTTTGAACAACTTTTTGCATTGCAATTTCTGGACTTGTCGGAGTGAACTCCAAGGAATAAAGTCTTGAGTTTTTTTTCAGGAATTCCCTCCGGAGCGGCGGATGTCGACAGTGCAGCGCCTGCTTATTTTTCAAGCGTCTTTTTGGGAGCCAACACGTGTTCCACTTGTTTGGTTACATTTGACTTTGCGCAAGATAAGAACCAGATTGGCTCCGGTGGCCAAAGAGGCGGCGACAAGGACGTCGAGCGCGGCCGTGTGTTGTGTCTCGTGCGCGCAAGCTCTTGAGTGCTTTGTCACTCTCTCTGCTTTACTTGGTCCAAACAAGTGCCCTGTGTTGTTTTAAGGGCTCTCATTTGAACCAGGGTAAGCATGCATGGAGAATGTTTCCACTTACATAAACATTTTATTTATGCACTTTCTTTTCTCACACCTTGTCGTCGCCCAAGGGTGCTGCCTGAATGGGCCTGAAACACGACCGACCACCATTTCAAATCATATTTTATTGTACTCGGGAATGCTATTTATTTCATTTCTATTCAGTTGACCTTTATGTATACAAGGTAAATACAAAAAGTCCACACGCCTCTGCTCAAATGGCAGCTTTTTGTGATAAAAAGTCAACCAAGCTAACACGCAAATCCATGCCACATGTGTGTGGTGGTTGGGTGTGTGTACAGAATGTGTGTGTTTGTGTATTTACTAGTCCTGTCAAGTGATTAATTTTTTTTTCACTAATTAATCACTAAAAAATTCCATGATTAATTGCGATTAATCACAATTTTCAACAATTTATTCGGGGACGCTTATAACACATATTTATTTGAATAATATCTTGGAATTGATGCAAAATCACCAAAGATGAATTTAATTCAAAGACTGTTAATAGCTTGCTTTGATTCCTGAACAAGATCTAAATGGAGACATCTTTACAGTTTTTTTTTCTTCTAAACATTTCTCAAAACTGCCCACACGCGCCAACACTCCAGCAGTGTTGGTTTGCAAGGCCCAGTGGTAACTTGAACACAGTGTTTTGTTCTGAGACGTGCTAAAGATGGAAAGATAATATGGCACAATATTTGCAAAGTGTGCAAATTATTTTTGAAGCAAATCAAACTGAGTTCACTGAGTTCAAATACCTGAGTTAAAAAAAATTTGGATTAATCACCCGAGTTAACGCTTTCAATTTGACAGCTCTAGTATTTATACAATATGTATGAAAGATAAGAAGTTTGAGAACCGGTCTTATAGTTGTTGGTTTTATCCTATTCATCATTTGCGTGCATGTAAATACATTTTTAGATATTATTTTTTTCTGTGTTCGTACATGATACATGCATTCATTGTCATTTTTTTTTTCACAGTGCAGGGTCGTCAGTCCATTAAGGGTCAATACCAAAAATCTAGCAGCAAAATGATGATGATGATGGCGATGGGTGGGTCAGAGCAGCAGCCCACAACCATCGGTATGAGGCCTCGTACCGACAAGCAAAACACTCAGATATGTTTAAATAACAAATAAATAAATGAAAATTGGTGCTGTGTTTAAGCAATTGCATTTTGTGAGTGGGAAAGTCCGTCAGTAACCACCGTCTCACCCCGCAACCTCCTTTGACGAATGTTTGCTAGCGTAATGGTTGGAGTGGAGCACAAATGTCCCATAACGTAACGTACGGCGGGAATTTTAGTTAACAAAGAAAAATGGGAAGCAGCCGTAGGGATGAATCAATAGAGAAACAGTTTTGAGAGCGAAGGAAGGAAGGAAGCAAGGAACGTAGGAAGGAAGGGAGGAATTAAGTCGAGAAGGAAAAGATGCCAGCATCCACCCACACATGCAGTACCATTCGCGTGTGCGCGTGCATGTGTGTGTGTGTGTTTGTGCGTGTGTTTGTGCGTGTGTACCTAATGAAGTGAGCAAATTCATCAATCCATTCAATGGAAGTTTGTTACTGACCTTATTGAAGCATTTGTTCAGGTACTTGCCTAGTATGTGCGAGTGTCTCTTCTCGCCAAACATCATTGTGCGTCATTCAAAAGTGAAAATATGGTGCACACAGTTTTGCATCCAAACTCGGCTGTTTGGCGGGGGAGGGGCTAAAATAAAGGAATTCAATCAATTGTTGCAGTGTCTTTTGGAGGCGACTCTGGTCTCCTCTTTTGCTCTTCCCCGGGTTGCTGCTTTGTTTCTCGGGCCTGCGCTGTCTCTCGTCAGCGTGCCGCCCAGCTGCCGCGAGCGGAGCCCAGCCGAGGAGGGCTCCGGAGCGTTGACCTCCTTGTCAAGGACGCAGATGGGAATTAGGAAAAGTGGACTTGTTTGGAACAATTATAGAAATTACTTTAATATCTTGAAACCAAAAAAAAAGGGCCAGCCGGGGGTGGGGAGGATATATTTATTTGACATGTTGACTGTCAGATTGAATTTCCACTCGAGCTGGCGTGTGCGCGTGTGTGTGATGGATAAAGCTCACTTAAAGAGCCTGATGTGTCGATGCTGCTAGCCAGGTGTGTTTTGTAGCACTCTAATCTGTCTGTTTGGGTGTACGTTTTATTTTGGGCGGGGAGTCAAACATAAGCACCTGCTTGACTTCGAGAGGGGTGGGTCGTGACCCCCCGCCTCCAACCCTGAAATGGACACCAACTAATAGAGAGCCATCTGCTAAATTGTAATTGAACAGTACACAGCACTCTGAACCCTCCCTGTGTAAGCGTGCAGGATTTAGGCAGACGCTCCCATGACAAGTTAATTTCGGCAGCAACCAGCAGCACCGAGTGTTTGGCGTTCTTGGCTTTCCCCCACAAAATACGGCTCTTATTAATGATAATTGGTTAAGAAGAAGGGAAAAAAGGTGACACATGTCTGATTTGTGTTTGTCTTTACATTTTTGATCATTTGAGGCACACTTTTTTTTTTTCCACAAGGACAAATTAAAAGTGGCTGCCCTTCAGAACAAAAGTCCTATTTCATTCGGAAGAACCATATGGGCCAAACTGACTGATTTTTAAATATATATATATATATATATATATATATTAGGGCTGTCAAAATTAAAGCATTAACTCAAGATTAATTTGTTTTTTAAATTCACGCAATTCAATATTTTAACTCAGTTTTATTTACTTCAGAAATTAATTTGCATATCGTGCAAATCCAAATTCAAACACTGTACTGTATTAGCTGTACATCTTTAGGACATCATCTCGGAACAAAAGAGCCTGCTTAAGTTACACGTTGTTGCAAACCAACACTGATGGAGTGTGGTGCTTACAAATAAATGTACTGTATAAGTTTTGAGAATTTAAAAAATCCTGTAAAGATGATTCCATTTAACGATCAAAGAAAGCTATTAGAACAGAGTCCATATTTGTACTTCAAATTTGGTAATTTTATATTAATTACAAGATATGATTCATGTAAAAACCTGTTAAAAGCTTCCCAAAAAATTGTACTAGAAAAAATGCAATTAATTGCAATTAATTACGGAATTATTTGCGGTTAATTAGTTAAAAAAATGAATCACTTGACAGTACATAAAATTAGTAATGATGTTAATGAAATATAATTCAAATCTACATTTCATGAAACTTAAAGTCATACTTCTGCCAAAATATGTATGTCAAAAGTCAAACAACTGCATCTACACTCTAAAAATGTTTTTCCTAATGCACTCGCTGCGTAGCTGTCATTTTTGAGAAGACAGGATTTATTATTTTGATCCATCAAGTTGGGTTCAAGATTAGATTCGGGCCAGGCTGAAGCGCTGAAGATGCTCGCCATTTCTAGGTAGATTGAACTCATCAGTATCCTTACTTCTTGTTGGATCAAATCCTCAACCCAATGTGATGGTTAAAAATAATCCACCATTGGCTCGGCACCTTAAATATTTCCCCCAATTTGGGTTACTTCTGACCCAGCATTTTCAAGAGCGTAGTAATATAACTTGATAAATGAAAAAGTCTGAGGACGATCAGTGTGTGTGCGTGTGCGTGTGTGACCTTGTGTGCACAGGTCCTAATTCCCCGGTAAAGACAGACAGCCGTCGAGCTGATTTCAAAGTCAAAGTCAATCCCAAAGTGGCGAAGGCCAAGCTCGGGATTGAGCTGGTCCGACGTCCCCCCACCCCTAAAAACTTCCCACCGCGGCCGGCCCCCGTAATTGATCGGCGGGAGCCCCAGAGGGCACGACTCCTGTCAGATCAGCCTCAAAGAAGGAGTGCCAGAGACACATCCTGCGGGGAATATCCACTAATTAGCTGCGTTTAAACATTTCCTGCTTGGAAGAACTTAAAGAGCGCAGCCACAATCACGTGAACAATAGCGTGGGAGGGGCTCACTTAGAAAAATGAAGCCCCCCCCCCCCTCCCCTCTCTTGGACCATGAGTACGGATCAGACTGTTGCTAACCTTTAACCGAACGTGGCATTCAAGCTGAACCAGATGAGCGTGAACGCACCTGCATGGCTCACAAAACAACAGTGGATGATGTGGTACCCTGGTTTGAGACCTCAAATTTTTTCTTGAAAGCCTAACCTGGATTATAAATCTTCATTTGAAGCCCTTAACCTAAAATTGAAACCTTAATCCTAATTTGAAATTGTTGTCTTCAAAGCCTAATTCAAATCAAATTCGGATTCAAAATCCTAATGTTGAAATGTACGTTTGAAACCCAATTTATGCTTAAAACCCTAACTCTGTCTTGGAATCCTAATTTGAAAACCAAGCCCTTTAGCAGACCCTAATGCATGTTTTAAACTCCAAGCATTATTTGAAAGCATAATATGATACCCTAACATTTGTTTGAAAGCCGAATTTGGGTTTGAACCCTTGATTTGAAACCTGGGTGTTGTTTCTCATCCTGACCTTGTCTTGAAATCCTAATGTGAAATCTCAGGTTTTATTTGAAACCCTAACCATGTCATCTAACTGTATTTTGAAACCATAAACCTTTTTTTAAACCCTAACTCTGCCTTAAATTCCTAAATTGATAACCTAATCCTTGTTTCAAACCTTAATCTTGTTTTGTAACACTAACTTGAAGCCCCAACCACACCTTGAAACCCTAATTTGAAACACTGCCTCAGGCATGAAACCTCAATTTGAGACCCTAACCCTGGTTTGAAAATCTGATCCGAGCCATGGATCAGAATCAGCACTGTTGCGCAATAATCACTCTGGATGAAGTTGGTTGTTTTGAATGTGTAAATTTGAGTGCTATTTGAGTCGCTAATTGCGTTTGGCTTGGTAAGGACGTGCACAAAGGCTCTGTTGTGTTCACCATGCCGGCATTGTTTGGACAGTGGGGCGCCCGAGGATGTTAAAACACAACACAAGAAATTGTTTGCCAATCTGCTGGCTGTCAGAAGTGTGTTTTATGAAACGACAAAAGAAGCTGAACTGACTGGTTTGGGAGTTGAATCGTATCAAGTGCGCCTTATATAACGTGTGCATCGTCTCTTTGTGTTCATGCCATCGTTAATTGTCTTGACTAACAAACGTTTCTATTATTGAGCGCAAAGCTTTATCATATTTTCTCCCTCGTATTGACTTGAACTGTTCTCATCTTACGAGAGTTCCACATTGTGAACGCGCATTCATAAATAACATGCGGCTGGCGAGCGGAATGTAAATTTCAATCTAAAAAGCAAATAATGTCTTTACAATGAGATTGTCGGGGATCGCATTGTGTGAGCTCATCAGCGGTTGAATTTTATTTGTATTCCTTTGTAATTGGGACGTACCGTGAACTGGGAATAGCATGTACGGGACGAGTGGAGGGTGACATGCTCGTATGGCCTTAGCAGAACTATAAAAATGTCCAGATCATTTTTTTTTCTCAAATTTTGGAATAAAAATCCCAAATTGAGATTTTTTTTTTTTTTTAAATATTTGACTTTATATCTAAATTTCTCAGCCAATTCAAACCATTCTAACTTAAAACTGATTATCTTATCTTACTTCATCTTTTTCACCCAAATTCAAAATAAAAGGCCAACGTTAAAAGTTATATTTCTGGACTAATCCAAGCCATTCAAACCAATGTCCAGCTCTGCCTGGTCCTATTTTTTTATTTATTTATTTTTCCAAATTTCAAAATAAAAACCCCAAAATAGGAGTGAAAAAAAAAATAACTGGAATTTCTGCACAAAACGTTCCTATTTCTATTTTGTTCCCCAAAATTTCAACGTAAAAGCACAAATTTGTAAGATTTGGGCGTGTTGAACTCAAAGTCCACCTTTCCTGTACTGATTAAAATTATTCCGACTTCCATTTAGTTTTTTCATTTTCTAACCAAAATGAAGATTTTCTTTCAGAATTTACCTCTAATTTCAACATTTCTTGGCTGATTCAAACAGTTCCAACTTTAAACTCTTTAGGTCATTTCTGCTCTAAATTTCAAACCAAAAACTCCAAATTATTTTATGTTTAACTCTAACTTCCACATTTCTTGGGCAATTCAATTCAGATCAGTCTAAAACGATGCAGCATTTATTTTTCAAAATTTTAAAATAAAAACCCAAACCCAAACATATTTACCTCGAATTTCAACATAATTTAAATCATTCGAACGTTAATAAAAAAAAAATAATGTTGGGCTAACTCAGTTCACAAGTGAGCTTTTCGTTTTTGACAAATGACATTAACTATTGATTAAATTCTAATTGATTTCTTGCTAGTTGCTTGATTTTCGCACGAGCCGTCATGTTTGTGTACTGTCATTCATAAAAAAAACTAAAAAAAACAAGACGATCTTTTTGTGCTTCCACCTGGATGCAGGTGAGCACATTTAACAAGCTCTTCACCGGCTTGTCTGCTCCACTTAACACCTGACACACCCCCTCCCCACTAACCTTTCACCTCTGACCCGCGACTTGACAACCCGAGAGACGTCTCTCAGATACTTTCCTTTCTCTGACTCGCTACTCTTTTCTTCTACGAGTGCCGCAGAGTGAGAGAAGCTGAAAGGTATCCAGGGCTTTTTCCTGAAGAAAAGCGGGGGAGGGGCCGGGGGGTGCAGGTGTTCATGCCTGAGCACCCTCTCAAGTTCAAACACCAGCGAGTCCTTAGCAACCATCTAACACTCAAACAATGTGTCAGTCTCCCCGCACTCGCCCGCAGGCGACAACTGTTGTACTGGCACCCAAAAGAACTCTCTGCTTTGAAGAGCCTGAACGCCTACCTCATAATCACATTTATCAGCCACTATGGGAAAAATTTAGATTAAATAAATGTTGTCGGTGAAAATGTAGCCATTGTCCTCACAAAGCTCCAACAACAAATAATTGCCGCCATGTTCCTGGCTCCACACCTTCACATCAGTTGATGTAACTCAGCCATCCTGCACCAAACCCACGAAAGAGGCTTGCAGCTTGTTTGAGAATCCACTCACTCTTGAGCATTAAATTACTGATACAAATGTTACCAGTAATGTTTGGACCATGCCTGATTCTGAAACTGTAAAAAAACAAAAAAAACAAAACAAAAGAAGCCAAGGAACATTAGACACTCTTGTGAAGGAAGAAAAGAGAACGTTGCATTGAGATGTCAAATATGAAAAATTTCTCCTTCTAAGATGATAACCTTCAATAGCAGAGGTGTACATTGGATCTTCCCACCTCGAGCACATGAGGCCTTTGACTTATGTTTCTCCAGAAGAAATAATGAACGCACCCTATCATTTGCTGTTGGAATCAAAATGTTGTCGTAACAGTTCAGCATAGTAAGTGAAGGTAAAAATTACAAGAACAAGGTACCAACATTAAAAGAGTACAGTAGTAGGCCGAAAAAATGATGCAGAGGTTATATTAATATTATCCACAGTTTGGACATTAACGTTGCAATTAAATACAAGAAAAGATAAGATGTGTTGTATGACATCTTTTGCATGCAAGTTAAAAAGGAATTGTAATTAGATATATTTTTAAAACAATTTGTCAATGTAATGTAATCGTATTGTACACAGTGGCGTGAGCGAGGGCCAAAGGATGCCGATCCAACGCCCCCCGTCAACAAATAAATGTTTCAATGGGCAGCGCAATGTGTTTTGCCGGGCAATACACCAAAAACGTCAAGCAGAAAAATCTTCTCCCCGGTCATCCAAGGATGGCGTCTGGATTAAAAATGGAGACCAAAAAAAAAAAAAAAAAGCAAAAAGAGGATCACTTTCAGCATTTTTTTTTTCTCGAGGCAAAATTCCCTCAAGGATGTCCTGTCAGTAATGAAGGAAGCCAAAGAGAGACGGGAGCGCAACTCTAAGCCCGCCACTAAGTCCCACTCATGGCCCTGCAGCCAAAGGCACACACCTGCGGGATACGTGATACCGCCGCCGTGTGCTTGGTCTCGCTACAATATTGTGCGTTGTCTCATTGCCGCCACCAGAGAGCTTCTGTTTTGGGGGTTTGCTTTGGTTCTCTTTTGCTTTGCTTTTATTGCCGCATGGAGCAGTGTTAGAATAATAAAAACAAATATAAACAAATGAATTTTGTTTTAGACATTTTCACATGCTCAATGAGTTGAAATATAATGATTGCAATCACATTACATCATATTTGGGGGGCTTCAATTAAACAATGCATTTGACGTTCTAAAGGGGAAAAAAAATATCTTTGAGTTTGGAGCCATCATCTCGGAATCTTGCACGGCCAGCAGTATTTTTGGAAAGAGTGCGATTTCAAAGACCATATTTGCTAAAGTTCGACAAAGGGAGTTTAGGAGCTTCATCAAGACAAAAGTAGTGCTTTGCTACCTTTTTGTCACGCCAAGGAACTACGTTGAGATAAGTTGAGGAGCTTCATCAAGACAAAAGTAGTGCTTTGCCATCATCTTGTCACGCCAAGGAACTACATTGAGGTGAGTTGTGGAGCTTCGTTTCGACAAAGCGGTGCTTTGCTGCCATTTTGTGGCATGTGTAGGAAATGATATGCTTTTTAGGGTGGGGTTCATTACTTGCAGATTTTCACTCCTCTGCAAATTGTGTGGAGAAGACGTCCTTTTGGAGTTGACAGAAAACATAGACGAGCCCCTCTGGTCCGTTTGAGGCGTCCATCATTGCACCAAATTCATTTCAGTGGAGCTCGCATGATCGTGACGAGAAGGGCATGGCCACCTTTTGTTATTGTGCTTTCTTTTGTTTCGAGTGTCAGGATAACAATGGACGAGGGTTTGGGTGTTGCCCCGGCATCGCCGCACTCACTAGAGAGCGAGAGAGAGAGAGAGAAGAGCCTTTGCTTTATCGTCATGTTTCATGAATTATTAAGCATGCTGTCAGTCATGCAGGAACATCGGACAAGCAGGCTGCTACTAGATCAGCTAACAGGCCGAGGTGGCAAAAGTCCTCACGCTGAAGACTTTATTCAAATTCTCACTCGTTTCATATTGCATTACATACTTGCACTCAAGATTTTATTTTTCAGAAACTGACTTTAGTGTCAGGAAATACAGGCTTGGAAATCACATTCCTCACGCAACCTGTCGCTTGGTATTAATTCTTCCTTTTGCATTTTCATGGATTTAGAAGGTTGGGAACCATGCCAGGGGCGTAATTGAGGCGTATATCTCCTCAAAATAAAAATGAAGAAAAAGGATAAAAAGTCAACCTATACTTCGCGGTTTTTCACTTTACGCAGGGGGTTCCGGTCCCCATTAACTGCAAAAAAATACAACGGATTACGGATTTTACTTCCCACCCATAAAATTCGACTTTGGTCTTACATGCCTTCTAACATTATGACTTGATTCTTGTGAAATATGATATTAGTCTTGAATTAAAAAAAAAAAAAAAAAAATCTTGTAATAAAAGAACTTGATTCTAATGCAGGGGACCAGGAGCAGATGAATGGAGTGTTTTGGTAACCTCACCTCATCGGAGAAAAAATATACATTTAATTTTAAATGAAAGTGAACAAAAGCATTACAACAAAATATCTGTCTTTGACACACCGCAGTATTTAGAAAATCAAACATTCCCAAGGTTTATTCATCTAATTTTTTTGTTTTTAAATTCGGCGGGCCGGATTAAAACGTCAAACGGGCCGCATGTGGCCCCTGGCCATAGTTCGCCCACACCTGTTCTAATGGCATACACATTTTGCTTTGCAATATATGACACTGTAATCCTCGCAGCATTCCAAACATTTTGCTGATATTGCACTTTTCTTTTATTATTTCATTCTTTTTTTTGTTTTACTTTGCTCAGTGTTGTTGTTTGACCACGACAAGAGGACAATCCAGATTAAATGAATCACGCTGACTGAATATTGGGTGTATTGTATTGGTAGGAAAAAAAAAAAAAATAGGCACCATTTTTGTTCATGTCAGTGTTGGATGGTGATGGACCAACAAGCTTGCCCCACTTGAGTCACGGGATTAGTCACCAAATCCTGCTGATATTAATGACTTCTGTTATAATGAACATTACAAGTCATCTAATCCCCTGTTGCATGATTTAATGTGCACATGCATCATGGAGGAAAATAGAAGCTGCGAAGCTGTCAGAAGGCCTCTAAGTGCTTCTTTGAGGCTGTCACAAAGACAAAAAGGAGGGAAAATTTTGACGGGCGATAACGTTTCAGATGACATTCTCCCTTGAAACACCTGAGACGTGACTTTTGACAACGGCGGGATTACCTGTTATGGAGTTTGAAGAGGTTTGCCATTGTCCCAGGTGGGGAATATGAATAAGCAAAGACGAGGCCTCGCTCAGCTCATCTGAATATATGAATTAGTAACCAGCCGCTGATGACACTCATCATGTGAGCCAACTGTCCGCTATTTATGAATAAGTGATTCGTTTTTCCAAATTTGACTCAATAATTCACAGCTTAATCGGCTCATGTTAATTGGCGCAGGCATCAAAGATTCAAGGTTCCACTTAAGTGGCGCACATCAGGTGCCACTTATAATGATGACAGATGGCCGTTTGCGGGCTTGGGTGTCACATGCCACGCCTTTGTGCCATTCACGGTCGCCTCTTGTCCGTGCACGGATCAAGTTTTGCCTCGTCCGAGCGCTACATCGTTTCTCTTTTTCGCATGTCAACCGCAGTGAATTATTGAGGTAAGCCTCCGTTGGCTAAAGTGGCAAACACACTTTCTGAAAACCGGGCCCAATGAATACCGGCTTTTGTCTGACTTTTGAGCCTTATTTCTACCAAAATGTGCCACTTTTGGGGCGTTTCACAGCAATATTGTTTTGTAACCATTTTGTGGCATTTTGGTGCCACATAACTACATTTAAGGGAGTTGAGGAGCTTCAATTGGACAAAAGTAGCACTTTGGTGACACCTTGTAGCATTTAGGTGCCAAGGTCATACAAAAGTTGAAGAGCTTCGTTTGGCCCAAAGTAGTGCCTTTCTATCCATCTTTCCAGTCCATCTTGTGTCATCTCGGTGTTAAGAACTACGCTTTTAAGTGAGTTGAGGAGCTCCAATTGGACAAAATTTGTGATTTGCTGCCATCTTTTAGAGTGAGTTGAGGAGCTTAATTTAGACAAAAGCAGTGCTTTGCCACCACCTTGTGTTGTCTTGGTGTAAAAGGAACTACATTTAAGTGAGTTGAGGAGCTCTAGTAGGACAAAAGCAGTGCTTTGGCACTATCTTGTGGCATCTTGGTGCCAATAGCATTTGTTGAAGTGAGTTGCAGAGCATCATTTAGACAATAGTTGTACTTTGCCTCCATTTTGTGACGTCTTGGTGCCAAGAAACTATATTAAAGTGAGTTGAGAAGCTTCATTTGGACAAAAGTAGTCATTTGGTGCCACCTTGTGGCATCTTGGTGTCGATGACATGCTGAAGTGAATAGAGGACTTTCATTTAGACGAAAACAATGCTTTGCCACCATCTTGCAGCATTTTGGTGCCAAGGAATCACATTTTTGTGAGTTGAGGAGCTTCAAAAAGTAGTGCTTTGGCACCAGTTTGTGGCATCTTTCGGCAATTACAAACCTTATTTCAGGGGGCGGTGTCAGTTACTCATGGTTTTCCGATCAGTCAGCAAAGGCCAAACTCTCGGATGTCTCTAAAAGATTGCCTCGAGTAATTATCCTGTGGTGTGGGGTGTATTGAATGATTTTTGTCCGAAAATAGTCAGGGTTGAAAATTGTGAACGTTAAACCTATTCAATAGCTACGATGGCAAGTCCTTATGTAGTATGTGGTCAACACTACACCATATTCGTCCGGGCCTCAAACTGGTGCTGTTGCAGGACACAAATAGAGGAGCACCTGTTTATAAGTACAACAGTACAAAAAAACACATTTAAGAGAGCACATTTACAATGCAATAAATTTGTATTGTATTGTTGCGTTTAGAAGGAAAACTGTCCAGGGATTCATGAGACTTTGGCTAAAATTGGACGTTTTTGGGTTCCGGAATACATACAAGTAAAACTCCACAAGTGACCGTTGGGATTGCGTTAATGAGATTTCTGTATGTGCTGACAAATGAGCATGCGGAAATATGATCATTTGTCAAAAAATAGTGGGAAGAAGAAGATGAAGAATTGAATGGGAAGCAGCGTTAAATGGAGGTTTTGGTGTTAAAATGGATGTAGCGATGAGTGTTGCGATCCATTGGGTGGGGGGGGGGGGGGTCTCTGCAAATACACTCTTGTGAGACCTCACAGGAGGTCACACATGTGACTTGTGGTGTAATCCTGAGAACACACAAACAAACCTGTTAAAGACATCGCTTCCTTGGTGGAAGATGAGAAATTAGACAAATCACAAAATGGAGGATTTTCCTGGCTAAAAGACATGAACCGCATTGTAATATTTAGATCATATACTAATCACCTATGTTATGTTGCTGTTAAAAAAAAAATTTTTTTTAAAAACACGCGGGCATGAGGAGAACATGCAGACTCAGCAGAATATTTCCCAACTAACTGAATACGATTGTATTTCATAAAGACTTGTTGTTTAGTATAAACGTAACAGCAGCTGCCATGGTCATATCGTCTTCCTTCAAGTAGAAAACGTGTTTGCCACTGTTTGTTCTAGTCATATAGAGATCCCACACTGCAATAAAGTACGTATGTGATACATTAAATGAGCCTTTCCAGAGCGCATAGCTCAGATTTCCTCTTGGAAGGCCAGTCCACCTTCCATGAGTAATATTTGATATCATCACATGACATCATCATGTTCAGACCAAATAAAAGATCCAACACCTGAGGAATGAGTCAACACCCGAGCTCAGCCCGTCCTTTGACAAAAGAGACGCAGTGACCAGAGTTGGATGTCACTACTTAGAAGTTCAAAAAACCCTCAAAAAGAAGAAAAAAACAAAAAAAAAGAGTTAATAAGGACGGCCATATTGCACACCGGAGACATTACTCAACGCGTTTTCTTTTGACTTGGTCTCAATACAAAAAGTTGAGATGACAGGCACTCAGCGCTATTCATTACACACATTTGTGTAAAGATGACGTTTTCGAGTAGACTTTTGACAACAAAGACTGGAAGGGTCATGGTGCTTTAACTTAAAAGTGCAAATGTGGACACAGATGCTCCATTGTGGCAAAGAAGCTTCAAATATGTTGCCTTATATCTTCTTTTTAAATAACAAGAAAAACCCTCAAGGGTCCTTGAAATAACGTGAGACTGACAAGCCTGTAGAATTTGCCAAAATGCATTTTGGACAAGCCGCAAAGTTTGGGGGCTTGTTGTTTTGACATGACATAAAACTGCAGTTGCAATCAGCATTATGTTTACAGGCGTTAAAAAAAAAAAAAAAAAAATTGTACCTGAAGGTGGCTCGCTATGTTTGGGGCTGCTTTGCTCCTCTGGGACTTGGTGTTTTGAATTTGTGCTGCATTCTGGAGTGAAATGTGCTGCTGAGTGCCAGAAACAACTAAAATGTATTTAATTTATTCAAATGAACAAACAATGCTTGATTTATTTTATTATTTTTATTTTTTTTAGTTTTCTTTCTTTTACAGGTGTGTAACAATTTTGCTTACAAGTGTGGATATTGAAATGGTTAAAGTTTTCATTAAAATCTCCCTCGTTTTCTTTTCTACCGTTCTGCGATCCGACCTGAAAAGCTCGTCAGCTTTGGCAAAGTAAAGTCAAATTCTTTTAAAGTGACGAAATTGGCAAATGTCTCGACCCGTCATCAACCCTCCACGTTGGAAAGGTATCAGGCTGATATCATGTCGTCTGATCTCGAAGCTGGCGTTCAGACCAACAACAGCCCATTGACGGGGGGGGCTTGTGTTATTGCCTCAGGTGCCGCCGAGGCTATGAAACGCGATCTAGCGAGGACAGTTTATGGAACAGAATCGTGCTGATTGGGTCGACTGCGACACGCAGCGCTTGCCGATTCTGAGACGCCATTTCCGCAACTCCAAATCATTACGACGACAAAGCAAGTCGAAAGGAGAGTTAGCGACAGAAAAGTCGACCCGGTGGTGGACCCTCACCATCCTGCAGCTGGTACTTTCAAATCTCACCAAACAGCATCCCAGCAGGGAGGAATCGGGCTGTCAGGGGGAATTGAGCTCGAGCTGCAGGACCGTGACACCAATCAACTTGCTCTCTGCTGGACCAGCCAACAACAATATTAAGTCAAATATGTTTCTGGCACGGGAAGCTAAAAGTTTGAATCAAGGATCTTTTCTTGAAATGTATCAAGACAGTGCCTGGGTCATTTCCTGGTGTAAACAGACCATCTGGTCACACTGGAGTGCCAGAAAAGAAATGGAGTGTTGGAAGAAGTGGCAACTTCATATTGAGCACGGAGAAAGCATCGATATAATGCGATGTGACGTTAGAAATTCTTGCTGCGCTCAACACAATGCGGCCAGTGTGGGAGAAGCATCGAGTTTGGTGTGAGTTCTCGCAGAGTATCCATCAGGAGGTCTCAAACCCCGCTTCTCTCACTTTTCGGACACACTCCAGTTAATGAGAAGCAGTCAGGAGGTCATCAGCCATGGAGAGGAAATAATTGATGGGAATGAAAGAGCAACGCACATGCTGGATGCGGAGTTTCTCAAGCGTCCGAACAAGGCCGAGTTGTTCACATGCGATTTAAGTGCTGCTTTTGTCATGAGCCGCGCCAAGAGCTCCTGCTTTTATTGGCTGACTGCTCCATTTCCTTTTCTTGACCAGTTTTAAGAGACAACAACATTTTCCATGGACAAAACGGAGCCTCTGATTAACTGACTTGAGTCACCCACCAATTTTTGTAATAACACACATAAGTAGCGCTTCATGACGATATGTCAAGGCGCGGGGAACCATTACGCAGGCCGCCCGATGACATTTCGTGCGAGCGAGGCACGGCCGGGCGGCATCGTTTGGAGAGAGAAGTGGCTGCGAGAAAAGAATGACAATAGAAGTCAGGTCAGGTTCCAGTGTGTCGGTTGTTGGGGGAAGTGTCTGCTGATTGCCACGCTGTTCTGGAGATGCTGGCGGACAGTGAGGTGAGAGGCGGGTTAATTACTCCAGTGAAGAGGCAAGTGTGAGATGCTTTACACGGCCATTGTGGCTTGGAGGTTTGGGTTTCCCGGGCGTCGAGGTGTTTCTGAACATAGCACAACGAGATGCCGTACAGACCAAAGATGACACAGAAACAGATGATGGTGTGTTGACTGAAAAGCATAATGTTACAAGTCCAGCCCTCCATTTTCGATATCTTCATAAGGCATAGGCAGGTTTGTTCAGAGTGTCCCCCGCCTACGGCCCGAAGACTCCAGCATGCCCGCGACCCTCGTCAAGAAAAGTGTCTGAGATAATGGATGGATGGATGTTTTTGCAACTGTCTATCAGAGTTAGCATGTCGCCAATTGGTGATTGTTCCCGAGGCAGATAACATGACGATCAAGCCGGGCTGACCAGTTTGTTTCCAGTCAGACGTTAGTAAAGACCAGAGAAGTAGCTACTCATATTCTGAGAAATAAGTATTTTGTTGACAGACATTTTTCATCCTGAATTTTTTTTTTATACTTAAGAATAACATCGTCCAAAAATTGTAACCAAAATGTTCAAAATAATATATTTTAGAACCGTAATTACAAAACCAAGACATCATGACCCCGTAAATCTTTGCTCAAGTTCATCATTGTCAGAATCTCAAAACGGCCTATGATCAATCCTCTTAAGAGTCAGAAGTGAACTGGAGCCCAGTCCCAGCTGACTTGGGGGAAGAGCTGAGGTGCCGTCTTGACTGCTCATAACACTCACACTTCAGTCTTCAAACAAACACGCAAGCTAGGAAGGCCAGACTTGAGATGCAAACCACCGTGAGAATTTTGAGTCTGTAGTGCTGTCCACTGCAACGAGGAGTGATAATTTGATTCATTCAACTGTTTTGGACACGGAAAGTTGAGCTACATCCACAAAGACGGCCGCTTTTTCATGATTAACAGGCAACAATATTCTTCCGTGTACAAGGCTTGCATTGAAACAGTGAGTCTCTTGTCCCCATTAAAAAAAACATGATCCGACAACCATCACAATTAATAGGGTTCTTTCTTTGATGTAAAATGCATACAATTAAGGTTGAAATTATGGTTTAAAGAGGTTTTCATTGGAACATTTCGAATACATTTACCTCATGATACTGCCTGATTTTTTTTAGAGTTTCAGAAAGCCACTACAGAAGATTTGTCTTTGTTCTCATCCCCTCCATCTAAAGTCACATCCAGAGGCTGTTGAGTTGAAGTGCTATTCATTCATCAACCCACTGAAAATAGCGACCATCCGTGCCAGAAAGACCTTCAGTTTTCTGTCCCCGAGTCTCCTTTTTTCGGAATCTGCCTGTTTTTACTGGCAAGGTCCTCCCACCAGACCAAGCACACTATAAATACGACCCTTATGTATGCCCACATCCTTGCCACGAAAATAAATCATGGGCTTCTCGGCTGCAGCAGACAGGCAGCACCTAGCAAACGGGACAAGCGGAGATCCCAATTGACCGTTCGAAAAGGAACAGGGGAACACCCACTGAGGCTCCATGGGAACGAGAACTGCTGCTGGCTCACCTCACAACGCTCTTGACAGGCTCGAAAGTCCAAAATGCCATGTCACTCGCCTGGCTCGCAGTGGCTGAAAAGATGACTGCGGCTCATCAGAGGGGTTGACACATGTTCTACTCAGTCCTTCACCACTCTGGCACAGGTGCAGAACGGAAGCGGAGTGAGTGGCTAATCACCGGGGTGTTGGCCCATCACTGCCCACGCAAGAAAAATGCACAACCCACAACTATGGGCCTCTTAATAAATTACTTACCATATATATTTTTTTTCACCCGGGAGTGTCATTGCAAAGTCCTGGAAAGGAGACGCAAAGGCTGAAAGGATGAGGATAAGCAGATGCTATACACAGGCGGGAAGGTCAGTGAGCAGGAAGAGGGTTGATGATGTGTGTTAGTTTCACATTAAAAGCCGTCATATTGCTAGACGGAAAGAACTTAGTAAAACTCATGAAAGCAACAGTATGTAAAGAGAAAAATAACCTCTGAAATGACAGCTTCAAAGCTTGGCTTGAAATATTTAATGATCTAAGCATTAAGGGACCCAAAAATAAGTTATTTTATTAATTTAAAAAAAATAAAATATATATATATATATATATATATTTTTTTTTTTTTTTTTTAAATATATTTTTTTAATTACACCCTGATTAATCATGCCAAATAATGGAATCGGCATTAGTCTCAAAAAATCAATTTGGGTTGTGCTCTTCAGATGAGTGCTCCAACTAATGATTTTTCCAGAGTTCCAATCAGTCATTTGGTCAATTTTTCTTTAATGTATGTTGAGCAAGCGTCAGATAAGTCAAATGAAAAAAAAAAGAGCAACAGTCATTTCACTTTTAGCTGTTTATTGAAACAAACAGTCAAAGGATTACACTAGCAAAGAGCATGGAGAAGAAACTCGAGCCATGAGATGGGGCCGGAGAGGGATGATTCTCCGCCATAAATGTGTAATAATAATGTTCTACTGTCAGGTCGTATAGTTTTAGGATACTTGTAGATAAAAGTGTTTTTTCCAATTCCTGCAAACTGCACCTTTGGGAGCCGAGGTACGACTGCATTGGTGGACCAGCTTGGAGTTGTGTGAAGTGTTTGGTAAATGTGTTTCTATACACATTTTGCTCCTTATTACATTGATTAAGATTTATTTGAAAACATTATAATGTCAATTGCTATCCTGGTCTTCAATTTTACACCAGGAATGATAAAGATTTATGGAACGTTCATGAGCAAAAATGCCTCCCACGAACTTGCTGAGTAAACAGGAAGAAAAGTTGAGTTTTGAGTCATTCGACCTTGACGTGCGCCAGTGTAGCAACGCCTCACCCTTTCTCCGGCATTATTTGTGTGCCGATATTCTTTACTTCCGTCTGAAGAGACGCGACAATATAGTGCGGGTCTGAGCTTGGAAATGAGCTGCGGTTGTTTTCTTTGCAAAAACACCTGTCCAAACAGCGGCAAAGCCAAGGGCAACTCTCGCCTGTCAACACTGGTGACAGCTCTCAAAAAAAAAAATCCAGCCAAGACAATTCCTAAGACGTCCACTCGAGCGAAACAATGCACGTGGGGCTGCTGTGACCCCAGCTGGGTCGAGCATTTCTGCGCTGTTTGTAGTCTTCATTGAGGCCGACACCTGGTTGGAGAGATACTGTCTTTTGTTTTGTTTATCCGTTAGGTTTCAAAGGCACTTAATCCACTGCTGGTTTCAGTGACACTGACGAGGCCCCAAAAAAAAAAAAGGAGGGGGGTTGCGAGGTGAGGTTGAACCAGACGCCTCATAACAAAAGGAAAGGCTATTTAGTAATTAATTAATAGCGCTTACAAGCTTTTATAAGGTGTTAGTATCATCTGTTGGTAGAGGCTATTTTAATGAAGACTCACAGAACAAAAGAGAAGGCGGATCATTAGCCAGCAGCAACTTGGCTAGCACAGTACGAGGAGGGAGTGCGGGTGGTTGTGTTTCAGTCCTGATGCTTGAATTTCAACACGCAGATACTTCATCTAAAATGTTCTTCTGGAGCATCATTGTCAATTCACTGTTGGCATGGATGAGATGAGTGAAAAAAGTACAAATGCTTTGTGATCTGAACACATTGAAATCATATTCACTTCCCGATTTTGGGTTTCAACATAAAACTTTTATTTAAAATCAGAAACCAGCTAAATGATCAATTTTAAACTGTACATATGCAAGTCATCATCATTTTATTTACATAATGAGAATCGAGATGTGCACATTGGATTTCTGTTATTGGTATGTTGGGTATGGTCAAGCTTTTGATGGATGAAATGCTTAAATGTCAACATTTACATTTATTGTATAAACTCACCACTAATGTGTCACTCTTCACTAACAATGTAAACATCTCCTCTGAGGCTTTATCAACATGCCACCACTGAAGTTCGGAGGAAGTGTGTAGAGATAAATATGAAGCGAGGAAATACTTTCAATAGCTGAGCATAATTGAACTAAAATCACAAATACGTGATTTAAAAGTCTCTTGTTTGCAAATTATGCTCATAAATGTGCTGTGGAAAAACAAAAGCGCTAATTAATTGTAGCACCACATTCCCAAATGTCTCCAAACTGTGGTGAGACTTCGCCTCCATCTTCAAAACCAAGAAAGCACTTTGTTGCTCTTGCGAGGCAGCGACCGATGCTAAAACCCATTTACTAACGTCCTGATCGGCTCATGAATCACAGAAATAAAACGGGATGCGGATTGGTGGTTCTTCGCTAAATGAACACCCTCGGTTCTTCATCTCAGCCGTATGAGCGACACACACGAGTACGGATGACACAGTTGGAACAAGTCAGCCCGGGAGGAAATACTGACTGAATGACAGGATGGCATCATGGTGGCTTTGCCAGGGCTCACTGGACCGCACACATGGAGCTGCGAGGGGTGTTGACCGTCCGGGCCACCATATCCTGACTGTAGTTCACGATGTCCGCTTTGACCACACGCTGCAAGAATGCAGAAAAGAGAAACGCACCAATAAGTCGCAGCATTGTTGGTTCACAATCATGATTGCATTCTAGGTCCAAATCCACTATTGATCCATCGACCAGTTTCTCAGTGAACAATTGTCAGAATGTTTAAGAACTCTTGGTTGAATTCTTGTAAATCGGATTGCTTTAATCGAAAAGCTCCGCTTCACTGTCATTTGTGTGGACTTGGTCAACAACACTGATTTTGTTCGGAAAAAAAATAGAATGTGTGCATGTTGACAAATCTCAGGAATCAACGGCACACATTTTAAAGCAGGAGTATGCGATAGAACATTTTTTATTTCTTTTCTAACAAATCAATTTGGTCGTAAACGTTTACATTGAACACTGGCGATGGTTCTTATAAAAAGTAGAATTGAAAAGCAATGACGACGCTTCTCTTTTTCTACATCTTGTTACAGCCTCATTCCAAAATTGCAATATTTTTTTTCCCCTTAAGAATGTACAATGTGCGTGTTTTTTAAATTCTTGCAAATTTATCCAAATGTAATGAAAATGAGAAATCAAATGTCAATTATGTAAATATTCACAGCCTTTATTTGCCACAGAGCTCAAAATTGAGCTCGCGTCCATCGATTTTCCACTAAGCACCCTTGAGGGGTACCAACTGCTTAATTAAAGTCCACCTTTGTATTGGATTGGACATGATTTGGAAAGGCAAAACAACCCAAAGCACACAGCCAAGAAAACGAGGAAATAACTTCAGGACATCTCTGTGAGTGTCCTTGTATGGCCTAGCTGGAGCCGAGACTTGAATCCCAGCGACCATCTTTGGAGAGATCTTAAAATGACTGATGCCCCCACCACCCGACCCTGATGCCGCTTGGGAAAAATAAAAAAATAAAAAAATAAATCAATCCAGGTCATATTGTTGGGACTAAAAGGACTACAAAATCACATTCTTCTAAAAGTCCAAAGAGCTATTTCAAAGCTAAATACTTTCACTTCAACAAGGAAATCACTTAATCCTCTAGTGAGACTGATCTACAGTATTGCTACTATGCAAACATACTTCCAACTATTGAACCAAACATATTTTGCTTTGCTGGCGGTTCTCTTGTCTAATCGGTCCTTCATCCTGAGGGTAGTTGACGAGCTCGGCCTTCACAATCCTCTGAATAGGAACAAGAAATTGAGGAGAGAAAAGAAAATGGAAGCAGAAGGAGAGTAAAATGAACAGTGATGGCAAAAATGGAGAAGGAGGGCAGGTAGATTGGGGACATGTGGGATGATAGGGAAGAAACGGTGATGTGATAGAAATTGAAAATAGAACAGAAATATAAAACATGACATCACTGTTAAGCGGAAAACAGTGGCGGCTACGTCCTATTAGCGGGCGCGCAGACGTTCGGCTGGCTGATGAATGAGCTGCTGAGGCCTGGTGTCGAAGCCAGTGACGGATCTGAGGGCTTGCAATCTGATCTCAAAGACAGACGAGCAAGATGGAAGGGGCAGCCGGGCAGATATAATTCTGTCATGGGTCGTGACCCTCGTGTTCGGCTTGCTACAGCTGACAGATGATAATGAGGCTTGACTGGGCCAATGAGTCCACCTCTAAACAAGCACCGAGAACACACCTCCCATACATGCATCCGATCTCTGAACTGCTTATCAAAATAAATTAAAAAAAAATAAAGTCATTATTGAAGAATTAGCTCTAAACAGGAAGTGTCACGGATGTTGTGGAACTTAACCGCTAAAGCCGAACATCATCGCAAAGTGTACCATAAAACAACTTGCATTCTTTGTAGCCCAACTGAAATGCTAGAGGGTGCCACAATTTTTCAGTAGTGCGACGGGGGCGGCCACACAGCTCTTTACCAGATGCATTGTATGTAGAAATGCTATTTTAAATACGGACAAAATATGTGCAAAATACTTTGCCTAAATATATTTCATTTTTGATAATGTGTAAAATAGCCCCTATCCTAACCCAAACACAAAATAACTGTATAATGTCTTTTTTTTTTTCTCGTGCAAAGTGCTCTCTTGCATAAAAATTGCCATTCGACGCCAGCAAAAAATTGCTGAAGAAACCAACATTAAGTACAAGAATTCATTTTGTAATTTTTTTTTTTACAAATATAAACTCACGCAAACTAAGAATTCATTATTATCTAGGTGCTGTTTGTCCTGCCTATAATTCCAAATACATTACATAAGTTTGAATATAATTGCTGAAAATGTGCAAAGCCGGAGAACAATGTAGTACAGAACTAAGTTGTAAGTGAGAATTTGTTCTCATTGGCCTTACCTGGATAAATAAAGATTTAAGGAAGAAAGAAACTTTACAGGGATTTTAATCCAAAGCAGTATTCCTAAATTAAGACGACAAGAAAACGGCAGCGTGTCACTAAGTTTTTCACTCGGTTTGATAAACATGGATTAAAGCACTTTGTTCTTGTGACGGCGGGGAGGAAGAGCAAAGTAGATGGACGGCTCCATTAGTCAGTAGGCAGCGGTAGTGGCAGTGGTGATGATGGGGCTTGAGAACCTGGTCAGAGCTCTCTATACATGCTCTCCTCCTCTCACGGGGCCGTGACCTCCCTGCAGGCCTCAGCTCATCAAGCACTACCCAGCCAGGGTGGCTCCAAGCGCTCGTATCGGAGCGAGGAGTAATGCCTCTGGGGGAGGTGACCCAGTAAATCCTACAGCTGCCACATTGGGGCAACCCGGCCTCACTGGCAGGCCGCAGCCTCTTTTAGGCCAACACAGCCTGTTGGGGAGATAAACGAAATAAATCAGACAGCCAAAGTAACCTTCTCACCCCAACAAATGCATACCTTTAACCTCTGACTTCACGCGTTAATGTGGCCAATGTGGGTTTTATTTACAGATGGGCAGCTTCACTGGCAGGTAGCACGTCACTTGAGGTAGACGCAACAAACCAGTGTTTATGCAAGTAAAGGTCACTTACAGTGTGAGGTGACCGCCGCTGACCTAACACACTCCCAGTGACCTCCATTACAAACAGCATAACGTTACATATTGTGACTGACCATTTTTCTCGAGTCAATTAATCCAGGAAGGCGGAGAAAAGTAACGTCCGAAATGTGTTAGAAGAGACATTGTGGTGAAATGTGAGACTCGAATGACTCACCTGGGACTGTTCTATTTCAGCTTTGTTCAGCTTTACGCCGAGAATCTCAGCCGCAACTCTCTGGAAACAAAGATACACCTGAAGAGAGTAACGTGAAACATTAACCCCACCAAGTGTGATGGAAATCGTGCTTTTGTTGGCGTCTGACACTCACAGAGTCTCCTGTCTTGGCGGACACAAACTGACTGATGAGGGCGTTCTCTTGGCAGAAGCGCTGGTGCTTGTCGGACTTCACCGTCCTCATGTGCTCCAGGTCGACTGGGGACGAAACACAAGAGGGGCACATGAGCAGGCTCGCGTTTCTCACTTCAGGTTAACAGTCACGTATATATCAACATAAACAGCACAGACAACTGTTTACATAAGCCAGAGACACAAGGAGACTGACAACGAAACACAACTCAAAAGTTATGTTGCTGTCAAACAAAGAGACAGCTACCGCTAGTTTTTATGTTTCGAAAAATGGTTAATAGTTTAATTGCACATGACTAAAGTAAACAATTATTTTTTTTTGATTGGCAGGTAAAGTAGTTGGGATTTTAGGGATGTCACACTATGATCATTCGACCATTCCAATCCATCAGGAATGTGCGGTCAGAGTAGTCAAGTGAGGCAAGGCCGCCCACTGCTGTCTTCTACAGTCCGTGTTTTACATATACTTTCCGTTTCAGTCCAATAATTATCAATGATTACATCATTAAAATGTCTGAATGTGCATATTTCAAATACTCTCGGCTTGTTCAGGACGTGGAGACCAAGCCACCATCTTGAATTGGTACAGCCCGGTGATATACAATCTTCCATTCACAAGTATTGAGGTAACTGTTTGGCTCCAATAAACTCTTTATAATTCATCTAATTCGTTTCTGATTTTGACACGGATTGGTTTGCGACAATGGACAAGCAGGTATGATACCGAAAACTTAGATAATTTTATAATCGTGTCTTTCTTAACATAAGCAACATAGAGCGCAAACCGAATACATTTTTATTCATTTACAGGGAGAAAAAAAAGCAACCCAACAACAACTTATGTTAATATTTTTTTTTTCTTGCTATCACATTTTGGAACGCTGTGGAATAGATTTGCTTTGAAAACATTACAAAAATCTATTTTGACCTAATTTGAAACATGTTTCAAAAATGGTCATAATTTAAATAATTTGGTAAATCTTCTATTTTGGCTTCATATTTTTATATCTGTCTTTAAAGGAGTCGTGCCCAACCAGTCATGAATCTCAGCGTACGTCACAGCAACCCGTACAGTAATCAGATAACGTCAACCGAACCAGTTGGTGGAAATGTGATCAATTTCCCTTCGAGATGAACAATTCAGTACCCCAAAACTGGCAAGCAAAGCCACGAGGACACATTCCAACAGTTGAGCGTATTTTTACCCTAAAGCCAAGAACCTTTATTTGACCTGACGCAGACAAACCAGGATCAGACGGTCAGGACAATAAGTGGACAAAGACTCCAGGCTAAAGTCACAGCAAGCGCGCTAAAGCATAAGAGCTTTGACTTATGAGAGGACGAGGTGGGCACACTGGTCCAAGAAACTGGATTGTCACCTGGCTGCTGATTTACAGCAGCTACAATGACAACACCTTCCTTTTCGGCTTTTGTCTCGGCGCTCCCTGTGCATTTGACTCCTCCGGAGTGATACCGGCTGCTCTGGTTCTCCCTTTTCCTTCATGTGGGGTCATGCTGGGGTCGATGAGGAAGGTCACCCGGGGGTCTCGCTTCTGAAAAGCAATAGCCTCACTCTTTATTTCTGGCTTTGTGCATTAAGGTGGCCACACCCGGTATCTGATGCATTCAGGTCGAAGGCACCTGGAGGAGGTCAGGCTACTGTACGGTGTTGCATTTCTCTCCCCCCCCCCGTCTAAGAGTTTTATTCTTTGTGTGAGGTTGTCAAAGATTTACTGTGTTCTCATGCCCTCAGAGCGTGTGTGAGGGAGAGTAGCACCCAGAAAGACAGATATATAGTCTGTGAGAACATAAATACCGCATTTATTGAGTAATATTAATATCTCAGCAAGTCACATGACCCCCAAAATGCCAGCGGGCAAGCCATAGAAACCAAACAAATAATTTTAAGGGGAATAATTTTCCACTAGAAGCCGATTATCACGGTCATAAGAGACACATAAACACAAACCTTTCAGGGCAAGGGCAGACTGTCACGTCTCAGCCCGGGAGTAAACACAGCTATCTCACGGGCGTCAGCAGGTTATTAATTTGCGTCATTAACATGTAAAGGTACCTCCATGCTACTAGGGGTAAACACTGCTAATCCTTTGGATCCTGCACACTTGCGAAAGGGCAATCATGTGTCAGTGTCACATTAGGCAACATCAACACTTGGAGATGCACATTAAACTAAATGTAAAAAGATAAGGTAGTCGGTAGACTTGTGAGATTGAACGCAAACGTTATGCATTGATAATTGCGCGATTTGGGATTGCAACTCTTTAGAGAAAGCAAATTGTCATTGCTGACATTTTAACACACAACTGCATGTCAAACAGTCTAGAAAAACATTTGACTTAAATGCAGTCAGTAACACAAGGTATTCCAGTTATGTGGTGCCTCAGTCTGAATACTAAAAGGAATCCATAGATAAGAGACAAAGAAATATGAGGTGGAGAAGAACGGCAAGTCTGGTAGATATAAACAAGTAGGATTATGGATGCAATGACTACAATATGAGTGAGTAAAACGAAATAAAAGGCGGCTTTTTAAGAATATCACAAGTTAGAAAAAGAAATTGTGACAGGACGAATGAAGTTAGACTTGCTCTTTTCACTTGATATGCTGCGCTGTAGCGCGTGGTCCGCCCAGCCCGTACTTCAACGCTGCAGATTTGAGTTCCACGAGTGTTGCTGCAGCTGAGCTAGCGACAGGGCTGGTGAAACTCAGCAGACGGACGCAGCCCGGCCGCCTCTGTCACCACCTGAGTGGGTTCCACAATCCAAAGCATAATTCGCAGTTTGCTAACAATGTGCAAATGAGTTTATCCCCATGTGGCTGATATGGCTCCTACCCAGAAGGTGAATGTCAGGCTCGTAAAATGGTATCGGTGCTAATAGTATTGGAGAATTCACTCAATACAAGTAGATAATAAACGCGCAGTATCAGATCCGATAGTGATATTGGTCAGGGTGCAAGTGCAGTCCTACTTAAAATGAGTGCATATGCACTGAAAGAATTATGGTACAGTGATTCTTGTTTTAATATAATCTTACTCAAAACCTCTAATAAAGTCACTATAAAGTTATACTAATATAGTATTAGAATTTTTAAGGAAAAAACTCCTTGAAATAAGTTAAACATTTTTACACAATGCAACAAACGGGAATTTTAATCCATTTTCACCATCATCATTTTGACGATTAATTGAGTAAGACAAAAAAATATATAATTAAAAATAACAATTTCCATCCATTTATTTAAAATCGGCATTGTTTTAAACTGACAGTGTGGAAACATCATATGATAGATTTAAGATGTCAGAGAATTAACAAAAATGTTGACGTTGTTTTCCAAAGTAAAAGCAGATGTTCGCAAATGTCTTATTTTGAATAAACACATGGAGGACTAAAGAAATCTGAGAATATTTACTTTTCAGAGGCTGAAATTCAAAGGATTTGGACAATTTTAAAGCAAACAAGGTCTCTAAACAATGAATCAATTATCAAAATAATTACGAATTCATGTGATTTGTTGTTCATGAATTAATTGTTAGATTTGAGTTTTTTCAGCTATTTAGTGTCAGTAATACTGTTCACCCATTAAATGATGATGTGCATTTAAAGTTGCATCTGACTGGTCAATGTCAGATAATTCCATATAAAACTTTTGGCACATCCTTGCGATATGCAAATTGCATGTGCCATAATCGCTATACTAAATCACTGGAAGTGACACGATCAGGCAGGATCCAGAAAAAGACTTTCAAGATGGGTCCTCATTTTCAATCTGCAGAATTTAGCAGCATGTGGCATCTGTTTTTCTCGTCGGAATACAAGACTAATCCCAGCGTTTTAGTGTTTTGCTCAATTTGTCTTCCTAATGTACCCATCTCTACTTATCAGGTCAAAACAATCTTCCCGCCATGTTCTGGTTTGCTTCTATGTCTGTCAAACTGTACATCAGCTTAACAACCCGGAGGAAGTGACTGCAAACACGACCTTAAACTGTTTAGGCCTCTGAGCGCATAAGAGATAGTGGAGTGGATCATCACTCGTCCAGAGCGATGACTCGCCCTCCTTCTGGTCACTGTCACTGTTTATTTAAAATATCTGCATGCCAACGCGGTGAATTTTGAGTGAGCAGTTGAGAGATAAATATCTGATGGATATGAGGAGGCTTTTACCTCAAGTAGCTGTTTTTTAGGTGATGGGGTTTGTTGGTGTCCCCTTTAAGGAGGGAAAACAATATTCTGGCACCAAAGTATCAGGACTGAAAATATGGCATTCAACCACAACTATGGGAAGTTGAACAACAGAGTAATGAAAACTGCGGTGGCTTTACTTAGTTTGCCATACGGCTTAATGTCATCTGCTGTAAATAACTTTATTCCATGGCCATACTTGGATCCCAATTCCTCTTTCCCTACTGAATGTTGCCGAACCCCAACAGAAAGCAAACAAATTTGTTAGGATGTTTTTGATAGAGTAAATAATGCTCTAAAGTGATATACTTTAGAAAAACACATATAGTAATAACTTCATTAAATCGACTGTTTGATGTAATCCTTCAATGCCCATAAACATTTGGCCGCTCCTTCTGGTGGACATGCCTTTCCATACATATTATTGTCACTCTACATGCATTGCTTCACCATTTGTGTTTAAATATCTGTATTGAAAAGTAGTTAAAGAGTAAAAACATGGGACCGATATGGATTTCTTTTTTTTTCAAAGCCGATTTTGCTAACTGGCAGGACAAAATTCCGATAACGGCCATTACTATATTAATGAACAAAAGAATGTACTTTTTGGTTCTTTACAAAAACAAAGACATGAATGAAAGGCAAGTATTTGATTGTTTTATATTACTTTGTTCTTCACGGCAGAAAGTAAAATGTGCAAAAATTGTCAGATTTGTGTTTGGGGGTGAATATTTGAATGGCATTATCTTTGATAATGAGTTGGTGTTTAAAAAAAAAACTTTTGCCGATTTTAAAAGCTAATATCGGTCAATTTAAACGGTCATTCTCTAGGTGTAACTAATGAAACCAATGTTAGTCTTATTAGTCTGTCTTTAACATTTTGCATTGTGTTAGCATGAAGCTAGAAAAACTTTATAGGGCACAGTTAAGGGGTTCGGTCAACAGCGTCATATGGGGACAAAATGTTGTTAAAATTTTTTTGTTAATTTTTTAACCTACAATCCCAAATGCTTTGCAATGTACTTTTCATATGTCTGCGCAAACTGCCAAGGTCAAACAATAGGCTAATAGCTATGTCGTAATCCTCATCAGTGGTCTTTTTAAAAGCATGCAGCGATAACATAGACACCTACTTACTGGTCCTGCGTGGAGGCTGCTGGGGAGCAATTGCAACAATTTTCCCAGCAATGGACGGCATGAGAATACGCCTGACACAGCACAGTTAATTACTGGCATTTTAAACTAAGCAGCAGCTCGGCTTAGTCTGCTGGCTGAGGGGTGGAATGTGATAGAAACGGTGGGCCGCTTGTTGTCAGGGGGCGCTAAGGGGTCATATCCTATTAAAAGAAAGTTACACGGTTGAGACTAATCAACCCCAGGGGAGAACCTATCACTTCCAACATTACCTAACAGCAGGCCTTTAAGAGCCCTCTGGGTTTTCTTCAGTTCCCCCCCAATGACAAATGTGAGCCAATGCAGAGCGTATATGGCGACGTGAAGGTTATCAAACAGACTGCTATAGAAAACGTCCGCACAAAGTAATTCAACCGTGTGGTGGTTGGATGGGTTCCATGCAGGCTTTCATCGACTACAAGATCTTTTGAGATTAAATGGCGATTAAAATTGATCTTGTTCAACTTGCATTGTGATGAAATACCAAAAGGCGTTCGAAATAAAATGGGCTCTGGAGACAAATATGGAAGTTTGAGGGATTGGTCGTGCGTTTGTTGTGTGTATAACGCCAATGTGGAACATAATCCATTCTGTAATGCTGGTTGACTTCCAAGTTGTTTCAATTCAACAACATTTTTCCCATAAAAGAATAAATAAAACAGAATTTACAAAAAAAAACACACATCACGGGTGTCTAATTTTTAATGTTAAAAATTGCTTCACAACACCTTTACTGCTTACCTACTAGATTAAAAGACTATTTCAATTCAATAAGGTTGGTTATCGCAAATAGATTTGCAAGACAATCTATCAAGTTAATTGATTTGGCATTCAAGTTGCACTTGCATTTTGTAGTACAAGATGGCTAAATATACTTTACAACCTACAAAATTCTCTCTAGTGTACAATAAATAATTCTGCGATTGTATGCATGCTGAAAATGACAATGTCACAGACGGGCTTGAAAAATAAGTGTTATGGACACTAAGCACTTATTCTCAAGTCGGTGTGCCAGTCGGAGGAAAAGGAATTTTCTAACAGAGACAGCATTGTTTATATTCAGCACTATTTATTTTCTTCAGACCGAAACAATATTATTTGAATTATATCTATTTAATACGGACGAGCCTGCAATATAAAATGACTATTGCAGTCTTTCAGCCAGCGCGGAGGAGAACGCAGTTGCGCAGTGAGTGCAGTCCATAACAAGGTCGCAATTCTGTGCTATCAATTAATTCCTTGTACCAGTGGATCTACGCGAATATAACTGGTGACAGAATAATGAGAAGCAATCAGCAGCATATTAAAGTTTCGGTAATAACATAATCACGACCGGTTCAAGCGAATACAGACAGATGAAGTGCTGTTAGTAGGCTGGTGTTGTGGAAGGTGATCGAGGCCTGCACAAGGCATCTCGGGGGAATCCTGACAGAGACAGAGCGTTCTTTGTGCGGCGGCGCCCCCCGCCCCGGTGGCCTGAAACCGGCCGGCAACGTCGGGGGACTTGCTTTCCACTAGGTCAGAAGTGTTCTGTCGACAGCTCATTGATCACAGCTCATCTTGTCATTCGATCGTTTTTCATGAAAGCCCGCACGGACGCACACGTGCGTGTCACACACACGTTGCTTTCACACTTCACGGCCCAATCGCACAGTTCTCTATGGTGGCCCTTGCTACAATGTGGTCTTCCTCCCGCCAAAGTCGGGGAATGTAAATGTCTGGCAGTAGCTGGAGTGCATGGCCGTTCGGAGCTCCAGTAAAACCTGGGTCCAAGGGCCGTGCAGGCTGTGTTAGCGGGCCCTCAGGACTCATGAAAAGTGAACAAAAGGCTCAGTACTGAGCTGACCGCACAAGACGCTGCCCGGGCTTTCACTGGCAGTGTCCTCCAAGCTCTCCTGCTGCTGTTAAACTAAGTGGACTTTTATGGCTCGGCAGTAATGCGTGTCTCTGTGAGCCTGAAGCACAGCTATGCAGTATAATATTTCTGCCGAGCACAGGGGAGCCTTCATCATTGGCCACGTCACATCCCTATGAGTCGAGTCATAATTATTAGGTTCATGGGGACTTTAAATGTAATGTACAGCAGGTGAAACATTACCACTTCTAATTAGCTTGACCTGAATTCTGAACTCTGAACATGGTAAATAAAAAAAAAAGAAAAATGACAGAAAACATAATGCATGCCGGGCCAGTGGCCACCATTTAATGGCGCCGGATTCAGTGGACAGAAAATTGTGTACAGTCCACGAAAAACACCCCCTTGTACGTTACCTTTCAAATTCTGTTAGTTTCAGAACTGCCCCTAATCAACGCACATACTAGTCACATGTTACGGGCTTGTGCTGCTCTGTTGTCATAGATAAACAGATTTTACAGTAGACAAGAGCAGGCTGAGAAACGTGGCAATGTAGCGGCCATGTCGGCAGGGGGGACTTGCCCATCAAAAACAACGCATGCACATATGCGGCTGCCATGTTAGCAGGGGCGACTGTCCCATCAAAGGTAATGGAAAGCATGAACATTAGCTTAGCATCGCCGTAAGCACGCAGCTCAAAAAAGAGTGGGACTTATATACCTCGTCATAGCAACAGAAGTGTAAAAAAACAAAAGTGCTAACATTGAGGCGCATGCACACAACCAGATGATCGCCATTAAACTCCGCCAAGCAACAACAAGTAAAGTTTGGATAACCCTTAAAACTTTTTAGGTTCAAACTTATTATTTACAATAATTTTGTAATGTACTCGGCATTTTAAGCAACCAAAACGATCTTGTGTTAAAGAGCGCACAGACTGCTCCTGTTAAAACCTGGTGCATCTTTATAGTTAATAGGTAGCATCTCATCCACAGAGATACATAAACATTCTGAACAAGTAATAACAGAAGATGGAGAATTTATCCGGCATCCCACAACCAAATAATTTGATGTGATGTACTACTGCTTTCAATGCAACAGGGCAGGAGAACTCAATACCACGTGCCTCTGCAACAGCTCAGCTCCAACCGCTTGAATATGAAAAACTGCCAGGTACACCCCTCTCATTCCCCGCAGGTGGTGTTTGAACAGAAAAGAGCACAAATGCAGACTTTGGGAATAAAACGAGCCAGTGATTTCAAGGTTCAAAGTGCATTTACAGATGAAAAGATGCGTCAACGCAGCCCCCGTCCACAAATTCCTCCATATCAATGTGGTGGAGAAGTGAGGAAATAAAGTCAAGCCGGAGAAGGATGAGGGTTCCAGGATTCATTCAGGTCAGGTGGCTAAGCTGCGCTGTGCAACTCAAATGGCCCATGACTGACCACACAAGACGGTATTGGAAGACTGATCATCAGCTGCATGTGCAACAATATTTGCTTTATGGATGGCTAGGATGAATGAGGTCTTTCCATGTTTTAACAGGCACAAGAGTCAAAAGAGATGGGGATAGGAGTGCTGTGGGGTTGGGGGGGCGGGGGCACCACAGCAGAGTCATTGAGTTGTCACAATTAAATCATAGTGCTTGGTTCAATTTGCCTAAAGTTGTTAGATGTGTTCTAGCAACGGCGCTCTGCGTTGGAAGTGCCACAAATCAGCTTAAACAAACCCTGGCGAGTATGTCTTAATCAGTGCTGGTCACACAGCTCAGCGTTGGCCACGGGGATTGTTACGCCACTAATCTGTCGCAACGTAATACAGCTGGACTTCTTCATTCATCCCACTTTAGTCCAGTTGTAACGCGATTCTGCATTTTCCATGACTTCCAGACAGCCGGCGCAGTCACAGAGACAACACGATGCGTCTGTGCTGACCCTTTTAGTGCGAATAAAAATGAAGAGAAAAAGGAAACGCTGGATTTGCTGCAAACGGCAGACATTCCAGGTTTTTATCCACCCGTAAACCATGCCTTAACTAGGTCTCTATACTGTATATACAGCGTCAAAGTTGCGGTTGCACAACCTAGCGTGCGACACAGACACTGCTGACGTGTTCATCCCTCCAATCTGGGAAGGGGTGAGGGTACAAGAGCACTGGGCTTTTGTCCCACCACATGTCTATTGTGGCTAAACCCTTCCCTCGAGGGCAATTAGGACCTTTTAGTTTGTTGTAAGAGGACCTAAGTAGGAGTGGGTTGAGCCAGGAAAAACATTTTTCAGCTAAACCAAAAACAGAAGCGCATTGAGCGCCTCTGCACCCCTGGACTTCTGAGCATCCCTCTATTGAGAAATGTGCAGGCCCACTCGGAACAGACAGGAACTGTAGCAACTTTACAGGGGCGCGAAGGTGACGGGTGGGGCGCGGAAGGGTTCACGGCATTGGCTTCAACTTGAGGCACCGGGAAATGTACAAACAAATCAAGCCCGACAATGTTGGTGGCGAGGACACGCTTCATGAGAAGATCCGTGTTTTGACTCTCACATGGCTGGGTGGAAAACTACGGAGGGAGAAGTGTGATGGGGAACGACATGCGGAGAGATCGGCCGCGGCGAGCGCAAGGCAAACACGTGCGTGTTGTTTGACACAACAGCGACACGGAGCCAATGAAAAGACATTAGTGTGAGTAAGGTTGGCGGCGGCAAAAGTCCACACATACTGTAAGAGAGTGAGATAAGACGAAGTGCGCCATTGAAAGAGTTAGTGTATGTGCAGGAATGTGATGGCGCAAGATAGGAACAGCAAAAGGAAGGAGAGCAGGTACGACTTAAGCGAGAGGACAAGGAGTTTCCCATGGCGGACCTGAGTGGATCGGCCGCGAAGAAACCCCATGAGTGATGAGGAGGGGTTAAGAGAACTGAACCCATTTAAGTCACCCCAAATAAGGGCCGTGCAAGCCCGTGATGGATGGTCCTGGAGCTCCTGGGGAGAGAGCACCGGCAATGGGAAGGGCGATGGCTCGGGAGCGAGCGAGCGAGCGGGGCCCTGCAATTTAATAAAAACAAATTGGTTTGATAAATGAGGCAGACTACATGGCTACAGAAGTACTAACATAAGCAGAAAGGACATTTATATTAGGTCCCATTAATGAGAGCAAGTTGCAACATGCTTGAAGGTTGCGAACAGTAAGGTCTGGAACGTCAAAATCTGGTTGTAAAATTCTTAAACTGGCACAAATTTTTCAGATGGATAAAACAGGTATTCAAGATGGCGTGGGGGTCCAAAAAATAATTGGCAGTAAATTAGCGTTCTAAAAAGGTGCATAGAGTACCAATATATGGCACCAAATAAAACAATGGCATTACTATAAAGTAATAAGTCTTCGCTGCCGTAGCTTTGGACCTATTAAAAGCTCTAAAATTATCAATGTGCCAAGTAGCGGCCATCTTTTTGGAATTTTCTAAAGTCATGGAATGAGCAATTCAAATTCCTGTAAAATCCTCCATAAAAACATAAATTATCCCCAAAATAATTTTTTACTAAAGTACAAAACCTATTCTACTGCTCACGCTGATTTTGTCTTGCTTAATATTCCATTTATACTATTTGTTTACTTTTTAGGGCAAGTGATGTGGTTTGAAAAGTAAACAGTAATGTTGACACTTGGGTAACCTCGCTCACTTTCATTTTGATTGGGGGATATCGTTAGCTAAAACTTGCCAGCTAATCAGAGAAGGGGTTGTACTCTAATTTGAAGGCGTTTTTTTGTTTGTTTGTTTTTTAACTGATTTTTTTTTTTATTGATGCCACACAAAAACATTGAGCAAAAAACACCAATTGTAAAAATAAATAAATAAGAATCCTCTTTTTTTATGGTAAGTAATTTGGTGAAATATAACATTCTTTCCTCATTAAACTCAATACAGCTGAAAGAATGTTAGACTAACACTTTTCCAAGTAAATTGACTTTTTTCTTTTATCCCTATGGCATTTAAGGGTACACATGGTAGTTATACTTGCCTGGCGGAAGGATTATCATTCGTGTTTAAAAAAATGTCTCTCCTGAAAAGGGTCTTCGGACCCAAAAAGTTTGAGAACCTCTGCCTTAGCATACCTCATTGAACACAGGTCAGTCGGCAACAAAGAATTAACTCTGTGCAAGTGTTACTTATTCTATAGCTTTGGTGGCTGTTTTGTGACATGATCACAAAAGTGAGATCAGCCTCAACAAGGTGTGTTAAAAGAAGAGCGCACAAAAAGCCACAGAGCTGAGTGAGCAGAAGGCGCAACAAGTGAAAACGTGACAGATGATGAGGCGGTGACATCCATGTAGTAAAACTGACTGCTAACGTTAGGTACTAGCCTCTAGTTTAACAAGTTTATGACGGAAAAAATAAATGCGTGACAACACTCTTATCATACAGTTCAAAATATTTTGGGGGAGAAATTAGTTCTCTTTCACATCTTGTGCAGTCAGCTGCTTTATCTAAGAGCATGATTGGAATGTGTGCAGAGCGCTTGCATGGGGAGCCTCATCAAACTTCTACATTGGCTTGCTCTCTCATTTGTTACAAGTGGTGCCGATCTTCAACACAAGGATCTGCGCAAAGTGTCAGGGCGAGGAGCGTGACGTACGCTGGTGCCTCGAAAAGCACACGGCCGGTCGTGCTTCGATGGAGAAAGGGAAGGTTGTTCCCCATGGCACAAGAGGGCAGTCGGGCCAAGGTAAGAAGAGGGCAAACCATCATAGAGAAACCAAGCTGGTGAATTTGCTTGATTATTCCAAATAGCGCGGCACGGTGGCCGACTGGTTAGCACGATGGCCTCACAGTGAGAGACAGCATCGGTCGTGGGTTCAAGCCCGGTCCGGCCATCCTGTGTGGAATTTGCATGTTCTCCCCGTGCCTGTGTGCGTTTCCTCCGGGTACTCCGGTTTCCTCCCACATTCCAAAAACGTGCATGGCAGGCCGATTTAACACTCTAAATTGCCCCTAGGTATGAGTGTGAGTGCGGATGGTTGTTCGTCTCTAAGTGCCCTGCAATTGGCAGGCAACCAGTTCAGGGTGTCCCCCGCCTACTGCCCGTAGATAGCTGGGATAGGCTCCAGCGCCCCCCGTGACCCTAGTGAGGAGAAGCGGTACAGAAGATGGATGGATGGATGGATATTCCAAATATCCTTGAGAGGAAAGTGAATAGACCATCCAGCCTCACGTGTCACGTATACTGCAGTGTCACTCAAAGCAAGGTCATATCAATCATCATTACTTGTTTAATTTGGAAAAATTGTCAATTTCCATTTTTTTCGCAACTACATTGTAATGGTCAGTCCCCTTGTCATCTTGTGTCATTTTTAAAAATTGTGAACCAGTTTAAATTGTTGTTGAAATCTCTTTTGGACACTTCCAAGTGTTTTCCATCTTATAACCTGTTCTTGACTGCAGGAAACTTGCAGCATTATGTCACCTCAAGACTGAAAGTCTTTTTTTTTTGGGGGGGGGGGACAATAACAAGTGAAAAGTTAGGCGAGACATATTTTTGTAAGCCTATTTTCTTAAATACGCATAGCTGCATGTAATGATCAGTTGACGAAGGAAGCACGTCAACCACAAATGTAAGTTCGCATGCATTTTCCGCTTATTACATGGTCTAGTCAGTTGTACCTTTTTTAATTCCATCACTCATGGCTCTTGGACCTTTGAAATAGAGTTTGGGAAGATGATGTAAACTAATGGCCTAAAGTATTAAAGCCTTGCAAAACAAAAAGGACTCTTACAAAAAATAAACTATACTGAAAAATGGCAGAACCTGAGGCAGACTGGGCGAAACTATTAAGTCACGTAAATGTCACATGAACATGGACATACACGCAATTCTGTAGCGATCACATGACAGACTACTTGAATACAAATCACCATTGTTAGTATTGCATATTGTCTGTCTACATGTGTTGCTCCACTGTTTATGTTTAAATATACAATGCTACCATTCAGCTCTCGTATCACCTATTTTTGCTAAAGTAAAAGCACAAAAATCAGCAAGTGTCGCCTCGTATCTAAAAGCACGCCACTTTTTTCTGATAGGAAAACTAAGGCAATCATTTGTCCTAATTGGACATGTGTGACTGATTGAAGGCACAGCGTTTGTTAAAGGGAAGGGCTCTATTGCTGCGCGTTTACCTCAAGTTTATCTAAGTGTAAATGTCCCCGGGTGTCAAAAGACCCAGATCTCCCACGAGCCAGGTCCTCACAGACACAAAAATGTCATGTTTTTACAAGCTCCTTGTTATGCCTGCTCGTCTATTTCGGTTTGTTGCAAACATGTCGCCCGACTCGTTCGACATCATGGGAACCGCTCAGAAAGACGACTCAACTCAGAAAGAATGCTACGTAATCACATGTTCATTGTTGTTGCAAACCAAGAATTCCACTTGGAAAAACACAAATATGACCGATGTGTGAAGCGTAAAAGCCCCTTCAAGAGTACAAGCGAAGTGGTGTACTATATTTCCAAGCCAAGACTTGACTAAGCGTACACGTTGTCTTAAAAATTAATCCGTAAAAGTGCTGGGGGATTCGTAAGGTGATTGATGGCTCCTAGTGGGGCCATCTGTGTGGGATTGCAGTTTTCTTTTTTGGTTAGAAAACACACATGTGAGTATTCCAAGCAAGAGAGCCATTAGAAGGGGGGCATGACGGCGGGATGTACGTACTTAAATATAACAGCCTAAATAAAAGTGGCGCCCACCTCCAAAGCCGGTTTTCAGAGACTCAAGTGAAGACATGAGAATGTGTTCCGTGCGGGAGACGTAAAATGTGACCTGTGGCCCCCCTGAGTTAACATTAGAGCGCTCCCGGTGTGCAGACGCTACTCTGCTAACTGTTCATCATCGTCCAGCAAGGTGGACCGTCACGCACACGCTGACACTTCACAATAACACAGCGGTACCCAAGACAACACATCTGTCCAATGGGATGTCATCATTATTACTCATTATTTTGGGAGATAGCAGCCGAGCCGTCTGGTTAACGTCAACCGCGCCTGATCGACGATTCGAGAACAGGAAGGCTCGGGGGAGGAGGGCTGGTGAGAGGGGCATCTGACCGTGAGACTGGGTGGGGGGGGACACAGATAAGCGCGCTCCCGAGGTCTGATGGCCCGCAGATCCTAAATCATCGCTGGTGACTCCGCAGAGTTCACAAGCACTTCCATCGCTGCAAAACCCAAGCTACCTTCTTATCGCCGGACATATCACACAAGATCGGTTATCTGGCGCTCCAACAAACATGTCTGCTACCATCAAACATTCACTCCTCCGCAGACATGTAACATGAAATATGGGACGGGTGAGGCGAATGGAGGAATCATACGATGCAATCATCTGGCTATTTGTTCCAGACGTAGCGGTAGAAAAAGGCATCTTTGGGGAGTCGTGGGTTATTCAACAAATGATTTTACATGCGTGGCACTCACTCTTGTTTCCAACCAGGGAGACGACAGGCTGGACGTCGGACTCCTCGTTGGCCTTTTTCACCATGCTGAACCAATCCTCCAGATTCTCAAAACTTTGGTAATTGGTGATGTCATACACAAGGAGAACCCCCTACGTTGGAGAAGAACAGAACAAAATAAAATCTTACGCAAATTTGTAGCAAGGTGAATGTTGCTTATGTCACTGTCGTGTGCAGCATGACTGACGTCTGCGTGGTCGGTGTCGACAGCTCACGATGCTCGCGATTACCACTCGTCCTTGCAGACACAACATGATTGATTACAGGATGCACAGGGCGGAACAAAAGGAGGGAAAGTTCCACGCAGCTCTGTCATTCAACCAGCATGACAACTTGTGATGAGGCGCTAATGCACAACAACTATGCTAATGTACACACCAGTGGAGCGCCATTCATCTTTTTCAATGCGGTCTTAAAGTAGGCCTCTTTAGACGAGAGATGTTCTGCAAGTGACAGAAAGCACTTGACTGCCGCCTCCCTGCATGCCCACTATACAGTTGTAGTGTCCTACCACAAATAACAGGGTGCATTTTTAGATGAGGGAACTCCAGAAGTCAAAGACAGCTTGCTTTCCACCAAGCGTGACAGGTTGTTTGAGTACGGCATTGAGCTTAATTTTCTTTTGCGTTGCTCATTGTCAAAAATGGTGAAAGTACCAAAACTGATTGTTACCCTGAACTTATTTATAGTCACTCACATTTGGTTAAACCGCAACTGTCTGGTATGTAATTAGTCTCTTGCTGTGCCTCAACTCAAGACATATGGATTTTGGCCTGTTTTATTGCCGCGTATCCTCGCACCTCTTCCGTCCACGCATGCTCGGAAAAGAGCATAGGTGGCGAAAAAACTGGATCGGACGAGGATCTCTTTTCCAGCATCTCTCCCTTCTCAAAGTTCTTCCTTTTTTTCCCACTAAATGGCTTTCTCTTGAAGCAAGGTAAAATTGTGTGTACTTCTTGGCTGCTACCAGGAAAGGTGCTGTTGATCCTGTATCATCTTGTTTCCGTTCAAAAAAGAGCCATGCAGATGCGCAATGCTACACAGACAAAGATTCTGAAGTTCCGAATTTTACAAAAGATTCTTTTAACCTTTTTCAATTTTAAAATTAAAATCAAGGAATTCATTTCATCCATGGTCAAATGCAAATTCACTTAATTTACAAAATGGCAGCTGATGTCCCAAACTAGATAAAATTAGATATAAATAATTCTGTTGATACCTTTATAATGGAAAAAAAGGTCAGTTGCAAGATTTACACCCAGCGGGCTAACCGACTGACAAGGAGCATGTACCAAGCAGCGTCAGCCACATGTGTCATTTTGGGTAAGATATCCATTAACAAATATACAGTACCATACTTTTATTCTTCAACATGACAAAAATCCCCAAAATATTAGTTGAGAATTGCTACCAGTAGAGGCCCTTGCGGATGTTGCCAATTCCTACATGGCCCAATCACTTTGACACAAATTGTGCGCTTTCACCGGCCTGCTGCATTCACCATCAGTTCATGTGTCATTCGATGACTTGAGTTTATTATCATATGGCTCCCGCCAGGAGGTCTGACGAGACTGTAATAATAATCGCAAGCGGAGTCACCGACGCGGCTCAAAACTAATCCTTCCTGTTCTTCCTATTACTGTCCCACCGCAGTGACGAGCGCTTAATTCCCCCATTCCCGAAATTGACTGAGGCCATCACATTGAGGAAGGATGAGGCACCCTTTAAACCATAAGAAAGATGTGACGATTGTTTGTGTGTGTAGCGGTATAAAAAGTGTTGGCATAAGCTTGTGTACATGCACGGTAAGGTGACTTACGTGAGCTCCGTACACGTATTTATCCAGCATTTTCCCTCCCAATGTTTGGCCTCCAATGTCCCACACCTGCAGGGTCACATTCAAATTCCCTAAAAGGAGTAAAAGAGAAATGCACCGAGACGTAACATACAATGGTGCCTTGAGATACGCGTTTAATTCGTTCCGGCGGGACCATGCTCATAACACAAAAATTCTAATTAATGAATAAATACCACAAATGTGTTCCAGCCCCCAAAAATAAATAAATAACATAAAAATGGCTGTAACATGTATTTAAATGAGGAAAAACAACACGTCATAATGGTGTACTACATAAAAACTTACAATAATGAATTAAATAAAATTTGCCACACTACATCAATTAAATGTTGCTCCTCTGGTGTGCCCACCTCAACCACCTGGAGGCAGTGTTGGAAAAAAAAAAAAACAAGAAAAACAGACTGATACAGTATTCATTGAGGAGTTTTAATCCCACTTGAGCAATCGTTGCCTCTTTGCAGCAGCCAGTCGTATTGCAGCAACAGATGTCTTGCCTAGAACTCTAGTGGGATTCATAAGATCTCGACTTTCTCTTCGCTCATCAGCACAAGGCTATTATTAGTCACTCTGGGCAGACAGTCATAAAACGGTGAGTACCGTTAAATTATATTCCTGTATTGTCAGTTCCTAAACCATTTGTGTTCAGTCCATTGCATAAAGGGTTTAAGCACGCAAAATAGTTGCTAATCCCGTAAAAAACAAAATGAAAAATCCAAAATATGGTCTAGACTGTTTTAAGTTGTAATATCACCAGTCACCACTAGATGGCAGACGTGTGAGTTGTGCTTACATTCAGTCTGCTACGGCCCTATATTACAACGTGAGTAAGCCTAATATTTTTTGCAGAGTATTTATTTAACTATATTAAAATTTTAAGTGAATTTATTTTTGTGAAAAAATTTACAAAATAATTACTTGTCGGTTTCTTGTTCAGGAGTTTTCTGCCTGTGTGTGTCATATCGTGCTGCTGCCAAGTCAGGAAGGTGAAGAGAATTATGTGCTGTTTGGGAAAATGCCAATAATTAAACAGAAAATAGGAGGAAAAGAGGACTCTTGTCCTCGTGTCAGTGGAAAGGGAAAGACAGGCTCAATGCGAGAGAGAATGACAGGCACAAAAAAAAAGCCAAACCCAAATAAATATTTTCTTCCTCTGGAAAATGAAAGGGGTGGTCAGAAGAAGGCGGATGAGAGGACCAGACAGCGAAGAGTTTATACTGGTGTTACGCGGCCTGCGTGCTGGGTCCGAGAGGAGCTGTGGACACGGCTGGGCGACTTCCCCCCTTATTTTGAAGGCGAGGAGAGGAAACGTTGAGGTTCACAGTAACTACATCTAGACTATACAGTGGCAATGTAAAGCTACATTGAGGAGGGCGATGATAAACTGCTCTCATCCCCGCCCATCCACCGCAGTCGGACACTCGCTTTATTTGTGTTCCAAAAGGTTCACACTGACTCAACGCCACTGGCATTTTTCTGCGCTTATTCCTTGGGAGGAAACCTCACAGGCCGACAGATAAACCTTGAAAAAGGTCATGCAAAAATCCACACGGATGAGGAAATCATCATCCCTTTTTGGAGGTTTACACGACAACAATCCAGTAAAAACAGAAAGGATTATTTACAGACGGACCTGCATAAACACTATAACGAGATAATGTGGGCACATCCAGAATGCACGTCCTATTTTAACTGGCGACGTGAACTGTCTCAGATTTAACCAATCCAACGTGAACATTTAAAGACCCTCTCAGCAACTCCAAATCTATTTCAGATGCTCTAGTGGGCTTTTCCTGCCATTTTGCACTTCCTAGCAGAAGTTTGAAGGTTTTGCGCTCACACTAACCGGTACACTATTAAAGGTCAAAAGTAACCCAAATTGTGTGGAACGGCCAACCCACAATTGGGCCCAAAAGGGACAGACCCAAGTCATGAATATATCCAGTACATTGGGTTGAGCATTTCACTCAGCATGTTGGGTCAAGATTTTAATCCAACAATCGGTAAAATCTACCCATTAAAGCCACGAAGAAATTGTTCACCAGATTATCAGTGTAGCTGTGATTAAAAACACAAATTTTACTACCAACATTTTCTTAGAAGAAGCAGCTACTTCCCTGTCAGGGGTCTCTACGGCAAGTAACTTGCATGATGTTTGGCACAGTTTTAAAAGCGGATGCGCTGCCTGACGCAAGCCACCCATGTAGCAGCATGCTGCTGGGAATCAGAACGCAAATTCCTGAATCGAAAATTACCGAATGAGCCAATCAACCATCCCCTTAGAATGTTACATTAAATTAATTTCATCCCACAACAAAACCAGCTTCAACCTGGCCCAAGCCCAATTTTCAACCCAAACTGTGGGGGTCAAAATAGTTAACCCAACCTTGGGTAAAAATAACCCAATATGCTACCCATGTGAGTGGGTTAGAAAAACCACCCAGCATTTTTAAGCATGTACTTGGAAATGTTCCTAAATTTCTCCTCCTTGTCCAAAGCCCCAGCCCCTTCCAACAGCAAAAAAAAATAAATAAATAAAAATAAAATTTAAAAAAGTTCAAACACATGATGGTGCCCCCACCATGCTTCACTCTAGTTATTATTATTATTATCTAGTTATTATTTTGGATGAGCAGTGTTGTGTTTGCAGGGAAAAAAACATTTGCAATTATGTCCACAAGCTTCAACCTTTGGATCATAAAATATTTCCCCCACACACGTTTATGAGATTTCAAGTATGTTTAAGCAAAATTTTGAAAGCATTTTAAAAAAAAAATCCACTTTGAGATCTGTTTGCTCCAAAGCAAAGTTTTTGAAGTAATAGCCAAAAAGACATTCTCTATCCTTGTTAACTTGTGTCAAAGGTCAATTTCTCGTGTTGTTAGCACACCTTTCCAAGCAACATCCGCTTGGTTCTATATAAAATGAACCCATGGATAGTGGCCGTATCTCCTGTTATGTCCTCTTTCACGGGATTACCACAGAAAAAAGGCTTTTAAAATTCCAGCATTATTCCCTCACCCTTCACATCTGCTATTGAAAGTATTGTTCTAAAATCTCCTCACAGGGGAGACTGTTATGTGCCCGTCGGCCTCGTCTCACCTCTCCTCGCCTTGGAAAATGTACATTAAATTTGACAAGCTGCGCCTTCATGGCGCGAGGGCTTAAAGGCTAACCCTCGACCCTCCCTCACGCACGCACACAAACACTGCGGCAAAAGATGGTTACAGCTCCGCCGAGACCCAGACGACCGCCCCCAAGCCAACCAAAGGCTGGGTTGATGGTCCTAACAAAGTTCGGGACCACCCAGCTCGCCGAGCCACCCTCCTCTTCCTCAGCTCATCAACACCCAATTCCCCAGAAAATGGGCCCTTTAACAACTTGAGTGTTGAGCCAGTGTTGTTGCTGCTCCATTGATACAGATAAATGTGTACAGCGTTGACGTGAAGGCGGACGGTTTCGCCTTCAAAGGTTCAATAAGAAGCGTACAACAAGAAGGGTTGCCGTGGGATTAAGTCGGAGTTCATATTAAGTCCAGCTGAGCCAGGACGGTACTTACGGTCGGTTCTTTTCGTTCGGTCCGCACCGCAACATTTTTGGGGGTTTAATTCTCCCAAGTCTCACAAGCCCAAACTGACACACAATCAAAACACAATCCGTCGTCCAACTCGCAAATCAGCATAACGTCGACTTTGTGCGGCACAACTTTACTTAATGTTGTTTTATTAGTAATGAAAGAATAGAGACACTTTGCAGGCTTGTGCTTTTGGGGCCTTGGCAGAGAGTAAAAAGTGACATTTTAGACGCTAGGAAATCTCTAGTTCTCATGGCGGCGAGTCATGTTAAAATGTCTAAATATAGCAAGAGTCAATAAATGTTTTATTTTAAAGATCTAATGAGCCTACAGAGCGCAGTTGTGTTCAGCAGGTTTGGCATAAACAAATAGGAACACTCGTGTTTTATATGGCATGGGACAAAAATCGGTTGGATATGGGGATGCACGATAGGAACATAAAACTGCTCGCGTATTTACTCTGCGCTGTGCCCGCAGGATTAGGAGTGAGGCTGGCCCGGCCGGGATGTGAGCTGTCCACCGGCCTTGTGGACTGTTTGCTCTGGAGGGAAGAGCTTTCACAGCGAATAAGTCTGAGAAGTGGCAGACGCGCTACAATGAGGCGCCACCAGAAAAGACACATTCAGCTCGGATCGCTTGATGGGAAGAATTAAGCCGAACCTCTGGCGAGAAACGCTGGGACACGAAAATACCGAGCGCTCCAAAAAAATGATGGGAAATATAAATATGAAATACAGTGGAACCTCTAAGGTCAAACGCAATCTGTTCCAAGATGCTGGTCTTCATCTTGATTTGCTCGATTTTTATTTTTTTTTAAAGGCAACGTTGTGCAATTTATCCACAAATTAAAACATTCTCCAGGTGTCTTAACTCATTCAATTAGTTTTGTCTTGGGAGATTCACACAGTTTGATGACCTGAGGTGGCAATGTGCTACTGTTTCCATTTAATATGGAATTTTGACCATAAAAGCATCAAATGTTTTTGATTTTCACTCAAAGAGGTGTCACTTTATCATCAAATAAGAGTTACACTTGACAGTGTCAAAGAGAGAGGTGGTTATTTGCATCAAATTGTGGCACATATGTAAAAAAGAAGCTTGTGTTTTTAACATATCGGTCTCTTAAGAAGATACAAATTCTTTGGCTGCAACTTGGACCTTTTCTAGTCCAGGCTGAAAAATGATCACAGTGATAAGTAACGTGTGCCTGCTTGATCCCGAGCACTCCCAGATGATTGTTGCTAGGTGTCTCACCTGGAAGGCTTATTCTCTTCAGAAAGAAATCCAGGCCGATGGTTTGTTTGTACTGCTTCCCAAAGGCCTCCTGAGCAAACTTGGTGGCGAGTGAAGTCTGGAACACAGCGGCAAAGAAGGAGAGACACCGCAGTCACTAGGGAGCAACAACATGTCACTGGAAGGTGTTACGTTTTTTGGGGAGGGGGAGTTCGAAGAAACTCTCAGTGCCTGTGCAGAACATTAAAACATATTTATGCTACTGATATGCATAAAAATGTTTTTTTTTAGGTTTGAAAGGGTGTTAACATCACTGCCGTTATTCAGCATCCTCATCCCCATGAGTGCGACACGTCTAACTACTACGAATAAATTTAACTTATGCAGCTTTTCTAAATATGCAAAAAAAAATATATCCATCCATCCATTATCTCAGTGGCTTATCCTCACTTGGGTTGCAGGCGCAAAGAAAATATTTACAATTGAAATAATAACATCTCTATATCACACCTCATGAATTAAGAGTTTCAGAAGCAAAAATGTTTTCCTCTACTTTCTGCTGTTAGTGTCAAGGGCTGATTTGTCAATAACGATTAACTAAAATCGTCCAGTATATACTGCTTTAAAAATTGTCATCTTTTTACCGATTACTCTTGCTTTGGTTCAAAAATGTGGAGATATGCTCAGGGCATGAGCGGGTCTATTCCAGTGGGCCACCACAACAATCAAGGGGGGGAAAAAATCCAAACTGCCTCATCACCTTTAACAGGTGTTAAAATAAAAAAACAAAAAAACTTAACGCTATTATAGCTATAATACGTAATTGCTCGATTGATTGCTTTTAGTGTGTAAATGGAGTCAAACAATGTCACAATGGGCCTGGCATCCATCCTATTTTTCCTTCATGCAGTCCTTGAGGGAAAACATTTGGACACTGATTTAAATGATTACATTCAATAAGATGGACCAAAATAAATGTACATGTATGTGTACTGTATCAAACAGAATGAGGCATATATGCGCAAAAAGTTACAACAGCACAAACAGATTTTACATGGTGACAAAATAGAAACACCAGCATCAATGAATGTATCCATTAAAATGTCTGGATTATTCATTGAAACCTTGGGGAAAGTTAACAAAAGTGATGAGACAAAAATAAAAAAACCTTTTGGGATTTAATGGGATCTTCCATGAATAATGTCCAACTACCAGAAAAAGCCAGCTTTTGTGTAATCCTGCTTGCAACCAATTTGGGGTCTTGACCCTCAAATTGGGAAACCATGTTTGCGTTCCCCCAAGATTTCCTTCATAAACCACTAGTCTAATGCAATTCATCATATCAAGTCATTTTCCTTGCATGCGCCCATAAGCCTTAAGACAGTGCAACAAAGTGTGACGTTCACTTTATTTTTTAAATCCTTTTCACAGACTTGTTAAAAAGCCAAGAACTGAGGCGACGCTGTGCGGATGGAACTGTCAAGTGAGAATGACAAAAACAGGTGTGGGGACGCGTACGTATGCGCGCGCGCGTGCGTGTGCATGTCACGTCTCCGGACTGCAAACCAAATAATTGCCACAAATTAGAAAACCTCCATCACTGTCACCGTTGGGGGACGAAGAAAATAGCTCGTCTGCGGGGAGACGGCTCGGCGTTGACGCGGCCAACTTGAATTCATTTTGATGGATGTGTGGCGGGGGGGGGAAACAGGAAGCATTGGATGTCTATTAGCTTGCCTCAATGTCAACGCAACACCTGAGCACTCGTACGGCAGCAAGTACATTTTTAAGGAACTGAACTGCACCATAGGGGGGTTTGAATGTTCTGGTGACCTAATTTAGCTCCACAGAGTAGTTGAACAACCGCAATAATACTGTTCAATCAATAAGTTTGACAGCCACAAAAAACGTTTGACGTCTGATTTTTTTTAACGATATGTATAAAAAAGCGACAGCGTGATGAGTTGATTTTTTTGTTTTATTGCTTAGATGAATCCAACGAGTCAATGTCCATTTAAGTCCTCCTCACGTTCTTGAAATTAAAACTTAAAATGTCCACCTGCACTACAGCGAACCAGAAATGTCGTCTTCTTCAGTGTTCCGAGATCATTTTTATTGTGTGTGGTCAGTCAGCTGTCAACTTGAATTAAAATCTATATCACTTAACAAAGTCAAACATACTATGTATTTGTAAAATAAAAGACAATTTGAATATTTATTTTAACTTTTTAATATGATTTTTGCTAAGGAACCTCATTGTACCGCGTCAGCACATCCAGGCAGTAGACGCCACTAGTGCCTGACCGATATGGATTTTTTGGGGCCGATGCCAATTCCGATATTTGGCAGGATAAAAACCCAATAACCAATTAATCCTCCAATTTATGGGAAGAAAAAAACATGTAAAATGAATAAAAAACTTTTTTAAATTTCTTTAATGCTTACAACACTAAAGCTGTTACGGCAGTCAGAGTATACCTTGTCCCAAAATATTTGTTCAACTACAAGACAGAAAAATCAGCAAAAATTGGGGGAATGTGAGGTGTGAGCAATATTTGCTTTGAATATAGTTCATGGAGGGTGTAGCTTTAAACATCCTGATTTCTTAAAAAAAAAATTATTTTCTTGCCGGCGGGGCAAATAGAGCAATATATTTGGGCACAAGCCGCCAGGTGTTGCACATGGGCGCTAATGACGTATATTTTATGCAAGATACAAAATATAAATTACAAGAGCGGTATAATTTTCAAACTTGGAATTAGTTAAATCTTCAGTCACAGAGCCACAGCATATAGACCAAAGATCCACAAGTGGCCCTAGAGCCGCAGATTGTAGACCTTTGGTATGGACAAACAACCATTTCAATTGAAAATTTCAAGTCTTCACTGAACGTAAAATGCATGCTTTTGGAAAGTGAGAAGAATCCAGAGTACCTGTGCACTGGAAATGCGGAAGATGGATTCAAAACCCGCCGTCAGCCCTGTGAAGCACATGTGCTAACCACTCACCCACTGTGCCGCCAACCTAATTCCTCTGGACGTTTATTGACCTCCAGATTGTTTCATTCTCAACTTGTAGCGGCCTCAAGAGTGACTGAATAATGACAGCAACAAGGAGACTACGGCTCATTTAGGTAGCCCAAACAATCAGCCGCAACACCAGAATAACGAGCTCGGACAGCAAAAATGAATCCCGCATGCTCGCGCTGGCCTGCTCGGACATTTGTCTTGGCGTCCCAGTAGCTTGGCTTTCCTCCTTTAAACGGAGGGCCTTTGTAGTTTTTTTTTCCTAACATACAATTGGAAGAGTGAATTTGAACGCTGGCGTAATCCTGACACTCCAGCACAGGGTCACCACTGATCCCAATGCCGGGAAATGGGAGTGGGAGAGTGGAGGGGTGGGGGGGGGCGGGTCGACTGAAACAAGAAACTTGGAGAGTAGAGAAAAACAACACAGCGAAGACAGTCATACGGTGCAACTCTTTAAGCTTTCTCAACTGTGAAGACGCAAACGTGTAAATATTTTGTAGCGTATGTACCTCAAATGTTGAACACATGCATTGATCCATCATGTCAAACAGCTAAAAAAAAAAAAATAGCCTCAAATGCACGACGCCAGTTAATAAATATTCACGTCCTTTGTTCTGAAAAGACAATACTGGCTCGATTGCTCCGGCTGAGCGTCTTGGATGGCCAATGGGAACCGCAATGAGGATTTCAGCTACGTCTGAACCATTTTGAAAAACGAGATAACTGCCCTTTTTTCCCACAATATTTTCGATTGCGACTTAATGTCATTTAATTTTATGAAATTTTGAACGAACACAAGCAATGAATATGTCTGTATTACAATAAACTATATAATATTAATTATACAAAAATGTTTCGGGTTTATACGTTAGGCTAACGCCATGAACCATGAATTAACGAAACAGACCATTTGTATGTCCACTTCAGTTTGAGTCGCTGACTTCATCTTTTAAGCTTTCAACGATGACAAATTCTCGACATTCTACAAAACAATTTACTTTCACCTACAACACATTTTAAAACCCCATTCAATTAATTGTTCAGCCCTAGTTACTACAGCTATGGGATAATTTTAGAATAATGTCCTGTTTTGAGGATAAAAGGGAAGAAAATTAAAGCTTGCATTTTATCCGATTGCATGATTGATGAATGAACAATATAATTAACAGATGAATCTGTTATTACAATAATCCGAAATCGCAGCCCTATACACATATGCAAAGCTAATCCTTTGAACCTGTCTGAAATTTGGCTGAGTAAGGCCATGCATTCTATTCTGTTCATGAACTATTTTAAGCAAATTTTTGCCCCAAATTTTGGTCCATATTTGACGATCTTTGGTACATGCGACTCTGAAGGTTCCACTACAAATGCGGGAATCCCTCATGTTTAACCCTGTATCCAAAACTGGCACCTTTCTAAAGGGAACAGCAAATATTGAAGAAAACCTGAGCACTCAGGTGGAAAAATAGACTTGTGTGTAAGTTAAGCCCAGCGTATTAAGGCTCTGGCTCCATGCGAGGGACCAGAAATTTTCAAAAACATCCCACTCAGATGGACAAGCCTTCCCACATCTCGCTATTTTTCTGAATGGACGATCCGACCGCAAGCCAAAACACCACCGGAGAATGGCGTCCAAAATAAACCGATCCGATTGCAATTTGCCGGGCAAATTGACATTAATAAGAGGAGGAGGGAGAGTGGGGTGGCATTCAAGATGTCAGTCAGCAGTCGTGAATCTAAACGGGGGAGTGCAGGGGATGGTGTTTTCTAAACCCGACACACAAGCAGGTAAGTCAGTGATGAGCTGACACCTGGCAGTGGCGGCGGAGGGGTGAGGGTTAATGAAGCGTATCTGCTGGGAACTGATGCCTGTGTGTTCTCAACACCACCACCTTGCTGCACCCTCACGAAAAGAAAAACAAGAACATTTGAGACGTTTTAGAATGACTACATTTTTCTCAAAAAATGTGGCCATTCAGGTTCATGTTCTTTTATGAGTTTTAAAACACCTTTGCGGCCAATAATTTGGGAAACAGAGACTAATATATATATATATATATGTATATATATATATATGTATATATATATATATGTATATATATATACATGTATATATATATATATATATATATATATATGTATATGTATATATATGTATATATATCCATACATATATATATATATATATATATATATGTATATGTATATATATGTATATATATCCATACATATATATATATATATATACATATATATACATACATATATACACACATACATATATTTTTTTTTTTGGGGGGGGGGACATGTTACATACCAAACCAGAGAACAAATCTTAATAAATTCATGTTTGTGCATTTTCTGAAATGTGAATTTGAAATAATGTCCTGTTTTTTAATAAAGGGACAGAAATTGTGTCTTTTTTTTTTAATCTAATCCATCAATTAATCGACAAAATAATGGACAAACTAATCGATTATTAAAATGATCCTTAGTTGTAGCCCTAAACTTTTATACGTAATACATTTTAATTTAATTGTTTTCCGCCTTTCAGAGTTACGACTTTTTGAAGGTGGTACTATCTTGAGAATCTAGAGAGAATCTAGAGGATTAAAGAAAAGGAGAAACTCCATGTGTTGGGATTTTGTCTTACAGAATGGCACCAGTGATGGCAAATGAACAAGCCAAGAGTTACCGAACGCATATGTAATAGACTACTTGACTCCGTACTCTTCATAAAAGAAAAAAATTTGAAGTTGAAGTTGCTTGCTTACAAATGCTACCACAAAAAACATTTAAGCGCAAAATTGTTGAGTTTAACCTTCCTTCACCAAGACAACACAAGGTCAAACTCTTTGGGAAACCCATATTGGATAATAAATGATATAATTATACAACACGGAAGAGTTACGGGCAGCTTGTGCTTGCGGTCCTCCATAATGGCAGACTTGTGCATGAAGTTGCTAATAGTGATTTTAGTTTCCCAACATGTGGCGAGCTAAAATTTCGGCAATAACCAGTAATTTATCGCCAAGGAAAAAGAGCTTATATAGTGTAACTTAAGAGTGGATGGCACGCTACAGCAATGAAATGCAATGTTGCTGTGCCAGCCTGAAGCGGCCTTTTTATTTCAGCTCAATGAAAAATAGACTTCTGGTAAAATGGCCTGGAACTCAAGTATATTGTAATTTTCCAGCATTTATATTAATCCCAGTCACAGTATAGGAAATAATGTTTTATAATGAGCCTATTTCAGAGCAGGCGTTTAAATGAAATGAATGCAGCACTTCAGAGATTACCTTTTCAAGAATTGCTTGGAATAAACAACCTTGTCTGATTTGTTTTTCACTTTTATTAATTGATCAGCCTTAATGGTCAGAGCAAGGGCTGCAACTGGTAAAACCTCTAAGAATTTAATACTACACCAATAATCCCATTGATAAAAGAATTGTTTTGCATTATTAAACCTAATGAAGTCCACATGTAGATGCAGGATTTTGGTTTGTCGGTTGATTTGGGGTGGCCATCTTCACATACTATCTGTGACTTTGAGTGTGTACGTATGAATGTTCTTAACACATGTTTGTTTTGTTCAACAAAGCGATTGAAAGCGTGCCGGCGGCTTTGTCTGCCTTTCACCACTTGCCAGGGGCATTACAATATGCTCTAACTAGCGTTGCTAGGCTACATTAATTGGCAAACATCGACATGTTACCTTGTGGTAATGATTGTAGAAATGCATGTGTGGTAGACATGGCACTTTATCTTCCCTGATAATCGTGAAATGATCCCAAACTTTGGACATTGTCTGTCTTTACAGACACTTTCCTCCTGGCTCTCCGCCATTGCATCTTTCAACTTGATTTTAAACAGAGCAGGATGTGCAACTGCAGCAACCTTACCTTGGAAAAAAATATTCCTAGCGTACTCATACATGGACATTTACTGTAGCTGAATACGTGGATATCGAATACCATTTGAGCATGTATTGGCAGTACACGCGTTTCAAACAGCTTACCATCAAAACTACGCTTTTTTTCCCCCCATACTTATGATTTAGGTATTTTAGACTCGCAGGGGTCACAAACTCCGGTCGAGGGCTCCTTCCTTGCCTATTTTCCATCTCTCCCTGCTGCAACACAGCTGAATCAAAGTGATCAGATAATCAGCAAGCTCTGTGGGAGCCGGATAAAATAGCCTGATAACAATCCTGATCGTTTGAATCCGGTGTGATGGAAAACATGCAAGAAAGTAGCCCTCCAGGAACGGAGTTTGAGACCCCTACAAAATTTAGAGCATTTCTAAAAATGTTTTTCCTAAAACCATATTCTAGTGTGATGCGTTCTTTTAGTAAATTTAATGAACTTGGTTTTTTTTTTTTTGCTTTGCCTTTACATTTTTTTTCATTTAATTGTTGTGTTTAAATTACTTAAATTAGTTTCCTTTAAATGTATTGTGCTTTTAAATGTTGCCTTTAAATGTTTTGTTAATATATGAAGCACATTGAGTTACCTCATATGAACTGCGCTATATGAATAACGCTGCCTTGCCTTAAAATGTTTATAGTTATATCAAATAAATGCTCAAACAGCATGCCGTAATAGTAAGATGAGGTTAGGTAACATTTATTCGCCCCAAAATGGGGAAATTTGTAATTGTGAAGGCAGACTTGTAATCACAACTCTATTATGTCATTGAACTGCACAGGTAAACCGAACAAAATAAGTGTTACGATGCGTTCAAGTGTCCTCTGTAAGCAACAGTTTTCGCGTTAATAACGTTGCATCACGTCTCATCCGGTTTGTCTGCTAACAGTTCAACTAGCACGCTCGGCGTCTGTCGCCATGGTGACGCAAAGAGCCACTGCAGAGTCGGAAGCAGCGGCCCGATGAGCTCGACATACGTCAGAATCGTGGAATTACGTGGCAAAATTAACACGTGCGTTGCGTGTGGACAATTTTCACTTATTATTGTGAAGTGTGGTGAAGTGTTCGCTGTGTGATGCTCACCTTCCCGCAAGCGCCGTCGCCGATGACCACAATTTTAAGCTGTCGGTCCTGGCTGTCCTCCTCCGAGTCCGACATGACGCCACCGTGTGCTCAGCCAGTGTCTGCCAGAGAGATAGAGAGCCCCCCTCCGAGCGAAGAGATACCACGATACAAGGATGAAAATCCAAACTAGCTGGATAATAATCACTGAAGGATTAGCGAAGCGTCGAATAAGCAAGCGGGCGCCATTTTGACTGTACCAACGCGAACGTCAAACTCGGCTCGGTCCACTCAAACACTTAAACTGATGAGAAAAAAAGAAAAACGTTTGAAACTGATTACAGTCGAGCATTAAAACACACACAAGCGCGCTCAAATAGACATTCGTTTCTCGGTGGCTATCGTCACAACCGCGTGGAAGCGTAACCACAGCTGTGAGCCTACAGAATGGTCGCGTCCAGAGTGTGACGCGCTTCGACGTTGCTATAGTAACAAAGATCGGCCTGAATCGAAAAAAACTTCAAGAAAGCAGGAAAGCAGGGTAAATTTCTGCGTTGCCTCGTGTTTTATATATCACGAATATAAAATACATTTTGTGGCAACGTTTATGACCTTTTTGATTGTATTACGTAAAGCATTTCTGAACCACCGTTTCTCGCTGTGCTACTTTCCAAACTGAACTGTAAAATGGGAAATAGCCCAACAATGCTTGCTTCAATCTACGTATTTGTGTCTCCCATGTGATTTCTATAAGAAATAATACAATACAAATAAGAAAAATCAAACACCAGAATGTTCAACCACACCACATAATTTCATCCCACCAACGCCCGATGGGTTAATGCTAACATAGATGGGCTGAGGAAATTACCATAGATGCTACGGTAATTATAAGCCTCAACCATCTTCTAGTTTAACCAGCAATACATACAAATAAAACACACAACAATACTTACAGGTATAAATTCTCTGTGCGCTGAGGTGAAAGGACATCCAGTTGTTGAGCAACTTCTCTGTCTCTTCTTGCTGTCCAGCTCTCCGTTGTGTTTTTATTTTATGGTTGATTGTTTAGCTACCTCTTAGTAATTATGACAATAGACAAGGATATACACTTTGAACATTTAACAATTTGTATCAACTTTTATTGTCCCATATAATGTACAGGGCAAAATGGTGAATGAATGTTTGGCCCGTCTGCCACACAGGTCTGAGATTTGGAGTAAGAATCGTTTGTTTCGTCTTCCTGTGTGGCGTTTGTGCGGTTTTTTCTCTCACATTGGAAAAACGTGTGTTGGGTTGGTCAAATACTGCGTTCTAAATTATCCATAGGTATAACACTGAATGAGACTTGTTTAGTATTTTTGTCTATACCTATACCTTGTTATTGGCAGGCAATGTGTATGCAGCTTTTTGCCCAAAGTCAGAAGGGCTAAGCTCTGACTCACCTGTGACTCTAATGAGGATAAGGTGCATTTAAAAAAAAATTTGAAAAAATGTAATAATCTCATGGCAAGACAAAACTCAGTGGCTGAGAAGTAGGGCTGCACAATTAATCGACTCCTAATTGGCATCACAATGGAGTAGAATTCAACTTTTAATTAGCAAAGGCTGGAATTTAAAAAAAAAGATGTTTCATTTCAGTAGGGCGGTAGACTAAATTTTTACACGTTTTGTGAAATGTAAAAAGTTGAAGTGCTAGAGCCCCAGATTTCTTTGCATTGTTATAATCAGACTTTTGACCTACTGATTTACATTCATGCCATACTTGTTCGATGGAATTTTGTAAAGCTGTCATAGTAAACACTTAAAAAGTGTTTAGTCACTTAGTAACAATAAGTGAAGTGTGTAAGTAAACTCTCATATATCCTATTTTATGATTCATTTGACTTGATTTTAGCATAAACCTAGCCTGTAAGCCAAAACATGTACAGGTATGTTTTACAAATCTGATATTTCTTGTTTCAGTACAGTTTAAAAATTAATTAGAAGAGGACCTTGAAAAAAATGATGTCATGTTAAATCTTAAAATTGAGGGGTGGAATCGCAACTAGATCATTTTCCAAAATCATTGCGCAACACATGGCAAAATTTTACCATTGCACTCATTCGTGCCGGTTGAAGTCCAATAAAAGAGTTTAATAAAAAGAGTGCTTGTCTCTTCCACTTTAACGCACTTTACTCTTCCATTCAGGTTGAAGGTTGACCGTTTGCACCTGCATCTCTCAGGTGACAGAATGATTCCCTGCCAAATTCTTATGAGGGGATAAAACATAAAATGACAGATTCAGAATACTTGGAGTATTTTTCATTTTCCATTTAAGCATAATGGTGCTATTCAGCCAGTTTAAACCCATGAGGAAACAAAAATATGAAACAAAAGTTCTAATAGCATTTATTTAGAGATACGATGCGGACCAAAACAAATCGATTAACCTGACAAACAGGCCTGCATGTGTGTCTATCTGTATTTGTTGTCCTATATTTGTTTTATGACATCTGCTTAATGGGAAGTGTCAGCAAGACGACTAAAGTAGAATTTTGCCAAATATAATCAGGAAGTGGGTCAAAATAAATCATTTTCAGACCATGCATGTTTGGATGTTGAAAACAGAGGGCTATTTATTGATGTTATGATATTTAGTAAATTTAAAAATAAAATCCCACAGCAATTATCCCTCATGACTCATACTTCAATCATGTCGGAGTTGAGAGATTTCAACTTTTTAAATGATAATGTATGTAACAGCAAGTCTTATGGTTTGTTGCAACACAGAAGAAGATATATATTTAGTTTCTGTGGTCCTTATTCCTGCCATTCAACTTGATGAGAATTCTTTTAAACAGTGTTTTATTAAAAACATTGAGAACTTGAGAAATGCACCCTCCATGCATGTATTTCTCTTCTATGCTATATGTGAATGATGAAGAAACATAAATGCTGGGGCAGGAATGAAAAAAAAGTTCATAACAAGGCTATACATATACCTTATTGAAGTGAAGTGTCCACAAAGGGAAGGCTTTTTACACGTAAATGGTAGACCATGGGTATTTGGTTTTTAATTCCAACTGTATTTCAACCCAAATTGTGACAGTTATAAATAATTTCATAATATGATCCTCATGGTTGCTTAGTATCGAATAAGCACATTATGGTAGAAATATAATTGGGTTCTGCATCTAAATAAACACTTTTTTTAATTAAATGCTGAACACTATCTAAAATCAAAATGACAGCCAATTAATTTTAGATTTAAAAAAAATGTTTTCCTGGTTGTTTAAATGCTTTTCAAGAAATTGGACCCCCAAATCAAAATTGCACCCACACCAAAAGCCACATTTTTTTTTCAATCTCTGCTCATTTGATCATTTTCGTGCCAGATTTCCTCTTGCTTATTGCTTTTGTAACGCAATGCTTGTTTTTCTTTGACATTTTTTGTCTTCATTTCTTTGAATCCAGATTCCCTTTCAACAGAGACCAAATAAAGCCTCAAAACGAAATTGCACCAGATGATAGTAAACTGATATGTTTTAATAATTTTGTACCATCCAAAACACAAGAAAAAGCACACGCTACATTTTAAAGAGGCATTTGTTTTCGCTTTTTCCCCTCCTCCATGTAAATGCTTCCCAAAAAGTGCTGAAATATCTTACCTTTACAAAGACAGCGAGAAAATAAGAGATGTGGGGAGTAGGGGAGTAAACACACCCTGCAACTTAATGAAAAGTTAACAAATAAAATAACAACTGTCAATCACTGCAGAGGTAGGATGTAAATATATAAACCAACAAATCTCCAATTAGGTCCCGTAATTGACTTCCACTTCTGTTTGGAAAAAAAAAAGGCTGTTTAAATTCCTTATGCACCCCCCACCCCCCAAAAAGTCCGCAAATAAATAGAGTCCGCTGTGTTTTCACGGGTTCCCCGTACACGAGAGTGTCCACGCGGGGAGGCAGTACGCGTACGGGTAGTAATAGGAAGGCTGCAGGGAGAGCAGCGGGGGGCGCAGCACCTCCCCGGGGCCGTACTGTCTCTGATCGTCGCGCACCAGCACCTTGACCGCCACCTTCTTGGCGGCCGGCGTGGACGCCATCAGGTCGGCGGCCATCTGGCGACGCTTGGTCTTGTAGCGCCGGTTCTGGAACCAGATCTTGACCTGAGTCTCTGTCAGCTTGAGGGAGGCGGCCAGATCGGCGCGCTCGGGTCCGGAGAGGTACCGCTGGTGGTTGAAGCGGCGCTCCAGCTCGAAGACTTGCGCGTGGGAGAAGGCCGCCCGGGAGCGCTTTTTCCTCGCCTTAGGCTGCTCGGCGCTCTTCTCGTCGGCGGGGCAGCCGCAGTCTACAATAGGTCAGATGATATATATGCGAAAACGTTTAGAGGTTTGTGCTCGCCTTAGGGATAGGCAACTTAAACAGTGCAGGGGGGGCATAAAGTTTCATCAGGGGGGGAGGGGGGGCAAAGGATTGCGCACTCCCTAACCATATGTGTGATACAATTGCTATTTGAAATGTGGACACAATACACGCGCCTAACACATTTCAGTTGTGATAATAAATTTATCAATGTACCTATAAAAGATATGCAAAGACAACAAAATACTGTGATTTTTTTTTCCAGTGCAAAGCGCTCTCTTGCATAAAAAATACCATTCAATGACAGCACAAAACTGCTGAACAAGAAAATGTTAAATGCAAAAACTCATTTTGTACATTTTCACAAAAATCAACTCACTCAAATTGTATTACTGACATACTATGTTTGTCCTGGGTATCATTCCAAATCCGCAAAAATATTAATAGGCCTACTCAGTACTCAAATTGTAAAACAGGACAGTGGAACTAATCCATGTCTGCCATCTAGTGGCGATTAGTTAAATTGCTACTTAAAACTACAGTCAACCCCTGCATACTGCCAAATCGGCATGCACAACTATATTAGATATTATTTGATTTTGTGTGTGAGTGTGTGTGTGTGTGTGTGTGTGTTTGTGTCTTTTTTTTTGGTCAATATTTCTTCATATTTTGGATTTTCCCATTTTTTTAATCTCTGGGGGGTGGGGAGGTTATTAATCAAGAGGCCACAGTTGCCCATCCCTGCAGTAGAAAACTGCAAGTGTTTCCATGCATTGGAAGTAATGAAGTACAAATACATTGTTACTATAGACTCCAGTATATTTTTATGGCTTTTTACTGTTACTACATTTGAAAACCGATGAGGTTCTTCTTCTGAACTCGGATGACCATAAAGCATAAAAATTAGAAACAGCAGTGCGAATAATGTAAGGCAGTGATTCTCAATGTGCTTCCTCTCGTTTAGGGCTGTCAAACTCATTTTGGTTTATTTGTGATTTCAGAGGTACGCCATAATTGTACATTTAAAGTCACTTAACTATATTACACTGTGCAACACATTTTTAATGTTGTTTTTTTATAAACAGAGATGCAAGTAAACTTTCTAGAAAAGGTTTTTTGCGCTGATCAGTCTGTCCTCTGTTTTTACATGCACATCATGTTTTCATAGTCATAATAACCTACATATTAACAATAATATAATATGTAATTGTGTATCATATTTATTTAGTACTATTTATGAAATTAGGGTAAGGTTCAGTAACAGGTGATTTTTTTTTCTCTGAAACGTCATATAGCCATAAATTACAACGTATTGTGCAAGCCTTTATTGGTCAGACAAAAAAATGAATTTCTCCAAAACCTGATGTGCGTGGGAAAAAAGTAAATCAGCTTCAAAAATATGTTTTGGGACACATAAAGCCATCTTTGATTAAAATTTGCTTTTGACCAGCATTACAGATTGCTGCATATATTGTTAGCAATAAATGGAAATTGAAATCAGAAGTCATGGGAACCCCTGACAAATAAAAAACACATGCAGATAAAAGCTCAATCTTAACGAAAAAAAATCCTATCTTAAATCATCTTTCCCCATTGAAATGATTGAAAATGTCAATCCATTCCGGCACTCAAAGAATAATTCTTTGGGGGGTCATTTATATTGTTATTTAAAAAAAACGTTGCAAAAATATTGTAAACATACAGCAATTAAATATATGACTCAATGGACATCATGCTGCTCCTTCTGTTGTGTGCATCATCACCACAGATGTACCTGAAGACGGTTACTGCAGCAGGAATATTAGTCATAATTTGCAGAGGATAAAGAATATATGCCTGTGAATACTGTTATATTATTTGTCAACGTGTTTTCTCCATCTCAATTTGTTTTCAAAAAGCCATTGCTTGGAGGCTTACAAGACTGCAACAAGCTTGTCGATGGTGTTTTGCATTCCTTGTTAGCATTAAGCTAGATGGACTCAACCACAGAACTTTGCCAAAGTTATTTTAAATAGACAACGCTTATTTTGTATTTGGTTTAACAATAAACATCAACTGAGAGTGTCATTAAGAAGATTGAATTGTTCATTATCTACCAAACTGTTGAGTTGAGTTCCACAACAGCACTTGGATCACAATTATTGCTCATAGGTCAAAGCAAAAAATGCAAATATTGAGAAAGTCTTAAATCAGGCAAGTCATATCTCAAAGCACCACAGTATTTAAGGATACAGCTATTTCTGTATTTAGGTAAAGAAGGGATGTGTTGAAAAAAATGCTTGTAATTTCTGTTAAAAGTGAAGAAAAACTGCAATTTCTATGCAGATTTTCTGCCGAAAATCAATGCATACTGGAATGCATTTGACAAGAGACAGGAAGTAGACACACCGAATTTACTGTAGTGAGCTACAAAAAGTGATGGGCACCTGGGCCTTGAGTTTGACACCTGTGCTCAAGTGGTACTCCAAAAAAATCGTATGCATGAACATTAATTTTGTAATGGAATTATATTTTAACACAGTTATAACACATTAGACCCCTTTTTTGTATCTACAAAAACACACATGAATATCCCCCATCAGCAATCTCGTGAATAAAGTGCATGTCATTCTTCAACTATATGACCATGAAGTATAATGAGATTCATTATTTAAGATTACTTTTATGTGTATTTTTATTCTCTAGTATTCAAGCACTGGTTAAAGTGAGTGTTAGTTTCAACAATCCAAAGTTAAAGCCCCCAGTATTGCTTCATGTCTTTTGGGGTGTCAAAAACTTTTACTATATTGGTATCATGGAAGACAGACACGTAAAGGTAAATGAATGAGATTTAAAATATATATATATATATATATATATATATATATATATATATAAACTATTTTCCAATGTCCTTTTTTAAATAAAAGCATTTTTACATTGAAGATAACAATAAATGAATCACAAATACAGTGATCCATTGACTTAAATGACTATATCACTTTATTATTGAGTGCATGGGACACACACATTTGTAAAAGTGCACTGGCAAAAAAAATAAATAAAACAACATTATTTACGTTTTATATGGCTGCAAGAACACTCGTTTATACCATCATTTGTTTCATAATTAAAGAAACAAATAATCTTTCATCTTTACCGTCAGTATATTATCAATTATTATTTTATATTTTATTTGGATTTTTATTTATCATGCGAGGAGAAGTGGAACAGAATGGATCATTTTTGTGGTCTTCAATACAAGAGAACCATAATACCCATAACAATGAGTTTAAGGCTGTAGTTGTTGTTGTTTTTTTTTGTTTTTTTAATGTGAGCAATGGTCTTATATTGTCCAAACGGAGCAGCCACTACAAGCGCACTTTATTGCTGATAGGGAAATTATGCAGCACAAGTTGCATAACGATTAAAACGCCTACATAGACCACAAAGGGCAGGGCAAACAAATAATCATCAAAATTTGAAGAAAAAACAAGTTATAAATATCAGCGTGAAATCTGAGTCACAAAAAGCATGTGGTTATTTTGGATGTAGTCCAGCTACAGAGAACTTTGAACCTCTTAGTAATACATTCATGCGTAAAAACTTGCGTAAAGTATAATGCAAGACATATTAATAAATACACATTGGATCCATCAGAAATCCAATAGTGGTTCTACATAGCGTCGTATTATATTTTTAATGATGTGGGCTGGGGAAGGGGAATCGGAATGAATTAAAATGATGTATAGAAGAGGGATCCCTGAATCATTTAATGTACTGACACCGTGTAAAAATCTGCACGAAAATCCGTCATCGCGTTGTCTCTTTTCTGTTGGTTGAAAATGTAAAAAAAAATGATGGGTGGTCTGCCTGTGTGCTGCTTACTCTACACTGCTGTAACACTTAACATTCCCCATCCTGCTATAAATAAAGACCTAATCTAAAAGTGGTCAGGTTTTGCGAATATTCCCGCATAATGTATAACAGAACATTATTAATTGCCCATGCTGCAGAGAAAATACTGATTAAAGCATTTATTCAACAACGGTTTATTTGATTTTTATATCGGATGGGGGGGTCATAATTTATAATTTTGCAACAGTTTTGGCAAGGGACAGCCATGCGTAATCAGCTATTGAACGTAAATTAATCACCGCCCTACTACGTTAATATTTTCATCAAAAACAAAAAAACCGACAATCGCAACCAACATTATTTGCATTCTTTTTTTAATATAGTCTCGTCGTGCTTGATGCGTTATCCCAGCATCGTTGCAATAATTTAATTCCCCTAGCCCCCTTTAGGGTGGTCTTAATTTAAAAGTGGACGTATTTTATGAATTAATACACTTAAAATTATGAAGTCTGCTTTCATTCCGGCGCACACGGATGATTCGCGCTCTTACCCGCGACGTTATTGAGCTCACTGTCACTCTTGGTGTTGTCCACGGCCGCAGATTCGTGGTCCGTCTCCTCCTGCGGGCTCTCCTCAGGCACATCCGATGCTGTCCCGGAGTCCTTCTCCGGCTGCAGGCCCTGCGCTACCCCCGACGCCTTGGCGTCGTTGTCCTCGCTCAGTCCGGAGTCCGAGTCGTAGCTCTTCACGGGCGGCTCACCGGAGGCGGCGTGGACGTCCCCGAATATTTTCCAGCACGTCGTCTTGGAGAAACACACGTCCAAATCGGGCAAGTGTCTGCCGTCGTCCTTCTTGTTTAGGATGGCCTGGATGGAGAAGGGCATGAGCGTGTTGCCACGGACGGCCATGTTCAGATTGCAAAAGTTTCAACAAAAAGTGGCGTGATTATGCGGGTGGGATGAGGAAGATGAGGATCAGATCATCCGTGGATGAACTTTGAGCTCCGCTTGAGTGCCGCGTTCTCGCTCGCATCCCCGCGGGAACAAGTCGCTAAGTCCGCGGGAGAGATGCTGTCCCTCCGCATAGCTGTGCCATCAGCGCGGGCGCTCTCTGAACTCCGGCGCTTTTCAGACAACTTTTTTCCTTTTTTTGTCCTGCCTTACCTGTGACTGACAGCCTCGCAGTGCCGCCTCCCATTGGTTGAGAGTCGAGGGGAAACCACTTCCGGATTGGAGACCGTCAATGACGTCACGATGCATTCACGATAGTCGGACATATATAGACATTCGTCTCTGTATCACGCAATTTATGAAAAACATAAAGGTTTTATAATTACTTTGTTCAATATAAACAACGTTACTTTTTATTTTACTAACAAAGCCGAACCATATTTTAATAAAGTATAGTTTATCAACAGTGTCCACCTGAAATATACAATTTGTACCACTTTTGACATGTATATGAACACAACAACTCTACTGAAACAGATTTTTATTTCTGTCAACTATTCAAGAAACTGAGAAATTTATTTTACAATTATTAAATCAATTACACATGTTTTCGTTTATCCGGCACCTAAATCACTATTTCCGTCGACTCGACGTTTTGATTGTTGGCCCTGTCTCACCTGAGAGCGCGGACGTATATGTGGTGCCTATGAGTGACAGCCATATTGACATTGACGGCCTCCTAGTACCGTCTCCCATTGGTCGAGAGCCGAGGGAATGTCACTTACAGATTGGTCATCGTAAAGACGTCATGCCGTTTTCAGTATAATTGAGCACGCCAAAAAGTTATTTGCCCCGGTTTAGCCACCACAAAATAACTGAAATACAAATCCAGTTTAAATATAATCTACTGTATATTACAGTTTTCTTTTTATTAACCAAAACAAATTGATCGTAGTGAGCGAGATAAATTGATCACTTTATTACAATTTATTTCCCCCCCAGGTTTTCATAACCATTAACCATTTACAGACAAAACATGTTCGTTTAGGGAGTTTGGTAAGAACCAAATTACACTTTTTTTTCGTTTGTTATGTTATTTGTAAATCGGGTTATGGATGTGTGCGCGTTTACAAACGTGTCCAAGTTTGTGTCACGTCGTCCTTCACTTGCATTGTGGATCTCGTCTTGGCAAGGCAGAAGTGCAGTAGTGTGCAGTCAAAAAGACACACATAACAAAAATAAAAAACATAACGAATTATTAAAAATATTTAAATTGACCCTAACGAACCGTTTCATTAAACAAGAAATTGAAAGTATTCCGTGTGGTGAAAATTAGATAAAAAACAAAACAAAAACAACAACAGCAAAGAATGACAACAATTCATAAAAATAACAAGGCCTCTATTATGTACAACTAGCGTATTGCGTGAAAAAAAATAAAAAAATATATAAAAAAGTAACAGTGATTGCATGAGTGGAAAACAACTTGATGAATAATTCCAAGCGTTGTTTGGCATTTTTAAAATAAATTAATTAATGGATTGTGTGAAGATAAATTATGTATTATTCTTTTTAGCACTTGTGACAAAAATACATTGACGTGTCTAAATCAAATAAGAAAAAAATGGTTATTCTGACGTGTTTATAAAAATAAACCTAAATATGCACTAACGTGCACGTATCGTTTATTACGCAACTCGAAATGTATAAACAAAAGAAGCCCAGATTTAGGTAAAATGTCAAATATAAAATGGGAAAGTAAAATTTCACGTGTGTGAATGACGGACAATTTGAAAACAGCCGATCTACCCAGTTGGTATGATGTCAATTCAACATCAATAGGCCATAAAAAATATTCAAATGACGTCCTATTGCTGTTGAATTACCATCGGCTGGCCACTGGGTAATTTTCGATTTTAAATAAATGAAATAAAAGTAGAAAATGACGAATTGATGCAAATATTGGGACGCAAAAAAACCAAAAAACATTTGCTTTCCTCTTGCCGACCTCCAAAAATTAGCCGGGGTAAAATGTCGAGAAATATATAGCTTAATATACGCGTCACAATCCGGTACGATATATTAGTAAAACGCACTGAAAAGAAACTTTTACTGAATGATACGAGTTGTGGATCTTAAAAACTGAACTTTGAAACTCAATTCAAAAGAATCACAAAACAAGTGACCTAAAAATAATTAAAATTCATGTTTCGATTTTTTTTGTAAGTAATAATCACAAGATTTTATCAATGCAATGTGAATTATTTCATGCTAAAACTTAAGACAAGTGTCTAGCCTAAAAATGTTTTATACGGCAGCAAAACGCTTGAATCACCATTTCAAATTAAACAGTGCATATATTTTGCCTTGTTTTAATGTTTCAAAACGGATTTGCTACTGACAAAATTATTTATACGTCTTTTTTTTTTAAAGAAAAATCATACTTTGACCCAAATAAATACAGACAACTGTACAGCCTGCTCATTTTACATGTGAAAAATATGGGTGATTCTATGTTAAAAAAAAAGTTACAAATTAATTACTATTTACTTTACAGATATATTTTTCTGTTTTATAATTAATTTGCTAACCTACTTTAAACGATGATGTGTACAGTAAAAAATACAACTTCTCCATTTTACTTTTTGCGGAAAACAATTCAAGATTACATTAAAATCATTTAAATTGGAAAGACTTCCAAAAAAATTATTGACGCAAGTTGTTTAATCCAAAACAATTGGCTAAGTTGTTTATTCTTATTATCTTTAACTCTGGGTTCTATGCGAAACTCTTTCTTTCACGTGGAATGTAATTTAATGACAGCAAAACTGAAAGCAATTCGTTGAAATTTCCGTGACGTTTGTTGCCTTGCAGTTTATTCGAATAACTTTATTTAACCGCGTGCAAAGCTCGCTTCAGCAGAGAAAATGTCTCCATCTGCTGGTCAGAATAAAAATGACAGATTCAAAAAGGGGGGTTAAGGGGGCTTGAAAGATGATATGTTGGCACTTAATGGCTCTGCCGGGAAACGGTTTATAGTGGTGGCTTCTTTTTTTTCTCTGCTTTCTCGCTGCAGAGACATGATGCCTTAATATCCCATAATAATAACAAGCAGCTCCCTGCCAGCTGTACAGTGAGGAAATAAACTTAAATGGCACATTAGGCCAATGGACCTCAAACGATTTTTTTTCTTTTCAACCTGCCTCATCTTGCTCCTTAAATCTTGTTTTTAAAAGAAATGTGCCAGAACATTGCCATGGTAACGCCCCTGTTAACCCTCCATTTTTTTTTACATCTACCCATAAGCACACCCTCATCTTTTAAGAGAATTGCGACCAAATTGTATTCAGATGGAGCAAAGGAGGGTGAGATGGGTGGGGGAAGCTGCCAAGACTCATTTGCAATAAATGTCCCCCCTTCTAAAAAGAAATTCTCACCAAATATCCCCATCATCCCCATCTGGATGGCACACTCAATCAAGCTCAAGGCTGGAAAGTGGGAGAAAAGGGAAGGGAAGCAGCCTTTTAAGTGAGCCGGGATCTTTTTTTTTTTACTCCTTGAATCCCAAAGAGGAATTTCGCACACATGCCATGAAATGGAGGAGCCCCCTAACCCCCCCAAAGACAGAGCACTTAATACAGTAAAGGGAGGCCAACTTGGACGCCATTCAAAACTTATGAGGGGGCTTTTATAGTCCTAATAATATGAGAAGATCAGAGGCGGGGAAGTGTTTTCCTATCAGGGGCCGTTTTAGTTTTATAAAAGTACTCCATACTAAATTGATGGGAAAATATCCAAGAAATGAAAGGGGTCCACCAGGGAAATTTTATACACAGTGGATATGAAAAGTAAACACACCCCTGTTCAAATGCCACATCCCAGTAATAGGAGGGTGTGCACACTTGCGCAACCACCCCATTAACAATTTTTTTTTCTTCGCTAATTTTCAATTATGTTGTACAGGTTATAGATCACTTTAATGATGGTAAATTTTGAAAATGTTAATCCAGGTCTTATTTTTCTAATACCACAAAAACCTGGCACTCGATCAGGGGTGTGTAGACTTTCTATACTTTCTATGCACGTAGAATCAGTAACAAAACACTGCCAATGGAACTTCTTCCACATGGAGATCCTGCAAAATGACCCTAAGAAGTTGAACAGATGCAAATGTGAATTTTGATTGAGTTAAATTTACCTCTAAATGTTCGACTGAAGTTTAGGTTCACCCGAAACCTGAGTATCCCCTCTATGTTTTGTGAGCAGTGTAAAGTCAAACTTCATGATGGCGATATTTACTTAAAAAAAAAGCATGACAGCATACACTGTTTTGAGTTTATTTATCGCAAAGTAATAATCATCTGACATGTTAAAGACTAAACAAAAGTATACATATATATCATAAAAAAAGCAAGAAAATGTCATTCACAGAATGAATATTTTACTATAAAAATGACTTTGGAAAATTCTCAAGCTTGTGTGACCTCAATTAACGCTACTTGTGAGCACTTAAACAAAAGGAATGATGGAGTGTGATCAGAACCACAAGTGATTTGAGGCGGTTATGTCTCAGCAGACATGCCCCGCCTACCCCCGTCCCCAAATATAAATACTATATAAGCGTTTAAGTGCTATTGTGAGCGTGACAGCGTTTTCCTCGTTTGGCCGGGGGCTCCTCTGACTTCTGCCCCCCTCGCGTTCGGACAGCTGTGGGGCTGGTCTCCAGTTTGCGAGCCCCCTTGGTAGCGGTTGCCTGGCCCCTGGTCCCACTACAAGGGCAAAAAAAAAAAAGCAACACTTCGCAGTGACCAACAGCGAAAAAGCAAAGTGGTAGTAGCCCTGGAGAGATGAGCACTCATGCCGACAGGAGGAAAACAATTGTCCAGAATATGTAAAAGTAACAAAAGGGTTCAACTATTGTTTGATTAATTCTTTGATCAGGATTTTCATTATTAATTCTAAATGCTGAGATTGGGTAAAGCATGAGGTGATCTGGATTAACTCACCGTACGCCAGCTGCAGTCTCGTCTTTGCCACTCTGTCGACTGGCCCTCGTGGAAGGTTTGCTTGGCTTATTCCTGCAAATGACCGACAAATATGTTACAATTATTAAAACGATGCCTTACAGTTGTAAAACACGGCAAATGGCGACAACAATAAAAAAAAAAAATAATAATAATTAAATGAACTCCGGGGGTGAACAATTTCGGAAAAGAATCTAATTTCAATTGGGATTTAAATTCAATGCCCTTTTCTGAAGTATATTTCAACAACCACAAGCCATTCATGGATCTTTATTACAATAAACAATACCGTCTATTATAAATTACAGATAACTAACAACAAAGCATGAATTAATATGAAAGACAGTTTATTTATTTTCTACAGTTACAGTCGTAAGCTTGTGCAGGTGAACCTAATAAAATGGCCTTTGCATCTCAATATATTTAAATATGGAAAACCTTTTCAGTAGTTCATTGCAAATATGAAACTGAAACTATTGTATAAATATAGACCCAAAATGCGTCATCTCAAGAAATATCATATAAAATAATCCAAATGGTATTCATTATAAATTAGGAATGATTTGGCCTTTTGAAAAGTATTTTCACCAAAGTTCATTGATAGTTCAACTTTTTGAATTGAACACCTGATATAAACTTTTCTACAACATTCTAATTTATTGATCTATTTATATTTTTATTGCATCTGTACATGTCGGTCATCAAAGCAGTAGTCAGGAATCACCTTTCAGCTTCCAAACGAGACGCCAAGCGCGTTGTCGCTCTGCCTTTCGTTTCGTTGCCGTCGTCGTCTTTATCTCCGCCGTCCTCATCCTCATCATTCTGTTCTGCCTCCGTTTTCTCTTTTTTATCTGCTGGTAAGGACAACAGATATAAACTTTGAAAATAATGACACCCTCCTCATCTTTTCGGTCAGAATCACCAATGAGGGACGACGAAAAAAACCTGAGTCGTCTGAAGGCGTTGCGGCCTTGGGTGGTCTTCCCCTCCGAGCGGGCTTCTTGGGAGTGGAATCTTGCTGCTCGTCAACCTGAAGACATTCAACAACACTCTCTTATTGGACTTCAAGTCCATATGACAATGACCAAGAAAGTCAAATATCTTGCCCACGTACACCGTCAGGTTTCTTCTCACAGCCGCTCTCCTCCTTGGCTTTCTCATTTTCTCTGGAGGGAGAAGCTGAAAAAGTGTTCAGATTTAGACGTCATGAATCACACTAACAAGATTGTGTCAAAAGTTGAGTTCCTCACTTGTGTCCTTCATGGCCTCATCGGTCGTGTCCATTATGGCCTCCTCACTTGTGTTCGTTGCGCTCGCTTTACTAAGATCCTTTGTGGCATCGTCATTTGTTTCCTTACTCGCACCCACACCCGTGTCCTTACTCGCTTCCTCATTTGTGTCCTTTGTGCTCTCGTCACTAACGACCTTTGTGGCCTCCTCGTTTACATCCTCGGTCGCCTCCTCACTGGTGTCTTTGATGGTCTCCTCACGTGTAGTTTTAGTCGCTTCCTTTTTATCATTTGTAGGCTCCTCATGTGTTATTTGTACGGCCTCCTCACTTGTGCCCTTCATGTCCTCTTCATTTGTGTCCTCTCCGGCCTCCTCACTTGTGTTCTCAATGGTTTCTTCACTTGTGTCGTTTTTAGTCTCCGCACTTGTGCCCTTCACAGCATCCTCATTTGTGTTTTTTAGAGTCGCATTACTTGTGTCCGTTGTGGTCTTCTCACTTGTTTCCACAGTTGTCTCCTTAATTGTGTCCTTCAGCGCCTCCTCCTCACTGGTGGAGCTCTTGATCATCTCGTCTCCTGCTTGAGGTTCTCTGGTCTTCGCTGATCTCCGCTTCTTCTTCACAGCTGGTTCATCTGAAAATTAGGCAGTTGAATAACTTGTGAGTTTGAGCCCAAATAGGATCCACTTCTGCTTCGATAGCTTTTAAGTTTAAACCGCTTTGTTAGGTGAAATATTGTCAGTACACAATTGAATGAAACAACCAGAGTGAACATTGACAATCCTCAATGTTTAAAATCTGTGCAATAAATTAAAATTATTTACCAACAGTCAAAGAAAAAAAATGAGATCGACAGCTTGAATCTGGAATGACTTTTGTCTAATCACAGTCAAGGTACGACTGAATATATTTCAATGAAAAGCATGAGCAGACTTGATTGTAGTTTTCTGGACAGTGTCCTACCAGCAGAGATTCCTTTGGCTGCTGAACGTCTCCCTCTACGACTCGGCGTCTGCTCCCTCTTCACCAAATGCGTCAGCGGCTCCTCCTCCACCTCCTCTACGGCTTTGGACGACCGTCCCCTGCGTGGCGTTTTCACTCCCCCAACCTTTGGTTGCTCAGTTTCCTACAAACAAATGTTTTCTTGAGGTTTAATTTTTCTTGAATAAAGAAACGGAGTTAAATCTCTGTTGCCATTGAGCCTCTCTGACCTCAGATGATGGTTCATTAGCATCTGGATCTTCACCTGTTGAATATTGAAGTGGTTGCTGTCAAATCTTAATTTGGCAAAGTGGCTTCATTTTTAACATCAATCAGTTTATAATTATTACCGCATTCATTTGCTGCTGCAATTTTGTGACTGGACAGCTTTCGTTTACGCCCGACTCGTACGCTTTCCTGCAACGAAATACCATTTAAATAAAAATACCAGTAGACCTGAAGGACGGAGGACGATCCACTGCACGTGTAAGAATTACCTTCTCTGGAACCTCTGAGTTCTTCTCAGTCTCACGGATTTCTGAGCTCTCTCCTGCATGAATGACAAATAAGGCCACTAGGAATCATATCGCCATCCAAATATAAAAAAAAAAAAAAATCTTATAAAATTACAGAACTACACACTTTCTTGTTTGGCCACTTCTGTTCCACTCTTGGATTCTATAACGACTCCGGTTGGAGAGCAGAGTTCCACCTAAATAAAGTGAGGTGAACAAAGTGAAGATCAGGAAGTGACAAAGCAGTGAACTCATTACTTGGAGACAAAAAAATCTAACTTACCGTTTGTGCACCACACCCCTCCTCCGCCTCTTTTTTCAGATCTAGTTTGCCTGATGACGAGAAGACGGAAAGTTAACAATATTTCAATAATTTCTCTCCCTATATTGTAGCTTTTGAGTAACTTAACTCACTACAACAATGTACACCAGCACAATATAATGACTCACAGGCAAGGATGTCCCATTTGATTTGTGACATTGACACTGAGAAGTATTAATTCAACACCAAGTGTTTATATGTCCAGTGGTGCAGAAAAGCACAAATGAAAGTGTTTTTCATTTTTGCACCTTTCCTGTCGCAAAGGAGTCGGGTGGGTCTTCTTTTTGATGCGCCTTGCGACAATTTGGGGTACGGCAACTATGAAATGTTTTTCGGAAATTCGGTAAGCCTGTTCATGTTCCACAAGTAAAAAAAAAATCTCACACGCGAATATTTCAGCCACACGCAAATAGATATGTTGCACGAGAAAACGAATGCAGGGGGCTGTGGTTTGCGAACTGCAATAAGGCGGGGGAATAATGTACCTTTTGTGTTGCATCTCCTTATATAGAGCTGGTGTACCTAATGAAGTGGCCAGCAACAGTAGTCAGCCCTATATTTAAAATCTGTACATACCGTCATTGACGTCAATCTGCTCCTCGGTTAATGCCTCATTTGCCTAAGAACAATTTGAATTGGCTTAAGAATTTGCTTAAGAAGAAAGAGTCTGACATGTTTGTCTTGTTTCTGACAATCAAAGAATTCAAAGTAAAGTGGGTGTGGTTTCTCACTTGGGTGTTCGTGGTTGCATCAACTTCCGACTGTGTTTGCTCTAAATATGACACAAGCCGATGTTATGTCAGATGAAGAAAAGTCATTTTGCAACATGGCCGATTTGATGTGCTCACCTTTTGGACTGGACTCACAAGGCGATACAGAAGCATTTTCCTCCATGTTTTTTGTTGCGTCATCAGCAACTGGAATTTAATACAACAATCAGCGTCAAAATATGCTTTAAAAAAAGTTGCCAACAATACTCCTGAACCAAGGAATAATCATTTTAATAATACGTTTACCTTGTGCATCAGGATGAGTTGCCAGTTTTTCAGCTGGTTGTGAGTCAGCAGCTCTCGCTCCAACTTTGGACTCTTCTTCAGTGGATGGAAGGTCACATGACTTGGTGGCATTCACCTGCACACACACACACAGAATGGTCACGTTAGTACATTGACAAATTCAATTTAACATTTAAATGTTTTAAATTAAGAACTACAAGACAGTAGGATGTGAAAAGGCAAAATAAAAGTTTAAGGGGGAAAAGGTGATTTACCTGAAGAGCAGGTAGCAGAGGCGTTTGATCACTTGCTGCATCCATTTCAGATTTATCTGTAAAGAGGCAAACATCGCGACCTGTTTTTAACAAACACTCACGATTCCAAAGGAAATTTGTTTGGCTTTGCTTTGGGGTGAAATTTCAGGATGAACCTAAAATGTAATCGTGTTAACTTGTTTAGTTTGTTCTGTGTTTGACACAGTGGCGACATATCACAGCATAACATTGAAAAATTGACCTGAAGGCTCGTAGCCATCTCGCCAAGTCGCAAATCAAGATACTATTAGGTAACATTTCTATGTGACGTTAATATAATCTTCTCTAAACTTTAGAAAACATGTTATTGGTGGCTTTCAATGATCAAACACCTGCTGGGAATTTGCCCTTTCATGCCATTGTTAGAGAACAGATACTCGTGAAAAAGTACTGAACCCTAGAGAATTTGTCTACTTGTCTTCAAATTTTGTGTTTCGGCTAAAGGTGTTAAAGGTTAAAATGTATTGAAAGTATTTTATTTTGTAGCCAGCTGTTGTCATGGCAATGCACTGTTTTGATGCTATTTTGAGGGTCTAAACCCGAGTGAATACTCATGAAAATTTGCACACATATAGCCTGGCTAAATTATTTATAGTGTATTTTAGAGGGTAGAACAGCGTGGCCGGGGTTACTGCTCACAGCTTCAATTGCGATTTCTTTTTCCATCTGTTTTGTTTCCGCGACAATAAAGGCTAATGAACCATGTAGCATTAACTAGGACATCGTCACAAAATTTTACCACTCAGGTGTGTCTTAAACAAATTATAAATCAGATTACAACAATAATACAAATAAACCTGTGGCTTTTACACTTCAAACTATTCATGTCATATTCGTATTTCATGACGCAATGATGTGAAATCATGCAAACTGAAAAAAATAGTCTACCAATTGATCAAAATGAAGTTTGTTTCTTTCAAATTGCAATGTCGATATGAATTCATCCAACCATCCATTGTCTGGTTCAGCCCCAATAAAGTCCACCTATAACGGTTACAGTGCATTTTAAGTGCATCGTAAAATGACCCCCAAGAGCACGACAAGCTTAATTGTGAGTTGACTAACAATTCAAATGAATTACCTTCACTGTTCAATTTGTCACCATCAACGTTCACCGTCTGGTGTGCAAAGGGTGACAATCCAGAAGGATCTTCTTGTGGCCTCTGCTTGTTCTCCTCGGGCGCTGCCTCCTCCTTCAATCCGTGACTCATGAAGTTGGGGGGCAAAGCGCTGTCGGGGTCCATGGAGAGCAGCGTGAGGGCCGCTTCTTTCATCTTCATGTCGGCGTCCTGAAGCGTCACCTGCAGTTGGCTGTGCTCCCTGCCGGCCGCCCCCGCTTGCAGCCTGGCATCTATGGCCGAGGTGCACACGTCCATCAGCGTCAGCAGAGCGTCGGCTTCCGGAGGCACGACGGGCATTTCTTGCACTCGCGTCTCTGCTTCGGGGGCGACGTCGTTTAAAGGTTCACCGGTGTCGCCGGATAAGGAGACGGCCAGCGGTTGCGCCGCTTGCATTTGCGCCTCTTCAGCGTCAACGGGAAGAGACATGTCTGTCTTGTCCACTTTGTCTTCTCTGGGTGCTTTTTTCTCCTCGTTCTTCTCTTTCTTGTCCACTTTTTTCTTTACGCTCTTGACATCAGGTTCTTCAGAGCATCTCCTCTGCTCCTTCACAGGTGCCTCTTTCTTCTTCTCAGGTTTGCAGGCACCCGAGGCCCCACGGCTGTCCAAACCCTGAGTTTTCTTGTCCATCTTTGATGGCGGGTGAGATTTGTGTTCCTCTCTGGATTTGGATTTTTCCATGGTTTTTCCTTTCTCTGCTGGCTTGACTCTTTTTGGCGATTTCTCGCTGTCAGCGAGAGCCTTGTTCGGTTGCTCAACTTTTGTCTTCTCTTTGATTTCCGTTTTTGGTTTGGGTTTGTCTACTTGCCGGTCTTCACTGTGGCTCTTGGATCGTTTCAGGACGTCTTTGGAGTGTTTCTCCCTTTTCTTGCCGCCATCCACTCCTTGCAGCACCTCAGGCCGATCCTCCAATGAGCCAGAAGAATCTGGGCGGGGCATTTGCTTTGAATCACTTTTTGCTGTTTTATCTCCTTTGATCTTATCCTTCTCTTTCATCTTGTCTTTCTCCCGATTCTTGTCTTTCTCAACAGATTGCGCCCGCATCCTCTTGGCGGAAGCCTCGTCAGGCTCACAAACAGACGTCTTCTGTTCCTTCGTACTGGTGATTTTCTTCTCATTTTTCACTTTCGGCTTCTTCTCGATTTTCTCATCGGAGGATGTCTTGGCAGAAATAGAGTCCTTTGGCTGGGATTCGCTGGCCTGGGGTTCGCATTTCTTCTCCTGCTTCTGTTTGAGCTTGGGGAGCTCCTCGGACAACGCGCGTTCTTTCTCTTTGCGCTCCTTGCGGGACGGGCGGTCAAACTTCCCGACGGAACGCTGCCTGAGAGCTTCCTGTGAGCCCAGCTCCAAGTCCAAGATGAAGGAGTGCGTACGACTTTTGTCAGGGAGCTTCTTGGCGTCACCGGATTCTTCCGAGACGCCGCCGCTCCCGCTTGTCATTCGGGGCCTCTCGTCAGGCACCGAAGACTCAGACAGATTTCTCACCAGCTTCTGGTGTATGTTGCGCAATGGTGTTGATTTGACTTCCTGAAAAGGACAAAATGGTTAAAGCTCATTTGATCTATTTTCTTTGCTGTAGCCTGTCCCAATCAATCCCACTCCTAATAACACCTGTGCACCATTTAAGAGGCTTCAAAGAATACAACATGAATATTTTTGGAGGAGGAAAAAATTACAAACAAGATTAAATGCCGAACCGCAGAACAGTGAGACAGACGTGTTAACCACGACTCCGCCATGCAGCTCATCATATCATCTACAGTTTAGTTTAGTTTCATCCAGGATGACGGTCACGTACCGGCTTCTTCGATGTTTCTCCCGCTTCTCCTTTTTTCTTGCCGGTCGCGTCTACTTCTTTCCTAAATGGACACAAACATGAGCAGACTTACAAATAAAAAATAAATAAATAAATAAAACAAATAATAAAACAATGATTAACCTTGAGTCCTCCTTCCTTTTTCTGCTGAGAGCAACTTTCTTCTCCAGAACTTTCCGCTCTTTTCGGGCTTCTTTGGCTCTGGGTGTCTGAAGCGGGCTGCGCTTCTGTTTTTTCTGATCTGTGCAGGGACATGATGCCCAACTGAATGCTTGTTCTTCAATGAGGTTTACAATAGATACAAAATCCTCAATCGTCAGATGCAAGTCCATATTTTTACAATATATTCCATAAATTAATCAGCTTGAAGATACAAATATTTGAGAATCTTCAAATAATTTATCTGCCACAGGGAATAAACGATCAAGCTAAATGACACAACATAGAATGGAACCGGTGGCAGAGGATGATGCTGAAACGTGTACACGCCCGTTTTAACGCAACACCAAATCCACAAGAGAGGAGAGGAATCCCAGGAGCAATATTTAAGAGATACCTTGTTCTTCAGACTGAGCAGCTTTCTGCTTGCGCTTCTCTTCCATTCGCTCTCGATTTTGCTGCCTTTTGAGAAGGCGCTCCTCTTTGTCTTTGGCCTGAAGAGCACATTGAAGATACACACATTGTGAGACATGACTAAAGCTGACGATTTGGAAAAATCGTCTAAATCTGATTTTTTTTTTATTTTTATTTAATTTGCTTAATATTTCAATTTCGATATGCGGCTGTGGTCACTACTGTATTATTATAATTATTTTTTCAAGTTCATATTCCCATTTATATTTTAACAAACAAGCAATAAATTAGTTGCGATTACACTAAATAGCAATAGCAGATTTATGATACATAAATGTTTTGGTTTTATAGGTTAGGTGCACAATAATAAATAATAAAGAAAAAATAAAATAATAAAATTTTTTTATATGTAGCCTATAAATTAATTTTTGGGGGAGTACAATACTTTTATTTCAAACTTTTATTGAACGTTTCATATTACAGCAGGTGATTAGCTTAATGAAAAACCCAAGAATATGTACAATAACTAATAATGATGAATCCTCATCTGTCCAACTCACCGCAGATCTCCGTCGTTCTTCGACAGTGACCTCGTCATCCGAGTCGCTATAGTAACGGGAGTACAGGAAGGGCTTGTGCACGTAAGCCTTGCGGCGAGGTTTACTCTCTTTGCCGTCTTCTCCTGTATCCTCGCTTGCTTCTCTTTTGTCTGAGTTCACACCTTAAAAGTGGTAATAGAAGGAAAAAAAAAATCATCAGACGACAAATAAGTATTGTGTTGTCAGCGGTCGAAAAGAACCAAAAAAGTGAGACCATCGGGTGCATGCTCGCCATCCTCAGAAGAATCGGACAACGGCTCCTCGTCTTCGCTCTCCCCTTCAAATGATGACAGGTCGCTGGTGTGCACGGAACTCACTGTGATGTCACTCAAGCCGTCCAAGTCGGAGTCCTCCAAAGAATATTCTGCAAATTATCACACCACAGATTTTGAAACATTCACAACTACAAGACATTGAGACCAACACTAAATATTAGAGACTACAAAGCCAGTTCCAATAAAGTTGGGACATTGTGTTTATGTTCAATGTATATTTGATTTAATACGTATACGTATATTAGATTTAATACACTAAAAATACAAGATATTCAATGTTCAAACTATTTTTTTTTTGTTTTTAGCTAATAATCATTGACAAACTTAAATTTTATGGCTGCAACACATAAAAAAAAAAGCTGGGACAGGGTCATGTTTGCCACTGTGTTACATCACCACATTCAATAAACATTTGGGAACTGAGGACACGAATTGTAGCAAGCTGTGTAGGTGGAATTCTTTCCCATTCTTTTTTGATGTACAGCACAATTCATATTTTTTTTTTATACTTCAACGGACTAAACATTTTCAATGGGAGACAGGTCTGAACTGCAGGCAGGCCAGTCAAGCACCTGCACACTTTTACTAAAAGCCACGTTGTTGTTACACGTGTAGAAGGTGGTTTGGCGTTGTATTATTGAAACAAGTGCAAGCTTCCATGAAAAAGACATTGCGTGGAACGCAGCATAAGTTAGCATAAGTCCGGTCAGTGCGGCCACACGTAACTCAAGACGCTACTGTACAGCAAAAATGTTGAAACAAAGGTTGATTTAAGTTTTTATGAAAATGAAAACCTAAATCACATTCAAAAATGATGTCCAGTCTATTGAAATGTAATGATTTCATACATTACATTGATTATCTCAATATTGAGTATCTGAGATAAAGTAGAGTACTTTCTTATTTTTGAAAATATGACAAACATGCACTTATGGTCAGCTACATTTTTCACAGAAATTGCTGGGCTACACATTTCTCACTGAAAATGAGCTACGTAGTACTGACCTTCTTTTATCCTTTCTTTGGCTTTCTGCTTGGCCTGGTAGCTATCATCCTCCTGTGTTTCCTCTGAAGGTTTCCCACTAATTTTACCACCCATTTTCGGTTTCTCTTCAGCCTGGTCTTCAGCTCGCGGCTCTTCCTCCTCCATCTTAATCTCCTCTGTAGAGACTTCTTTCCCGACGTCCATCTGGTCCGCAGGGTCGTCCGTCTTTACCTCTAATTCCTGGAGCTCCGTCCCCAGATTTGCTTGTTCTGCCTCTTCCTGCTCGGTCTTCATGTCTTCCTCCTCATCCAGACTCATGTCCTGCTCGCCATCCTCAACGGGCTCATCGTGAGCTTTGCGGCCCTTCTCGGTGGACCTGATGTTGGCCTCCTGGTTTAGAGAGGTGATGGCATCCAGGATGGACATGGCGTCGGTGGCAGCAGAGGGCGTCGGAACGGATGTTGAGGCTAAACAATAACATGATCATAACTAACTCTAACGAAAGCTTACTATTGATCATACAACATCACTCTGATAGTTATTAGATGAGCATGTGACTGAAGGACGGCATCAAACGTACCCTGCTGCGGGATGAGAATGTCCACTTTGGTCTCCGTCGAGGGCATCGGCGCTGGCAACTCCTCGCTGCTAGTGCCAGGCGACAAAAACTGGTGGACCACTTTCTCTACCTGTGGCCTGAAGATGTGGTTGACTTTGGGATCCACCACCTGGGCCACAATTCTGTCCACACCCTGCTCAAGCATGCCGGATCTAAGGGGGACAGGTTGCTTTGAGTTTTGTCAAGTTTCATTTCAACATACATGGAGTACAGATGTAAAAATATAACATTAAATAAACTACTTACTGCAGCACAAGCTGCCTGATGTTGTTTCGCAACTGATTTTTGTTCAACTGGGGGCTCCATGTGTGGTTGGAGAGGTGATTGGAGACAAAGTTGTCCACTCGCTGTTTCAGATTCAGGTAAGCTGGCTACAAAAGATATGCAAAAGTTTAAAGGTGCTGTGCATTGATGTATAAATTATACAGATGCCAATGTAACTATATTTATCGTGATATGTTGTAAATAAAACATTTGTTAAAATGACAGTGAGGAAAACTCTGTTGTGCCAGCTGTTGCGGAATGAGTCAGCTTGGTGTTCAATGAAACAGGTCCACATTTCACACTGAGAAAAAAGACTATTTAATATTTTTTCCTGGATTCAAATTAATACTTTGTTACATATTTGTTTGGTGGAGTGCGTCACGTGTTTCGAATGTAAAATTGGTGTCTTGGTTCAGTAAAAGTTCAGGATGACCATCATGAATAATTTCGTAATCATCGATGTATTTGTATACGCTTATCAAGCTCACATATGTACTGTTAGCCCAGCACCGACGTCAACCAACGAAGTACGCCTCAAGCAATCCGGGACGACCTGTATTGTCACGTAAGAATAGGTACCCCTGGCAGCATTGCAGGTATAGTAAAGACACAGTAAACCTGTGTTACAATATTGGAATAAATTAGGGTTAATACTTTTGCAGTAGTACAGCTAGACCGTAGTAGCTAGCAGTGAGCCGATATGACCTGTACTTTCAAACAATAAAATGCACACTGAAACGGAAAATATGTATTCTACTTATCGCTTTATGTTACCTTCGTGTCGACGTCTGCGAGGCAATCTCTCCTGAATTGGTCGAATAGTCCTTGTGTTTTTAAATGATTGACGATCATTGACACTAGCTGCGGATCACCCGGTGGTAAACCCGCCATTTTGAAAGTGAACGAGTTAATTTTTAAAAATTAAATTTGAGCATATCGGGACCGAACGCGAGAGGTTTTGTTTTGGTACACAATAGTGCGAGAGTAGTGAGCGGTTTCAACCCGGAAGATTTTCAATACAAACATTTTGTTGAACCGGAAATGTAACGACGACTTCCTGTTTTAGTACTAATATGAATGAATATTAACAGATGCATAAATATACATATATAGATGTAGATTATTTAGATTGTTTAAAGTAAATTCAACATTTTTAAACAAATTATGTACGAATCATTGAGTTTAAAACGGGCTGCTCGGGCAGGTAGTCCGTAAATTGTTTATTTTATTGATTGGCCCAATTGTCTGATTTGGGAATAGTTCAATTGTAATTAATAAGACAATTGTGGAATAAATAAAAAAAATGTAAGTGGATAATATATGCAAAATTGACTATTTTACTGATATTAAATAATGTATTTTTTAAAACTAAACATACAAAATAATTTCTTTTAATAGTCTTGCATCTTATTATTTACAATATGAACTAATATATTTCGCATTAATTAGATCATTCACATTTTGCATGCTTTATCATTTAATTATTAATTAACCAATTATTTTATCGAAAAAATGCAAACACGTTTAATGCATAAATCATGTTTTTAAAAATATATATTGTTTTCATAAGTAAATTAACCAATTAATGAGATAAATTAATACATTTTAATTAACACATTTTAAGGGTAAACAGCAAAATAAATGCAATAAATGTTACATGACTTTTTTTGCTCACACATGCTCCATGTAAACGTGTCACTTTCTGGCCCTGTAATGCAGCAACTTTGGTGACCTCTAGCGCTAAGAGACCTACAGCGAAAAGTAAAAAACGTTCTCTAGGTCAAACCGAATTGTTGGCTTTTAAAACATTTTGCTGTTTTGTGCACACGTTCAATTGAATGTCACGGAATATGGACGATAAAAATTATGCTTGGCAGCGGTGGGATTCGAACCCACGCCCCCGAAGAGACTGGAGCCTTAATCCAGCGCCTTAGACCGCTCGGCCACGCTACCGTGAGACCCTGACACAGTGGTTTCATACTATTATCTTACGTATTAATGACGATTTGATTTAAAATATTTTATCGGGCTGTTTCGAATGTAGTCTCATGAGAATTTTTTTTCGTATATGGTCTTTTTTTGTGTACTTTGACAAAATAGAAAGTACAAGACAATTTATGAATGAAAACCTGATTTGTGTACAGTTGTGAGGCATATTAATGCAATGTATGGAATAGAAGAGTACCGTACTTTGTTTTTTATTTACTTTATTTTGTATTTACTTTGCATAAAATAATGCAGATAACGGATCACTATTACTTGATGAAAGGCTGCACATGGAGTTTCGCTCAGAATTTCCCCATTGTGAACGGACAGTTTATTCATGCCCTTTATACGTATAATATACATCTCACTAACGCTAAGAAGACAAGTAATAACACGAACTAATTCTGCAAATCTTGTGACGTGTAACAAAAAAAAAAAAAAGGAGCATATGGTGCAAAATGAATGGTACCACTGTCTTCAGTGCAAAAAATTATCAGGAAAATTTGTCATTCTTATTTTTTTTTATGTAGGCCAGTGTTATCAGCTACGGTGGGTAGGAAACAAAAAAAGTTTATTTTTTGCGTTTTCAAATGATCACTTCAACATTGCTACGATATGAGAATGTCAGACTTTCACTTGAGACTAGTACTGAGCTGAGCTATCTTTAAAAAAAAAAAAAAAAGCCTCCCACGTTATTCAAGTGGTCCTTGGGGGGGCCCCTGCTTAATTCATTACTGTACTTTATCGTATTGAGTTGACTAGTGTAAAATAGTTCGGATGGCACTTCTCAGCTCAAAGCACACATTTCTATATTATTAAATCTGTTTCTTTGGCAGTGTCAATTAATGATCAACATTAGAACCAAAAAATAATTACATTGGACCCAGTATCATTATAAGGGTTTTACTTTTTGAAAACTACTGAAAAAAAAATACATTTTCTAAAATATTCTCATTTATTGAGACGCACCCGTAAATAAAAACACCACGCTGTACAAGAAACAAGCTGAAACATAAATCTTTGAGCCCACAGCAGGACATTTGCTAAAAGAATGCTGGACAAACAATATCTCCCCAAAACAAAAATATCACAGGTAAATGTTTGTTTTTGGCTCACGAGGATTTGGAAGGACAGATGGGGGGTAAGATTCTGCGCGAGTTGCTGCGGACCCACGGGTGATCGATGACGCACTGTAGCGGTAAACGATCGGTGGGGCAGTGGCGAAGCAGCTTGCCGATCAGGTCACGTGCACCCTCGGAGACAATGTTTGGGAACTTCAGATCCACCTGCAAAAGAATGGGACGAGACTCAGAAACAGCTCATACGACAAAAGTAAATTTACACCCGACTAATCGTAATCGGTATTTTTCTCCCCCTAAAATCTGTAACAGCCGGGCCCTAAAATGAATTTCCCACCGCTAAATATAGAATAAAAATACTGATCTTGAAGTGCCCCATCAGAGAAAGATTTCAGCGTTAGGATGACATTGTAACTGTAACATGTAACCGGGCATGCTTACAGCCTCGAGTTTATTTTCCATGCCGAAATGTATACTAGATTTTGCTCATATTATAGGGAATAATGTTGATCGTGTTCGGAAGGAATACATTATATTCATGATAAGTGATAGGGGTTTTCCCGAATGAAATATTTTTGTAAACCTGTTGATTTTAATTTTCAATCTTTAAATAAATAAATATATATATATATATATATATATATTAAAAATGTATTAAAGAGGAAGTCAGGTAAAAAAAAATTCGGGAATAAAAATAAAGATTAATCCACACATTTTTCAGCCATTCAAGGAGGTTGACATTTTAAGTAGGCTGTTCCTCTACCCGGATTAAAATTGACATCAAAGTGCCCCAGGTCACGGCCTCACCTTGCGAACATCTTTCAGGGTTTGGTCAGGAGAAGGTAATTAATATTAGTTTGAACGTCAAATTGCACGACTGCTGCTTTACTTAGTTTTGTTAATAAAAGACAAATGCCATATTTTCTGTCACAGACGGCTGTGACGCAGCAAAGAAATTGACTCTTTCTGACCCACCTTCATAATTCTTTTGTAGGTATCAGAATGGGAGGTAGTTTCAAACGGAGGGTTCCCCACAAGACACTCATAACAGAGGACTCCAATGCACCACAGGTCCACCTTCTCGCTGTGGGTGCGGCCCTCGATCATCTCGGGAGGAAGGTAATCCAGCGTCCCACACATTGTACGACGCCTGCAGAAACGTCAATACGTCAAGTTTGCAGCTGTGGCTTTAATAAAACGGCAGTCTCTCAACTTCTTACAAAAGCAATTTGGGACCTGATTGGCGCTACATACCTGAGAGACGGCGCATGAACTGACCAACCAAAATCGGCAATTTTCAGCTCTCCACGGTAGCCAAGCAGTAGATTCTCTGGCTTGATGTCACGGTGGATCACTTTCTTCGAGTGACAGTACAACAATGCATCTGAGATCTCTTCCATGTACTGGAAAGTAAAGCAGCAAAATCTTCAGAACTTACTGACCACTTACAAAACAAACAACCAATGTTATATTATAGTTATCAAAAGCTAACAAAATAAACTAAAATTGAAAAAAAAAAACATATCGTAAATCAAAACAAATAGCAAAAAATAGCATATAATTGATGCCCTTTGAGATGCACTGGGGGGATTTTTTTAAAGACCCCGCCCCCTAAAAACAACACGCTGATGAACATTTAAAAGATGTTTTTCACAAATAATAGGAGGTAATGTGGGGGCAAGAAAAAAAATCAGCAAATTTTCTGTTTTCTTTAACTAGCACTCCACGTATAAAAAAGTCATACTAAAATTAAGCAGTTTGGGGAAAATATTACAAACAATTATATTTAATCTATATAATTATAACCCTGCAAACATGAGACGATGCTTCAAAACGACACTTTGGACACCGACCTAAGGATGGCGCCTCAGTTCATAGCTTACAGTGGCAGTGCGCTGGTCATCAAAGTGTCCATATCTCTGGAGCTCCTTGTACAGCTCGCCACGTGGTGCGTACTCCAGCACCAAAAACACCCTTTTGCGATCATGAAAATAGTTGTAGAAGCGAAGGACATTGGGATGCCTGAGAAGAAGAAAATACATTTTGGTTTTTTTATCAATACAGCTGTATTTTGACTTTGAAGTGACCTGACCGCAGTGATGCTGGTTATGATGAGTTACTAAGTAACACATTACTCGATTCAATACAGTAGTTCGGTTAAAGTTACTACGATATTCAAACATCTAATGAATTTATTTGTGACACAACAAAGATGGCAGACTGCACCGGGCACAATTGCGGAATGTCTATCTTAAGGGAATAAGACAATAATAATCAGCATCCCATAACGGATTGTGTTTAACTCTTCCACTGTATTATATCGATGGCTGTCAAGTGAGTCAATGAGACAAAATGAAATATCGCAGAAGACACTTACTTAAGGTGGGCCTGGATCTCGATCTCCCTTCTGAGTTGGTGCTCCACGCCCTCCTTCTCCATCTGCGACTTGAACAGCACCTTCAGAGCTACAATGGCTTGCAACTTCTTCACCCTGGCAAGGTACACGTTGCCAAACTTGCCCTTGCCCAGGGGTCGACCGATGTCAAAGTCGTCAATGGTGACCTGCCTGTTTTAAAAGAAATAAATAAGAAAATAAATCAATAAAACGGGGGGTTCAAGAGAGTGGACTGATAGAAAACAAAATAGGTTGAAACGAAGGCTCAAAGGATTAATCGATTATCATGAATAATTAAATTACAAAAAAGGTGAAGCCAAATCTGGGCCTCGAAACTTAATTTTGACAGGTGGAATAATAATAATAAAAAAAAAACATACCTCAACAGCACATGATTGCCAACATACGTTCGATGTTACCCAGTTTAACATAGCCAAACCTAGCTACCACTTTTATTCCTCAAGTATTGTAATGCCCCCACAAGTGGTCAAGTACAGGCACAGTCACCAGTGGACTTTTAAAATAAACATTTAATGGACATGTTCACACACAAGCTGCTCTGGTGCAAACTGGCGCCAGGCACTCAACAGCATGCAGACTGGCTAAAGATTAGCTAGTTAACAGCCAGCTGCTAACCTAAGATGCAATACCATACAAAACAATACAATTTTATTTATATAGCGCATTTCCCAACAGCTGGAGCTGTCGCAAAGTTCTTTCCATATGCCGTCATATAAATTATCAAGTAATCAGAACACAAATTAAAACATATAAATACATTTGCAATAGATACCAGAAGAACAGCATAACAGTGACAGTCTCACGTTGAGTCAAAAGCTAAAGACTAAAATTGTCTTCAAACGGGTTTTAAAAATGGATAGAGAGGGGGCTTGCCTAACATTTAATGGGAGCTCATTCCATAGGGAAGGACCGGCAACAGAAAAGGTGCGATCCCCCCTGAGGCTGTGCTCAGTCCTCAGCATCTCCAGTAGCATTTGGTCCACAGACCTGAAAGCAGCGGGCAGGTGCATAGGGGTGTAGGAGCTCAGAGAGGTACGTTGGGGCGAGGCCATTTAAAGATTTGAAGACGAGCAGAAGTATCTTACAGCAAACTCTAAAGTGGACTGGGAGCCAGTGAAGAGAGGCTAAGATTGGGGTTATGTGATCCGTCTTCCGAGCGCCAGTTAAAAGGCGATCAGCAGCATTTCGGACCAGTTGGAGGTGCTTGAGCGTCGACTGGCTGACTGCAAAGTAAAGTGCATTAAAGTAATCTAGCCTCGATGTAACGAATGCATTACTGTTTCTAAATGCAGTAGGGGAAAGAAAGGGCTTCACTTTAGCCAGATGCCTAACATAAAAGAAGCTAGATCGGACAACAGCACTGATTCACTGATCTAATTTAAAATCACTGTCCAGTTTAAAACCCAAGTTTGAGACTGTTGGCTTTAGATAAGATGTCTAATAATTAAATAAATAAATAAATAAGCATTACGAATCATTGGAACCGGAATTATACAAAGAACTGGCGGATTAGTGTATACTTACTTTGGAACCAAACTGGAGGACGAACCCACACACTCTCTGACTGGTCCTAAAATTGATGTACACTTTATCAATAAAGTTATCACCATATTATCCACGTTATTTTTTTAAGATCATATTACCGGTGATGACATTTTTGTCTGCGGCTAGCCACGGTTTCACCGGAATACGCTGTGGTCCTGCCACCATGCTAGAGTTCTAGTCAGACAGGTTACAAGCAGAAATTAATAAATAATCTTTTTTGTCAATATACTCCGAGTAATAGTAGGGGGTGAAGACGTTTGATGACAGTAATCCACATCTGTAAAATAACCGGCTGATTCGTTACAGAAGTACATTGTTATTTAAACACACTGACACACACACACACACGATTAATAAAAAACAGCAATATTGTAATAGATTAGTTCAACGCTTGTTTTCATCATCTTACCTGCCGCTGGATAGCCCTTGGCTCGTGATTTTCTTTATTCTATAAAGAAATACATTTTATCTATTGTATTAATCAAGTATTATTTAGGTTCTTATGCAATGCTGACTGTAATACTACATTCTATACAGTACATAGACCGTATGCATTTGGAGGTTTATATTGCCTAATTATTCAATACACGTGCATTAACCCACAATGCGGCAATGATTTTTGCAGTTATTACAAGCAGGTTCACGGATAACGGCCATTTTCCCTAGAGGGATTATAATGAGAAAAAAAAAACATTTGGAACAATGGAAAATAACGACTAGGCCGCAAACGACGTTATTATCAGCCATAACCTGTCGACGAAAGTAAACTTGGGTTATACGCAACGATTCACGCGAGCTGATTATGTATGTGAAGATTTTTTTCAACAATATGTTCACGAGATATAGAGAATTCCTTTAGGCTCTAGTTCAAAACACGCTAACCCAGCGTCGGCTAGGTCGCTGAACGTATGAACGATGCCAAAATGTAATGACTCCGGGTTAGCAACCTTCGTACATTATTATTTCACAATTACAAAACAAAAACAACAGTTACCTGCATTTTATGCGAAAGCGGCAACTTTATAGTAAGCCTCAACTCTTCCTCCGAACGACCACAGCCGCCAAGTTTTTCAAAATGTCAAGACGGACGAAGCTGGTTGGTCGGCATCTTGCACATCGAGAGCTGTCATTGGCCAGTAGGGGCAGGAAGGAAAAGCGAAGGAGCAGGTACGATTGGTTTAAATCAACATTGACCCGCCTTCTGAGTGTAAGTTTTAAAAGGAGCTCGGGCTCGGCAAATTCGTGTTACAGAATATGAGGCAAATATCCACCCAGGTTCTTAGTATTTTTCTTGCGCTTTGAATGGAAATAAAACTTTTATTAGCAAAACCAAAAAAAAAGTCCACAAATAAATCTTATTTTCTTCTGCTTTTCCAGGCCTGGATCACAGACCAGAAGCTTAAACCGGGAAACCCCAACTTCCCTCTCCCCAATCACTTCACCCAGTCCATCTGGGACACCCAAGGCGTTCCAATGGCAAAGTCTCTCAAGCATGTTCTAGGTTTGCCTTCAGAGGTCAGACATTGAAATTAATGTCAAAAGGCAAAACACAGTATGTTGTCTAGCCTTCATGGAATTGTGGATTGTTATGAAAGTTTTAAAAGAACAGAACTTGTCCACTCACAGGAGAACTAATCTATGGTACACTGTATCTTGGAAATTAAATTATGACTGAATGTGAGAAATATGTTGAGACGAATGTAGTAGATGAAATAAGAGAAGAAACATCTGCATGTGTGCTTTAAAAGACTCATACTGTACATACAAATTTGGAGGTCTGACAGCTCAAACTCAAAAGGACACAGTTAGGAGACATTCTTGACATTCAGTAGTGCGTTTGTCAAGTAACAAAATATACGTCTTTGGGTCTCACACTGCCTCCAGATGGTCACGTCGAGCACACTAGAAAGAGCAGCACAATGGCCATTCAAGTGACGCAGCGTTACAAAAACGATTTCAATCTTTTTAATTCTATTCTCCAGAAATTACAGTAAAAAGAAGCAGTGTTATAATTCAGGTGTCAAATGGGATGCTTCACTTAATCGACCTTTTTCTGAGCAATTTTTACCTGGAGAGATCAATCATGATGCAATTAAGATCCTATCTGCAAAGTGCCAATGTGAAGAGAGCTATGGTGTACTATATTTTGAACAGAGAGGATTTTGTTTGGTTACCTATGATTGCATCATCATTATTGTTTTGTGTACAGGATTTTTGTAAGAGCTGCGGATGTCACGAAAGTGCTATATAAATATATTTGAGCCGAGATTTGAGTTGAGTTGAACAGAGCAATTGTTAAAAGCCAGTGTGCAGCATGGCAGCATGACAGCCAGCAAGCGACGCAGATTTCCGATCAGTTTATCCGGTTTGTTTTCATTGTTGGCATTGTCGCCGTTATCACCGTCCGTGGCCTCCTCCTCACCCTCCTGCGCCTGCTCCCCCTCGTCGCCACCAGCCCCCTCAGGTGAGCAACGCCGTGGCTGGAAGACCACATCCAAAAACTCCAGTCTGAGGAAGCCAGGGAGAGCCCGCAGCGTTTTGCAGTTGTGCACGACCTGCATCTCATCGAGGGTGCAGGCCTTCAAGTAGAGGCGCTTCAGGTCCTTCAGGCGGCTGGCATAGGGGAACCCTGGCGCCACCTCCTTGCCGCCCAGGCTCAGCTCCTCTAGTCCGAGCCATCCCGTTTCTAAACCTAAGGAGGCCATCGGCCGCTGGTAGCCCTGCCGCGTGGTGATGCTCATTTCCAGACTCTTAAGCCGGAATAGACCTTCCATGCCGTAGACTCCTTCCTTAGCGGCACAGCCTCGGAGTCCATTTGCAGTCACGCGAAACGTGTCGCACAACTCCAATCGACTGAGTCGCTCCCATGATGTCAGACTCTGCAGGTGTTGGTCCTTAAAGGAGGGAACATTGTTGAGGATTAAACATTCAATAGAAATCCCCAATGGCCCACTGTATCTTGTTCCTTTCTGTTTAACGCTGGTAGTCGCCTGTGCGTTCTCTGGCGATGAAGCAGGAAGGTCCTGGTTGAAGAAACCTTGAGGCAGCTCACAGCCCTGCAGCTCCAGCACCTTCAAGGATGCCGGAAGGAGCTGGCAACTAGGGAGGCTTCTCAAGTCCGCGTGCAGAAGATAGAGCTTGCTCAGGCGAGGGCACTTTGTGGACAAAGCTTTGAGCCAGGCCTCAGAGAGGAAGGTGCCGCCTCGGACGGACAGGAGCAGACCACGCAGTCGTAAGTACCGCAGTCCACAACCGAGATACTGGCGCAGAAGGACCCAGAGGATACGAGATGTCATCTTATTAAGGAGAAAGAGAAAGCCAGAGAGAGAGTAGACATTAAAAGTCGACACACCCTTTTTCAAATGTCAATTTTTTGTGATCTAAAAAATGAGACAAATAAGACAAATGAATTCAAAGCGTTTTCCACCATTAACCATGATGAACATAACTTGGACAGATAAAAAAAAAAAATTCAGAAGGGTGAATAGTCTTTTATTAGGGGGGATGTTGCTGTGCTTAGAAAACTGTTAGAATAGTTTGAGATTTTTCATTTTTGTTTTATTTAGTTTTGACTTTTGTCAAAGGGCTGGATGTTTTTATCGGTTAAAAAGATCAAATATAAATCTTGTCACTCAACCACATAGCCCTAACGTTAATAAGAGGGGAAATGTACTCAACAGCCAGGAATTCTTTCAATGTTTCTTCTTCTCATCGTTTCATCAATGTTGGAGGGTAATGTGCCTCTTGTGCAATGATTTCTCCACTTGATGAGAATTGTCTTGTGTGTATATTCAGGGCATTGCAAATTCTCTTGTACCCTTTTCGTGACTCATGACTGATGTGGACCACAGCGTCTGCATGCTATGGTTCAGATTAATGGTGGACAAGTTTTGAAATGATTTATCTTTGCCTAATTTTTCACATCACATAAACCTCATATTGTTAAAGAGTTGTGTTGATTTCATTTAAATGTCCAGTATATGTATTGGGACAAGACAAAAGTTGCAACAACACTTTCTTCAATATTTGCTCAACCACGTACGAAGAATTGCGCTGCAAGATGGGGTACAGTGTACAAAATCCACTCAAATTTTCATTTTAGAATAGTTAAAGTGCACAAACCCCAAGATTCAATTAACACCCCCAAATACAAGGGTTGGAGACAAGGATATATTGCTCCAGTATTCTTACCCCTTTCCACGCAGTCAGGTCGACAAGTCTCCACAGTTTTTGATCCTTTACAAGGCGTCTCCATCTCTTACACACTCTGAAAGGACATTTCAATACCGCACAGCTTTAAACCTTGTGATAAGAGTCACGGATAAACATTCCACACAAGATGAAAACGGGCAGGTTTTATTTTTGGAGACTCTGTCTCAACTAGCTCTCACCTCCCAGCTCTCACGAGCTCGCGCACGCTCAAATATGACAGCACGTCAATCAAAATGTTTTCTGGAAGATAATCGAGGTTACACGTTGGGAATTCATCCATGATGTAAACAAAACTGTTGACACCTTTTTCTTTTTTTAGCACGGCCTAAATATGTTGAAGCACACCAGGTGCTCCCTGATGAATACTCCGCCAGAAACATCAACTGGTTGACAGGTCCTGGTGTAAATTTATAAATTTAAAAATGTTATTAAAATTATATTATACTATTACATTTATTCTAGAAAAATCAAATGTATTCATGTTTTTAAACAATTGTTGAATAATTATTAGTTTTTTTTCAAACCTCACTGTCATGCGAGCTATAATCCTTTACATCTGATATCGCGCATGCGCAGCTCACCGGACAAGATGGCGACCAGCAACGGCGGTGGAATGGAAGTGGACGGGGCAGGCGAGTCTTTTAGCACTTATTCAATTACTTTTTCCCTTGCAGCCGTACGATTACGCACGCAAATTGTTCCGCTCGATTCTTAAATGTATCGCTGTCTATCCCTGGCTACGAATACGCGGGATTCGCGCTGCCGGTGGGAGTTTGCTGATACAGGCGGCTGTGCTGTAAAGCTGTCAACACATTAACTAGTTTGAGGCGAGATTGCCTGGATGTTTATTCTGTTCAATTAATGTCACTGCGCAACCATAGGTAGCAATTTAAAGTTTGTCACAGTTCTCTAAATCCCATTCAACTACTGAACAATGTTCTTCTCCAAATGTTATGGAAAAAAGCAGTCTGTAATTTCGTGATCAAAATGTGTACCTTGTGGGGCTGTTGTTGAGAAATGAACTTATGGATGTTTGGCTTGTCTCTCTACATTTGTAGCCAGTCCCAGTGTTATGGCCTCCGGGATGACTGGCAGCGTCTCGGTGGCCTTGCACCCTCTTGTTATCCTCAACATATCAGACCATTGGATACGCATCCGCTCACAGGAAGGAAGACCTATGCAAGGTATGCCTACCATTGCAGAGGCTGCTTATTGTGCACCAAGCATGTCTCTAGTTGTTGTCTCACTCATTATTTTTCTTTCCTCAGTGATCGGTGCACTCATCGGGAAGCAAGAGGGCCGAAACATCGAGGTGATGAACTCATTTGAGCTTCTTTCACACACGACGGACGACAAAGTGCACATTGACAAGGAGTACTACTACACTAAGGAGGAGCAGTGTGAGTTGTTTTGTTGAGTTTTGCAATAATGTCGGATTGTCTGGCAGCCCTTTGCTGTTTTTTGCAAAAAGTATAAAAGCGCAGGTGAAACACTTCCCTTTTCTGTAAGGGATTTGGAACTGTGCACAAACTTCTTATTTGCTTTGTAATGTTTTTTTTAATTAGCTATTAGCTAGCGTTGTTCCAGTCGGAAATTATCGTGTGTAATTCATCCACCCGTTGTTATTGAAGTGTCATATTGGTGTTGTGTGATTTTCATTTCCCAGTCAAGCAGGTATTCAAAGAAATGGAGTTCTTGGGTTGGTACACCACAGGCGGCCCTCCCGACTCGTCCGACATTCACATTCACAAGCAGGTGGGTACCCTTGAATGAAGCAATGATCCTCAATCACGCTTGAAATGTTGTGACCTCCACTGTCGTTTCCACTTTGTTAGGTGTGTGAGATCATTGAGAGTCCGCTCTTCCTCAAGCTTAACCCGATGACCAAACACACTGATGTGAGTTGCTTTCTTGACCGCCAAGTTTTTTTTAAATATTTTTTTACCACAGGAAATAATGAAAATAAAAGTTTTTATTTAGTTTTTGTTTTTATATTAACAACATCAGCCAACGATGAAGAAGGAGAGCAGCAGAGTATGTGGCAACTTGGTCCAGGCGTTGAATTGTTGTATTGATTAATTCAAGTTTGGTTGTTTTTGACGCATCTAAAATATGCCAACTCATCGATCCATTTTGTCTTTTTCTTACTCAGCTACCTGTGAGCGTTTTTGAATCAGTCATTGATATCATCAGTGGCGAGGTAAACTTCCTCTCAAATAAGATTATATATTGAACCTTTCATCTCGGATTGTTTTCACTGAATGTTTTTTTTTTTTCCTCCCTGCCCTCGCTAATACGCAGGCCACCATGTTGTTCGCCGAGCTTAACTACACTCTGGCAACGGAGGAGGCCGAGAGAATCGGCGTGGATCACGTCGCCCGTATGACGGCCACCGGCACGGGCGAGAACTCGACAGGTAAAAGTCGGAGCAAACCGATAGAAACACGTGAAATGCGCTTCTGAAATCCGCTTTCGTTACTTCCCGTCTCAGTGGCCGAGCACCTCATCGCTCAGCACAGTGCCATCAAGATGCTGCACAGTCGCGTCAAGATCATTCTGGAGTACGTTAAAGCCGTGGAATCAGGTGAGACGCCCTCGCTAGTTAGCGCCCAAAGAATGACTGGCTTGTTCTTTCTTTCTGCTTTTAAATTAGACACTTCCTTTTCTGGCACGTCATTAAACAGAGGCCTCTCACTGGCCTCCACAAACTCCATTACAACTTTTGTTTGAAGTCACACACAGACCCTGCGGCTGAGGCGTTACTATAAATCCCTCCTGTTGTGCCTGGTGCAGCAACCAATCATATTGCAGCCTAGAATGCGAGTGGGATTCATAAAAACGCTTCATTGAGTCCTGAGTCATCTCAGTACATTTCTCAGAATTGTGAAAACATTATTGATGAGATAATAATTACTTAATATACGTTTGACATAAAGCTCTACGTCATGAGCTTTAACCTTTTCGAAATCAAGTCGTCTCATATCGCGATTTTGGTCCCAAAACGATAAATCGTTCAGCCCCAGTTCACCGTATACTTGAATGATATTCTTTTTGTATATTAATGAAAATACTAAATAATTTGTGGTCATGTGAATTTTTTGTATGGTCACTTGTTGCTTGGCATAATTCTTATTTTATTTTTTACTTCAACTGATTTGTGTGAATTATTTTACGAGTGACAATTTTATGGGTTTTGGGGGTGATAGTTAAGGTTACATTTATTTGTTTTTGTTTCTTTTTCCCAATATGACTGACTTCAAGCTTATTTGCTCCTTTTTTTTTTTTTTAATTATTTAGACTGTTTTTACCCTTCTTTTTATTCCAGTAGTGTGCTGCTTTTAGAATGTTTTCCTTGTTGTTAGCTGAAAAAAGATTGTGCTTTATTAATTTTTTTTCTCCCCGTCCATCAGGAGAGGTTCCGTTCAACCACGAAATTCTACGAGAAGCAAACGCTCTGTGCCATAGACTGCCAGTCCTCAGCACGATCAAGTTTAAAACGGACTTCTATGACGTAAGCCCCCCCACCCACCTTTTGTTCGTATTATTTTGCATGTGACCCCAATTTCCCGCTTGTCCCGTTCTAAATCTGCCCTCCCATTTTGTGTCTGCCCACAGCAATGCAACGACGTGGGCCTCATGGCCTACTTGGGCACCATCACGAAGTCGTGCAACAGCATGAACCAATTCATCAACAAGTTCAATGTCCTGTACGACCGACAGGGCATCGGCCGTAGGATGAGAGGACTTTTCTTCTGACGCACCAAACATGGAAGTTTTTTTTTTTTTTTTTTTTTTTTTTTTTGGTTTTCTTGTTTTATTTGTTTGGGAGGTCGGCATCAAGTCGCTGCTCAAGCCACCGCAGCTTTTCAACCCTGCTTCAAGTGTAGCCCAATGCACTTTGCGACACTAGTAAACAGAGGCTCTTGTTTACCACTGGACGTCAACGTATTTTATTTACACCCTTGTTTTATTGTCATTTGATCATTCTGTATGTAATAAAAGATTTACTGTTTGTTTTTTCCATGCGACTTCTGGCTCTCCTTAAAAGCCCATGCGCGTTTTCTAACACGTCAACGTTGCATTTTCAGTCCATGGATTTTATTGTTCTTTGCTGTTTGAAGTAGTCGTCCCGCTGTTGACGCCATGGAGGGTTAGAGGGTGTGTTCCGGTGGACAGGTCAGCAGTTTTCCATCTTTAAAATGTATAGCGGAACTCGACTTAATGACCCCATGTGGTGTTCAAGGGGAGAAGCCAAAACAGAACCAGAAACAACTAACATTACAGTATGTCGACTTTACTCAGGAATGGGCAGCCTAAGGCTCGTGTGAGCTTTTGATCCAAATAAAATCTCGGTTCTAAAAAGGTTCAGAGTCCTAAATTGCAGATCAACACAAACAGATATTAAGATATCTTTATATATTTTCTTAACTATTTCTGGACTTGTCAAAACCTTATTTGTATGTATGGGTTGGAAAAAAATGCAAGTTTTGAGCTTGTCTCCTTTGAAATGAGCAAATGATCTGTGCTTTTGAACTTTATATAGCTCACGTGTGCTGATTTGATTTTGTGCAGTGTCCAAGTGCAGCTGAAAACGTGCAAAATTAAGAAATCTAATCCCACTCCCCTGCTCAGTATAAATTTGGGCTGATTTTGCACATGATGATGTAATCAAATGTGTCACAATGCAATTTAAGTCAAAGAAGTCACTGCTTTTTTTTTTTCAGCCTCCAGATTAAAAATCTGCTAAAGAGCCAACAAATGTGAGCTTTCTCTGAAGGCGACAACAGGATGTTATTGAACTGTCTTATTAATCTTTTTATATATTGGCACAAAGTATGAGTTCATGTACTACTCACAAAAAGGGGGTAATTTCAGAATGTACAGTAAAAGTGTGACCTCAAAACTTTTGAATTTGTACCAAGCGTGCCATAGTCTGTTATTAATTCCCACTTCCGCCGTAGTAAAATAAATGTATGATGTACACAAAAAAGATGCATCTTTGAATAGTCAGCTGCCAAGTATTTTTGGGGCATCGTGATGCCAAGGAACTACATTGCAGTAAAATGAGGAGCTTCATTTAGCCAAGAGTAGTGCTTTGGCACCATGTTGTGGCATCTCAGTGCCAAGGAACTATGTTGGAGTAAGTTAAGGAGCTTCATTTCGATGAAAGTTGTGCTTTGGTATCACCTTGTGGTGTCATGGTGACAAGGGATTATATTTTAGAAGGTATGGGAGCCTCAATGTGATGAAAGTAGTGCTTTGACACCATTTGTGGCATATATAGCCAAGTCTACTCATTTTGGGGGCGTGTCCGAAACTTGCAGAATTGTACAATAGAAAGGAATTTATGGTAATTTTTTTTCCCTGTAGCTTGGAATAGATTGTTTTTAAAAACTGTGTATGTGTGTACACATGACCTCAGAAACGGTGTTTCCCAACCTTTATTGGAGCCAAGGCACATTTTATATTAGAAAATCTCCCAGCACAGCATCAAACACAAAAGCCAGAAACATTTTACTGCAATGATGATTATCTTATCTCAGTTTACTCACAAATGCACGTAGTGTGAAATCTGGGCCTGTTCAGTTGAGCACAAATTTTATTCTGCTGTATGAATGCTAACCGCCACACCAATTAATTCAACCTTTAGCCATGTAGTGGAAGAGCATTTGTCACTACATGTCACTGGCCTAGAAAGATGAACAAAAATGCATTGTTTGTGGTAAATAAATTAAAATTTTTCAGATCAAACAAGTGAAACTGGATCATTTCCCACCACACACTTAAAGGCTAAACAAATGCTCCAAACATCATCAATGTGCAACCAGAGTCTGATCGGTTTTAGAGGCAGACGACCTACTCGGTGTCTTCTTCAGCCTCGTCTGCAGGTGCTTCGGGTTGAGGGTACTGGAAGCGGGCCGGGTCGTACAGATCATCGCGGGGGTTATAGGCTGTGTGGGGGTAGTAGTAAGCGAAGGGGTAGCCCTTCTTCTGGATGGGAGGCGGAGGTGGTGCAGGCTCCTCTACAGGTTCTTCCTTCTCCACTTTTACAGGAGGGGGCGGCGGAGGAGGCGGGGGTCCCATAACCTTTCCCTTGATGTGTCTGGGCGGGTGGTCGATGAGGCAGTCGGGGTCCCAGTATGGATCGCAGTCGTACTCCATGCTTTTGAATGTGCGGATGGAAGCAGGCGGGGGAGACTTTTTCACAAGGATGGGCGGTGGCACAAAATTCTTCGGGAGAGGGGGCGGTGGCGGTGGCAGCTGGGGCTCCGGGGCCGGGGCGGGTGGAGCCTTCTGGGGAGAGCAGTGTGGGTGGTATCTGGGGTCGCAGAGGACGGGCACGGCACCCGTGGGCAGGTAGACGATGTGGGGCTTGCATAGGGGGTCCTTGGTGTTGCACAAGTAGAGCACGTCTGCTTGGGAGATGGCAGGGGCACGGGGGAGGGGAGGTGGCACGGTGGCGGGCGGCTCGGTGGCCTTGGGGATGCCTTTCATCGGTGGTGGAGGAGGAGGAGGGGCGACCACCTTGCACTTCTTGTCTGTAGTGGGGTCGCACATGATTTGAGGGACCCCCAGCTTGTTCTGGAAGTATGAGGCGTTGGGGCCGTACGTGTGCTCCAACTGCCTCATCTGCTGGTACAACATCCTCAACTTGTCGATCTCGTACAGCTGAGGGACGCACAATGCATAGTTTTAATTAATTATTGTGTGTGTGAATGTGTATTTGTGTTTGTGCAAGTCTCTGTACGTGTATGTGCACACAGATGCATGTGTCTGTCTGTGAGTGGTCCTGCATTGCATGTTCTTAAGTAGAAGACCCATCTTGTGTTAAAGACAAGAATAAATGTGTATGTTTATGTATGTGTGTGTGTGTGTTCCCACATTGAATGTTCATCTTAAGGCATCTCATGTGGTTTAATGACTACAATAAACGTGGGGTGTGTGTGCATGTGTATTTGTGTGTTGGCACACCTGCATGTACTTACATTACTGCGTGGTCTTGCATTGCACAATCTATAGCAGTAATCCCACAATGTAGTAAAGACAAGAAACATTGTGTAGCGGTATGACTGTATATGTACTGTAAACATGTTTGTGTGTAAGTGCGAGTGCGTGGGGGTGTGTGCGGGGGTGTGTGCGTGTGGGTGTGTGGGGGGCGGGGGGTGGTAAGTGCGAGTGCGTGGGGGTGTGTGCGGGGGTGTGTGCGTGTGGGTGTGTGGGGGGCGGGGGGTGGTCCCACTTTTCACGTTTAGCAGTCCCCACTACTTGGTAAAGGCAAGAAAAATATGTGTGACTCTTTATGTGTGTGTGTGTGTGTGTGTGTGTGTATTACCCCCTCGGTGTGTCCGATGCTACTGTAGTAGCGGTAGTAGGCCTGGAAGTCCGGGTTGCCTCTGTACCATTTGGGGTCCAAGTTCCTCTTGGGCCTGGAGTGGCTCAGAAAATTGTTGGCTCTCTGCGGATCGATGCCGACGTCACCGACAGGAACCATCCCTGTTCAGAGAGTGAGGAAGAGGAGGATGAAGAGAATATGTCCACTTGTGATTATTAAGTGATGGTTACCTTCCTGCTGGATGGCACTCAGCAAGGATTTGGCCTCCAGCAAGCCTGCAAGAGTTTTGAAAGAACATATTTTTCAGTCACAAGGTTAGATTTGTGACACTTGGCTGCAAATAAAATTATTCTCATTTACCTGGAAGCCATGTTAGACAGCTAAGTGCCCCCAAAAAACACAACGGGGAAATCATTTGGACCCCTGAAAACAACAAATTGAAGCGATTTAAAAAAACTTTTTAAAAACAATATACGTATAGTAAAGTATGAGTACTATCCGTACTTGAATCTTTATTATTCGGCTTTGCAATTTACTGACTTTTTTTAAATCTGATAATCCCAAGGGTAATTTTATGTCATCATATTCTATGATATTTAATTCGAATCTTTTGGTCATGATCAAAACCTTGGCTGCGGTACAGCAATTGAAAACAATCAATACAAACAATTAATAACACTGGTCAACAGTAAATTTTAATCAGAGGTGGCTTTATATGACCTTAAACATAGTTTTGACTTTGATTTCAAAAAGGTCTTTACTTTTTTCATTTTCTCCCACAACAGGTTTTTGAGATTTATTTTTTTAACGGATTTGTGTTGCAATTTATAGTGATACGTTACAGAAAATATTCCACCTGTTGCTGAATTCATAAATATTACTGCTTATATCACTATTTTAATCTTATTTATTATTTTTATGACAAACTGGTGTGCTAGAAAAAAATTCAGAATAAAAAATCTGAAAACTTTACTTGCATCTCTATTTTAAAAAAATTTAATTGTTAACCAGTGTAATGATCAATTTTATACTTTTCTGTTAAAAATGCTTTTCAAAGGTGTCAACTTTATAGTTATCTTTTTTTTTTAATCTTATGGGACGTTTCATAAGTGTAAATTTGCTAAGTTTATTTCCGTTTATGTACATTACAATATAATACCATTGTATTTATATAGATTAATAATATCAAATAATGAATTTTTTCATTAATGTTAAGTTAACAGCAACTTTATATTTAGTTAAAAAATACATTTAAAAATCACATAAAAACATAAACTTTCTACTTTGATTTAAAAATAATGTTTACAAATTTAACATAAAAAGGTGAATAGCTACGCTTCTAGTTTTCTTTGAAAATATAATAAAATAATGTAGTTTCACAAACTACTTTTAAAAATACATTCTACATCATATGGGTTAAGGCACTGCGACTTCTGTCTTTTTTTAAACAAATAGCATAGAGACTTCTAGAATAAAAAAGGTTAATAAGCATCGGCTTTAAGAAAATGTTTTTTAAACCATATAGGTGAATTTTACATATAATAATTTATATATATATTATATTAAAAATACATTTTTTCAGGAAAATCATTAAGTTTAATGAACAGCAGCTGTGTGTTTTCTTTAAAAAGTAGTGTCTGATAATAAACATTTTTCTATTAAAAAATCCAAAAAAACGAACAGTTATTCACACTATAACCTTGGAATGCTCTTTAGTAATTGAACAGCACGTGTTTTATCGTGCTTGTACAACAACAACTACAGACATAATAATACACGCATGGCTTCATGAATTATGAAATCCAAGTGAAGTCCAATAAAGATTTCCAAAGCACTCACCTGGTTCATGAAGCTGTCCTCACAGCTCGGATGGTGGCAGGCAGGTTAAATAGTGAGTCGGGGTCATCCTGAAGCTACAGAGGCTATCCAATAGGATCCCTCCCTCATTTGGGGGAGCAAATCCTACAGCACACCTCCCTTTTGGTCAATACACTTTTATACGCGAGGCCTTTGGCGACAATTAAAAACAAAAAGTAGCCAGTAAAAGAGAATTCGGGTTGCAAAGGAGGCCATTAAAGATGCAACCCCTGCTGAGAAAAGTGCAACTGGGAGGGAATGCTGCCGACTAACACGAAATACTTGCCAAGATGATGAAAAAAAAAAAGATGTCGACCTCATGCTATTTACAATTTATAGACGATGAGAGTCTGTACCAAAAATGTGCTTATTAGTTTTTGAATCTGTGGTAACACCTGCTTGTGTTACTGAACTAAGCTTCTCAGGGTGCCAACTTCATTTTTGTATTTTTAAGGTAAATCTCAAGGCAGACATTCTGGAATATGTTGTAGACGAGATCGGTTTGCGCCAGCTGATGACGTCATGCTTTAAACACGCATTTCTCTTTTTTTTTTTACCCTTGGCTGGTCGATTTGCGTATTTTTATTCGCTAAATGAGAAAATATAAAATCAGATATGAGTGTAGCGATAGATCTAATAGGACATATACAGTATGTACATTAGGGCTGTAACTAACAATTATTTTAATACAATTTCATTTTAATTGTTTTTAAAAAAAAATCGATTTATTGATTAATCAAAGAATCACATAGATATATATATATGTGTGTGTATATATGACCAACCCTTTATTGAAAAACAGAATACCATTTGAAAATAACAGGGTAGAAAATGTACAAATGTAAATAAATTGATTAATTTCCTGGTTTGGTACATCCCCAGGAAGCCAAAGTAGAAAAAGATGATTGCAAATAGTTACAAATGGCCCGTGTTGGAAAAAAAACAACCTGTTTTCTTGGAAGACTGTAGGAATATGAAAATAATTGTTACAATATAAAAGATTTACTGATTATCAAAATCAATTTTGATAACACTGGTCAACAGAAAATGATCAGAAAGTGAACATAGTATTCTAAACTTTTTTAAATAAAGCTGCACCATAATTTTTATTTCACTAACTAGTCGGGATAAATCAAATTGTTCTACTTCCTGTATGCAGTGTCCACTTCTCATTCAAAAGCCAAGTGTCAATCTTTCCGAAAATACTGAAAACACAGTGTATCAGTTGGGAAGTTGTTTCGTGCTTAAAAAAAATTATCAGTAAACGTATAATAGGAAAGTTTGCATTTTTGAGTAAAAACAAAAACATCTGTTCTTGGCGAAAAAGTGCTGCCGGGCATTTGAAGCAGACTTCGGAATGTCACCTAATTAGTAGCGACGACCACATGCGGGATTGAGTTTCCTGTCAGCAGCCGTTTTGGCAATTTGAGGAGTTCGCACACACACAAAGTAAAGCAATGAGCGAATGATAAATTTATTATAGCTTTGCGTTACAACAGAAAATTGAACATGAACATTGCATTACAATGTTTTAAAAATATACAGAATTGCTCAATTAAGCGCCGGAATATGTACCAGATCTATTTACAAGTGGAATTCTTTAAAAGGGAACACTGAAGGCTCAACTTTGAAGAATGGAGAATTTTAAGTGTCTTCGGCTCGTCTCAGACGAAGGTGATGCGGGTTCGAGCCTGGTTGATCTGCCACACGTTGAGCTCCTCGTACTCCTCCAGGGCCTCCTGGAACATGGCGGGGGTGAAGCCACGCGACACGCACCTCTGCTCGGCCTCCGACATGCGCACCACGGCGCCGTGCCCCGCCGCGCCCTCCGTGGCCAGCTCGCGCACCAACGAAAAGATGACATCGGCCGGACGTTGAATCCTGTGGAGCAATCACAAGGAATAGGCCTTGGATCAAAATGTGGACAGCAACGACGGACATGCCAGACTGGCGGCAAAAAGACACTTTGCCAGCGAGTTTTACCATTGGGCACCTAACAGTGAGTGAGCTATTTAATTAAAACATGTTAACATGCTGCTCCGCCCATAAAACAACTTTACAGCTTTCTCCAGGACATGCAGGCTTCTCTAACTGGTATGCAAAAAACTCATAAAAAAAAAAGATTTTTTTTGAAGAAGGGGTGACCTGCGGGCACATGTAATAAGCGCTCGATGTCTGCATTCGTTAAAAGTTGGGCACGTGTTGGTGTCAAACCTTGTGTTGCTGGACTTGTCTGTTTGTAGCGAATCTTTGGACATCTCCATTAGCCTCATAGCCTCGTTGACGTCCTCTTTCTCCACGCTGTCCATCAAGCGGAGGCGAGCCTGCATGGGGACAAGGTGTGATAAAGAAAAGCCCCCATTTATTTTAGTAGAATCACAATAATAATAGTTTGGGCTTTTTTTCTTGACAGTTTTATACGGCTTTCAGTTTTGTTTTGTCAAATTCAGACTCAGTTTCTACAACAAGTTGTTTTTTCTTTTTTGGGGGGAAAAACGCTTCATTATAGCTTAGTAGTTTAAATGGCGGTTTGAGGTCCCCCCCCCCGCATTAAATACATGGAGTACTTGTCACATGCTAGAAAACAAAAAGGATTGAGGTAAACCTACAATTCCCAAATAACTATTCCTTCTTTCACATGGCCATATAGTGATACCAAAATGAAATCATTTTCACTGAAATCAGTATTTAAAAAAAAAAACATTCACTATTTTATTTGCAAAAATGCTTTTAAATTTAAGTTTGACTTATTTCATTAGTTTTTCTTAACTATAAAAACATAGGATATTCCTCTGTAAAGATAGCTTTTTAGATTACGTGAATTAGACGACAGATAGTGAAAAGCGCCATCTGCTGTACTCTGTCTGAGAGGAAGATATTTTGCATTTTTATGATAATAGGTCAATCAGTGGTAATGGCCCCAATTTACCATATATTGAATTTATTATTTTTTTCCCTTCCCCCTTGTACTTTTTCCCCCCATGGAGTATTCTAGTTGGAGGATGACAAGTAACATTTTTGGCTATGCGCCCACATTGTTTAATGTTCCATTCTGGTGGTTAATTTTATTTTGTTTGCATGGTAATGCTTAAAATTGCGACACATTTTAGTGTACATTAAATAATTTGTGATGGTGACAGTTTAAGCCAGGAACAAAATGACCGTGTGATCTGAACAAAATCTGACTGGTTGTTTTGCGGCCTCGGAGCTTGATGACGACGGCTGCGCTGTGCCAGCACTGCCAGACCGAGACAAGTGCAATGCCCTCAGGGATGGCCGGCAATTGCCCAAGTCTCCGCCTCTCAACACCAGCTAGTCTCTCTGCAGGTCCCAACGGGATTATGAGATCACTTCCGAACGCACTCAGTTTTGCATGGGTTTGCACAGCTGGCACAAGGGCTGACTGCCTACCCTGCAAAGCTGAGCGTGCGTGGACCTTCGCAGAAGTTCAACATCTTGGGGGGGAAAATGGAGAAAAGCTGACACCTGGTGGACACACGTATGCAGCACACCACCGCCCCGCTGCATTAAGTGCTGCTTTTGCAGTAGGTCCTTATTTCTACCTGCACAAACAGCACTTTTTGCAGCCAGAGGTATACCAAATGTGAAAACATCTCAGGAATATCATAGAATTCACATTACATCTGTCTCTCAATATTTTATTTTTTTTTGTCCAGCGTGGGAAAGAAGTGCTCACTGCGCAGTAGATTGGCTTTTTATCACTACCTGCACTGTAAGCACTTTAGCTCACACTGAACCACAGACGAAACCGATTAAAGAATTGTCACATGTAGAGCGAAGCTCCGTTCTTTGCAAGGTAAACATTCCAGGGTTGAGGTAACAATAAAGGAGAACAAAAAAATTACTACAAAATTCACATGCTTTAAACAGAAAATGATTAAAAACACGTATTTTTAACCAATGTATTTTAAGAAAGAAAAAATGAACTGCATCGCAATGTGGTAGAATGCAATTTCACTATCGCAAAGGCTGCACTTTTGAGGGGATGGCTTTATTTTTTTTTGAATAAAAATGTATAATGATATTTATTTATAGTGTTTCTAGAACGGTTCAGTGCTTAAGCGGAGTTGACAAGTTTTATGAAACCATGTCAACATCTTTTTGTCAAATTATTCAAATACATAAGCTATTATATTAAACTCATCATTTCTTAAGGTTATTTTCCATTACTTTAACCTACCATATAAGACCAAAACATTCACTTATCATAAATCTGACAATGTTTACCGTAAACTAACACAAGAAGACGACCTCTGGGGGAAAAAAATGATTGCACTGCAAATCGCAATATTGAATTAGTTTTTAAAATTGTTCAACACTACTACTTAACCAAGGGGTCCTCCGTTTTAGGAATGAGTTCCATTCCTGTAGTGGTGATACAAAAACTTTGTACGCAAAGTCCAAATGCGCCATAGACATCTCAAAATTATGTTGGTGCGGCAGTAAAGTCATAGCCCATCTAGCCAATAAATAAAACTTACAAATAGTACATGTGCATTCATAATCATCGACAAGGTATATTGTCCACAACCAATATTCGGCCAACAGTGTTCTCACCAGCGCGGTGGAGAGGCGGAGGATGGAGAGGAGGGTGCGGGCCGAGGTGAAGGTGGTGTCCTTGCTGACCCGCGCCTCCTTCCTCATCTCTACATAGGCGGCGGTGATGTAGTCGGCCAGCGACTCTGGCACCACCGGTTGCTTCTTCTTGCAGACGGAAATGTAACGTCTGTGGGGAGTAGAACATTGGACAAAGACCGGTAAGTATATTGTGCATCAAAACAATCCTCACGCCAAACGCTTTCTGAACTCCACAGTACACAACTCAGGAGTGAACTGTAGTAATATGTCGTTCATTTCAGCTACACCTTCCCGAATTAAAAGAGGGGGAAAAAAACTCACGATTTACCAAAAATAGGAAATAGAAATCTCTCATTTAAAAAAAATAAACAAAGACGATATTGGAATTTTGCTCCCCCCCGCAAAAGATAAAACTAACTTCTGAAAACCGTAGTCGTTTTCCTTTAGATAGAAATAGAAAACAGAAAATGCAACACTTATTGGCCGATTATTCTGAAAATGGGTTAATCTTTCTGAGATTTTGAGCAACTAAGAATTATCCTTTTTTTTGGCATCTCACTAGTGATAAATATGTTCACATTTCTGAAGTGCTCCATGAAAGTAGAGTGATAATCTTTTCATGTAACCAAAACAGGACATTTGCAAACTTCCGCTTTTACTTTGATCAGTATTGTTGCCTATCTTCTGACATGGTATAGCCCAGGTGTGGGCGAACTACGGCCCGGGGGCCACATGCAGCCCATTAAACATTTTAACCCGGCCCACCAAACTTAAAAAAAAATTTTAATGGATAAACCTTGTTAATGTTTTATTTTCCAAATACTCTGGTGTGTCAAACACAGATATTTTGTTGTAATGCTTTTGTTCATTTTTTTCCTTTGATGAGGTGAGGTTACCAAAACACTTCATCCATCTGCTCCTGGTCCAGCCCCTCAGTGAAATTTTAGAACCCATTGTGGCCCAACAACAAAAAAAGTTTGCCCACCCCTGGTATAGACCAAACCAGTATCTGATTCACAATCAATTTGTGCACTGCCAAATCGATGTCCTCTTTTCGTTATATAAATCTAGGGATAAAATTAAACAGGTTAAAAAAAAAGACAGATTCATTGATGATTAAAATTGTAAGCTGCAGCCATGTACGATATACAACACTACCAAGCAGGTTCCTACACACACACACCTCATGAGCTTCATGCTGATGGGGGTGAAGTGCGTGGGTGGTTGGCGGCAGTGCTGGTGTACGTAGGTGATGTGCTGGGCCAGACGCAGGTCAGCATCGGCGTCAGCCTTGTCCTGGATGAGCCAGAGCAGGTCGAAACGCGAGAGCAGCGCGGCCGGCAGCTGGATGTTCTGCTCGATACTCTTCTTGGGGTTGTAGCGGCCGTACGCCGGGTTGGCGGCGGCCAGGATGGAGCAGCGGGCGTTCAGGGAGGTCATGATGCCGGCCTGTTTGGTGGCTCGTGCGTTAGGACCTCTCAAAATCAAAAGTGAAATTCTCTAACAAGAAGAGTTTACCTTGGCGATAGAGATGGTCTGTTGCTCCATCACTTCATGGATGGCCGTGCGATCGGCGTCGGCCATCTTGTCAAACTCGTCAATGCAGCACACGCCCAAGTCAGCCAGCACGAGTGCGCCACCTTCCAGGGTCACCTCACCCGTTATGGGGTCTCGCATCACAGCTGCCGTCAAGCCCACACCTGACGAACCTCTGCCTGTCGTGTACTGGCCTGAGGACGACAATGAGAGGCGGGGAGGGGTACGAACATACATGAGCGAGATTTGCTTGCTGACAAAACAACAGCAAAATGATATTGCGCACTCACTGCGAGGAGCAAGCCGATCGATGTAGGACAAGAGCTGGGACTTGGCGACTCCAGGATCTCCCATTAAGCAGATGTTGATGTTACCTTAGTGGATATGACGGGACGAGGGTGAGATTACACCCAGAAAGAGGAAAACATTTTCCACAGAAAGTAGTTTTAAGAATACAAGTCAAAGACCTACATGAAGCGATGAGCCATGATATGGAAGTATTGCAAGAAATGTCACTGGCCTTGCCGTATATCGCAGAAGTCGTGCCAAAACCTCATAAATCACATTCTGGTGAATTTCTTTTTTTTTTTTTTCGGCAAAAAGCTTTAATATTGGTCAGTCCACATGCTTGTGTTGAAAATAATTTGCGCTCTTTTGTGAAGCAATGCCAATGGTTGAACAAATATGCCGGTTTTTGGGTCTATTGAAAGGCGATCATTTTGGAGGTGCAAGGTTTTGGCCCGACGCCAGTGAGATTTATCAGGTAAAGTAGGTTTCAATGAGTATTTCAGATTTCACAGGGAAGGGTTAGGGTTGGAAAAAGTACTTCATGATTCAACTCAGATGAATAACACCATTGGGAGTCACAGCGTAAATCACTCAATCAAAAATCGCCTCGGCCAAAACTCGAGTGAGCACTCACCTCTGATCTTCATGCCTTTTGGAGCTTGTTGCACACCTCCGACCAGCAACAGGAGCAAGGCCTTCTTCACATCCTCGTGACCGTAGATCTCTGGAGCGATTGAGCCAGACAGTTTCTCGTAAAACCTCTCTTCTACAAAAAAAAATAAATAAAATGTCATGCCCCGTTGTCTATCCAGTAACACGGCGCATCACGCCATGTGGATGCAATGTGCATACCTGTGATGTTGCGTAGCTCTTCTTCAGTCAGCTCCTCATTTCCGAGCTCATCGTCCTCGGTCTTGTTCATCAGCGTGATGGCGTGAGCTTCCATGAAAGTCTCCGACAGAAGACCCTGAGGACAAAATCTATTTGACGCCATTTTTTTGGATTGACACAGTCCATAGAGATCTAAATTAACATCAACGGTGGAAGTTATAATGTGTCCACTGTACCTGCATCGCCTGTCTGAAGCCAGTGCGCAGAAGGGGCAGGAAGATTCCCGTAATGGCAACGTGGTCGCCTGGTTGGGCAAGTCGTGTGTTTTCACCGCGTGCGTACACAGACATACTTCTTGGAATATTACCCACAGGCACCTGGTCACTCTGTGGAAAAGGTTATACGTTATAATGATTATTCTAACGACGGAACAGTTGTTTAAGAATTGCAGTTTTCCAAACTTTTTCTGTTTGTCACATTTACGCCAGTCAAAAATAATCTTACATGCTCCTGAACCCGAAGCTCCTGGAATTTGACAAACTTGGAGCCTCTGGTTTGCAGGTAGAGACGACCTCCAGATTTGTTAGTGGTGCACTCTTGGCTGGGACACATGACGAGAGGCATGAAGGACGACGACTGGATCTGGAAGTCGGCAAGACCACGATTAACAGAGATGCAACTTAGTGCCCACTCTGAAATGTGCGGAGAGCGGGTCTTACCGGTTGATAGGTCTCGGCGCCGCATTGGTCACACGTGTACGTAGCCACCGCCAGCATGGGCTTGACCTCAGTGGCGCGGGTCACGATGCCACGGATTGTCACCAGGTGGCCGATGCTGTCGGCCCGCACGTCACGCACCACTTTTGGCTTTGCCGTGCTGGGGGGCTTGAAGTAGAGCTCGCTGCGGAGAAAACCATTGTTCATGGAACACATGCATTTGATTAGACTTTGCGGATTTAAAAAAAAAAAAAAAAAAGTCAGGAATCTTACTAAACAAAGCAGACTGTCCAATTTTGCCAAATTGTTAATTTAGGTAATTATGTTATAAGGCAAATGATTCAGGTAAAACTAGAAGCGAGGAAACACCTCAATCACAGCGTTTTTTTCTGGATTTTGATTGATTTTGCAAGGCCTACAGAATATTGTGTTCTAAACACATAAAAACATGGCGCCATGACGCAAAAAACAAAAAGGGCTAAGACGTATAAATACGTCTTCTGTTTATCCCTTTTCCATGTCAGCATGCTAAAACTACTCCAGGTTCCAATGTCATTTTGAGGTTCGATGTGCAACCTACAATCTCCTCATGAGCTCCGCCGGGTACTGGTTTCGAGCGTCATGCGTGTCAGCAGGGTCACGTGATCTTTGTTCCATCATCAGCCGGTGCTCAATGTACACATCCAGCGCATCCTTGGCCACAATCTGTACACAACATTTTTTTAAGCATGCATCTTGTTGAGACACATGAACCTGATGGCTCCACTTACATCTTGTTCTTTGTACTCAGGAAGCAGCTCATGTACGGCGTCGGCAAAAAGGCCCGTGTAGCGCTTGGCGTTTTCGCAGACACTCTCCACCAGCTCGGGGTCTTCCTCAGCCACGTCATCCAGGTCCACATAGAGAGACACTTGCTCTCTGTGAGCCAGCGCCACCTGGAGGGACATGAGCAATTAGCGACAATAATACATCTTGTCAAACATAGTTTGAAAAGCATCTACAGCATCTTGCAACCAATTATGTCAAACATGAGTACTTTTATCATACAAAATGGTATTCGGGTTGAAACTAACGATTACTTTAATAATTGCAAATTCTGTCAATCAGGGGTGAAATTAGTCTGGGCACCTTGATTTAAAAGAAAGCACTGGACTTTTTGCTGCCTTGGGTACCCATTTATTTGGTGTGCACCGTCGGGAAGACAAGTCAAGCCAGCCGCAGCATCAATTGTACAGGCAATGCATGATGGTAACGCGCTGCCAAGGGAGTGAGAATGCCAACTTCAAAGTAAAATCATACATGGACACCGATGACTTGATGTTGGTAGAGCGAAGCGACTTGGCAGCTGACCTGACTCGTCCTAGCAACTGGAGGCTCGATAGACGGAGGCCAGTTTACTTAAATCCACCGACATTGTATAATGCAGCACCTGTTAGCAGCTAATGACCAACAGTGCAGCTAGTGTCCGAGACATGCTGTCAAGATGGCTGAACTACTTTTCCAAGGCAGTTTAATAGGCAAAAATTACATTTTGATGCGGAAAGCCTGGCGGTCGATAGTGACCATTTTAGGCTTTCGCCAATGTGACGTTTTAGTCGGCAAAATCGATACCGTGGTTGTGGTGTCACTTTGTCCCATACTCACTAATGTTTGTAGAGAAGAAAATAGTTGGCTGCTAAGCAGTTTAAATTCAAATGAATTTTGATCATCTAAAAATAAAAAACAACCAGGTCTTCATTAGGTAAATGTGTAATTTTCTCTTCTGCAGTCATAATTGTTTGTCAATCAAGCAAATACTAATATTTGACAGCATTTTCAATAGGATATCAAAAATACCAAAATATTGAATAGCTACAGCTCAACTTATTAATGTGATGACAAAAAGTTATTAATCGTTAATAAAAACTGAATACCTCAGATACAAAACGCAGAAAACTGAATTTTATGATTTAATTACTGGTCTGGTTTATAACGATATAAAATCTGCAACAAAAGTTTCCAAATTTAAAGAATATAATTGCATTTTTTCCCCAACAAACATAACCAGTCTGGTTTTATTGAGGACTCCAAAAATCTGAGAATACTCACTGTTGTGGGAGTGAAATTCTGAGGAGTTATACAATTTTAAATTGTACATTGTAACGTTTTATGAGCGATCAATTGATTATAAAAATATTTAGCGATTAGTTTATAAAACTAACGTTAAATCTTATATTAAAACAAAACCCCTTAACATAAGAGTATCTTGGCATAAATTCACGTCCACCGTGTATTTTATTTAGCCACTAGCGATCAACAGGAAGAAAAAAAAATGCTAATACCTAATCCACTTCACTCCTTAGGCAGGGTTGTTGCAAGAGGATTCAAGTCTGTTCAAAGAAGTTAGCCAACAGGTGGACCCTGCACATTTATAGTTGTTCAAAAGCACTCCATTTTCCATTCAAAGTGTTTGGAACACAAAAGTCTATTTTCAACTGGTAGGCACCCTTTCACTATTTCTTTGAAAAGTTCCATAACATCACATATATGTACTCACAAGTTGTGCACCATATTTGAACACCTTCTTCCCATTGTCATCCTCTGAGTAAAACTCCTGCAGGAATCTCTTGCATTTATCTGAAAAGGAACGTTTTGTTCTTATTACACACATTAATGTCACACACTCTCACACACACAAAATGAAACAGTCAACTATTTTTCCTTCACGTGCAGACACGTTACAATGAAATTAGACCGCTTAAAAGATGTTGATCAAAAGCTGCATTGGGCCTCCATGGTGGGAGCTAATTTGTTGTTCTGCGACGACAAGACCCCCCCCCCCCCTCTTCCTCTTTGTTGAGTAACATGGCATCCTGTATTCTCGATGAGTCACTATCACATTTAGTGCCACAAAAAACTACCACCGAGGGGGACAAAATCAGATTACCAGACACAACGTCTTCTTTTCTCGCAGGCTTCGAGATTAAATAACAATCATAATCCTAAGAATCTGCTTCCGGATGAGGATGGCAATAAACAACACGCGCGCTCACTTCGGGGTCCATGTTTTTTTGGGGAGTAAAAAAACAGCGCGCACTTCTTCAAAGCGCCGCAAGTACAAACAAACCTTGAGTCCCGCGTCACAATAGAGCGTCAACGAGCACGGGGTCAAGAATGGAAGCGGCTCGCTCACTTTGACGGCGTAGTTGGGATCTCGCCGCGCAGCCTTGGTGTTTCTGAGCTGGATGATGTTTTTGTAAACAAAGCAGCACATGGCTTTGGCGGCTCGTCACCGCCGGTATCCCTACGCGGCTGATCCGCGGGGAAAAATAGTGCTGGTGGCGTTTCCAATCCAAAACCGATTACCAAGACTGTTTTATTTAGGTTTGTTTGTAAAAAAGACCAAGCCAACCTTTTATTAATAGTTATAACGTGTGTTGGTGAAGTCAAAATCTAACATAAATGCAATTTTTCATTTCATTTAAAACATTTAATTCACATTTAAATTTAAAGCGCTGCACGAGTTGAAAATTATACTACTCACCAGGAAATTTTAATCAAAGTGAGTCTTTCAAAAAACATCCACGGCATTTGTTGTGCTTCTAATGTTCCAAGAAACACATGTGATTCGATTACGTTGAATTACCAAAAATCCTGCTTCGAACTGAGTTTGTCGACTTTCAACAGGAGTATTTGGCCAGCATGCTATCAAATCGGAAGCCACTACATTTTATTTCTTATTTTAATAAGTGAACGTGTGTTGGCCGAACTGTTTTCGCAATCTAGCGTGTTGCGAAAGGGAGGAGCAGAAAGGCGGGTAAAAGTGGCCGACTAGTAACTTGTGGCAAGTGACTGCCGAGGGTTGGACATGTGCTTGCTCCCTTTGTTCCTGTGGCCTCATCCGGGTCACGGAGCAGTCACAACCCCCACCACACCACCAACCAAGCTTGACTACTAAACGTAGTAATGGTGGTCGCCAAGTTTGGACAACTTCGAAAAGACACAGCCGTGACATTTTGGACCATTTGCCCATTTTATAATACAATTATAAACAACAAAACCAAAATCTTATACGTAGAGAACGGATGGGGACTGAACACACCACACTATCGTTGCTACCAAACCAAACACACGTTTACATTGTAATTCTGAAGGAACTCCATTTTGTTTTCAAGTGTTAAAAGCGTATCGTGACAATGAGTTTCCAGCACTTGTTTAGGCCAACCTGTTGCAGCCACGCGCCTGCAGAGCAACTCCTACCTTTCTCCGCCGCGTAATCTTTGCGCGCCATGTCTGCTGCCAAGCGGACTAAATTCCACAATCCTGGAGGTCGACCGTTCCTATGTTTTCCACCAATTCAGTCGTTTCGTCCCGCACTGAGTGGCCGCGTTGATGGTGGCGAAAAGTCGCTTAGTTGTCCTCTCGAGCTCGCCGCTGAGAAGTGGCGCGAGTCTGACGTCGTGGTCGGCCAATCGCGTCGCAGGTTTCCCCGCGGAAGAGGCGGGCCTTTTTCGTGGCGGGAAAGCCGCTAGGTCATAGAACGGTCACGTGACTGAACCCGCCTCACGTTTGTTGCGAATGGCGCGAAAGGCGGGAACTGGGTTTCATACAAAGGCACAACCCGCAGGTGAACACGTTTTGCACTTTTCTTTTTAGTGTCATACAAATACACACATTCCAAATAACACCAACTCAACAACTTTTGCGTAAATATTTGGAAATTCTAAATTGTCACCCAGTGCAACACACACAAAAGCGAACATCCAAACATTTGAAAGCACATTTCCAAGTGCTTATTGTCAACTTGCTTTCCTCCAACATGCGTCAAAATGGCAAAATTCAACTAGCAAACATGTTCGCATGCTTGTAAATAGGCTACAACTGTGTCTGATTCTGTTTCTGGTGTTACTCAGTATTACAAAAACTGGTATTTCAAGTATCCCTCATTTCTTCATACAATGCATTATATTTGTACAGATTTACAGTTCTATCACATGAATGTGGTGAAAAATAGTTTATTCACATCTGTTTAATAGTTTGAACATATGGTTTGTTGAATATATCATGAGCAACCAAAAGCTTGTGACAAAGGCACATTCAAATTCATTTGAACAATACACTTTTTTTTTTAAAATTCATGACAAAATTAGCTAAGATATAGCAGTACTCTTTAGTTAAATAAAACAAGGAAACTTACAGCAACAAGGATCAAAATATAACATAACACAACATTTCTCATCTTGTATTTCTACAGTATCATAACAATAACATATTTTCGTCTATTTCATTAGATTGCAAATCCTATGACAATTCATGGCCAAAATCATTAAGATAACCTGTCTGTCAACTGTAACATACAAAATATAAATGTTATCAAAACTTAATTGTGGTCTTGTGTTTCTTCAAGCTGTTCATCAAGGATACTTTCTTGATGGGAGTATGGCTTCTATGGAGCAAAGACAAACAAAACAAAACAAAAAAAGAAAACAAGGCTCATTTAAGTCATATTGTCACAACCCACAGTCTATAGCGATCAATTTATGTTGATTTGATTTACCGGCATACATGAAGAACCACTTTCGTATTCGTCAGATTCACCTTCCTCTTGTTCTATGAACTCATCCTCATCCTCGATCAGCGAAAGTCTGCAGACGCACATGAATACACACAGAGGTTATAATTCTGGCGTGACACAATACTTGTGCTTTCCCAAATCTTCTTACAAGTTGAGCTTGGTGTTTAGGTCTTTCTGATGTGCGGTGTAGCTCAATCTCTTGGTGGGCCTCGCATCTGGTTTCTTGAATCTGAAACGCGTGGGTCAGTCTCAAATGAACATCAGGATACATTTTTATTGTTTACATGAGTACATTGTTTTGGCAACTAAATTGACTCCACTATCAACACCAGAGGTGGGGACTGGCGAGCCATGACAGTGGGCCATAAGCAGCCAGGTCGCGAATTTGACCCAGACTATAATGCACGTTTGGAAAAATAAAGTAAAACCTCATAAGATATGCTATTAGAAAAAACACTAAAGGCTCATAGTAGATATTACCTTATCATGTTTCATAATTGAATTTTGCCTTCTGAGTTTATATAAAAAAAGTGAAATGACCCCAAATCTAAAAAGGTTCTCCAACCCAGTCTGTTTTCGTCTTCCAGGTCTCAGATTGGCTCCAGTTATCTTTTAGCTATTTGTTAGTGCTACCTGCTATTTCGTGGTGCTTTTGATAACATACAAATGTATCTTTTTTCCTAATGTTTGGATTGCCCTTACCTAGACCCACCTATGACTGGGTACATATGCAAAAATCAGGCCTTGCTGACAGGCTATTTCCAAATTTGGAAATTCCAAATAGCTCTTGTGCCCCATCTCTGGCTTGTAACCTCCAGTATGCAATTACTACTTTAGAAACAATCATGAGCTTAAAAATAAAGAAAAAAAACCACCCACCCTGAGGAGATTTCATCTGTGTCATCCTCTGGTTCTGTTAAACTGCTGCCAACATTGGATTGCAGGATGACGTCTTTCCTGGGCCCAACCTTAGTGTGGTGCTGCTTGAGGGCAGTGGAGGTGAGGACTGGAGTGGGCAGCCTACTGCCGATACTGCTGCTATCTGACAAGAAGGCGTTCTTGGAGCTGGCCACAGAACCTGAATCAGACACAAGTCAGAGCCTGACCCAACTGTGTGTGTTTGTTCATCAATCTTTTCAAGCAATTGCAATGATACATATTCAAGCTTGTATTGCACGTTTGCATATTTATCTGAAAATGTGTTTGTACAAGAGATGCATCCACCGCAGCGGGTCACTCCCCCATTTGCAGTTCAAACAGTAAATGTGCCATGCCACTATTTGTGACTTTAGGATCTGATTTTGCATGCTTTTCTGCCAGAATGGTTCAGTTTTGAAGCAATTCTAAAGTCTGTTTTCAAATGAAAAATGTATTACAAATAAACGCTATCATTATGATTGTTTTCCAACCTCGAGCATCAGTCTTCCGCCGTTTGGCGACTGGGACAGTTTGTGGATCGACAGCTTCAACTTGCTCCCCCAACTTGGCCGACCTCCCTTTCAAGGAGCGCTGATACATGTTGACTGGTTGCCAGGAGAGGACAGCAGAGGGACACTGGGATTTCAGCAATTCCACCCTGAAAAGGAATAAACTATTAGGTCTGCAGCAACTGAATCATTTTTAGAATGAATTATGCTGCCAATTAGGCCACCAATTAATCGATTAATTGGATAAAAACAGACTTCGCATTATTAAACAATAATGCCAAAACATTCATAGAATAACTGAATAAATGAGCACAAGAGGTGGAGTTATTGTTGCCCTTTGGGGTCATATTTAATTTGTGTTCTAATTTCCTGCTAATTTATATGATACCATATGTAAAGTGCTTTGTTTGTGAAATGCGCTATATAAATAAAGTTGTATTGTATTGCATCTTCCTCACGTTCCGCCCTCTCCTGTCTGTAACTTTGCACCTTTGAAAGGGAGGTCCTGGCCTGGTGAGTGACGTGTGTGTCAACAAATGGCGATGCTGTTGTTAGCTCTGCGTTAGCTGGTCTGCGTGTTGAGGGACTAGGCAGACTGTCGTTTGTGTAAGACGTTTATGGATGTAATCAAATTATTCCAGCTAATCGGTTTATCAATTAGCCCTTCAAAGAACAAATTCTATATTTTTACTTTACAGGAGCATTCCTTGAAAATGTATTTTTCCTTCTAAAACTCTATTTCATACAACACAATCCACAGTGAGTGGTAATGCGTGTGAGGATGACATCTTACAGAAGGGACTTGTCCTGTGGCAGTAGCTTAAAACTGAACATGCTGAGGATCTCCAAAAAGGCCACATTAGGGTGCTGCTCTCCCCCTTCTTGATGTGCCTGGAAGGCAAAATGTATGCCGTCCCTGATGGAGCAAACAACAAACACCACCAGCCACATGAATTTATACCAATCACCAGATGTATAACAATACAAGACGGACAACACTGTTTTGTGTGTGTGTGTGTGTGTTACTTACATGTGCAGCGCTAGCAATGGTTTGCGAACATTTTGAAGGTTATTGTCAAAAGTCATGGCGAGCTTCCTGGCCAAATCTCTGATATCATCAGTGTCCCTCCTACTGCCACCCTCTGTCAGCATCTCTGTGAACAGCTGCATCAACATTTACGGACAATCATCAAAGTATTGATCAAATCTCTGACTGGACGGTGTTGTCATACGTGATTTAAAAACACTGTGAAATAAGTTTCATGGTCAGTAGCTTCTTTCACTGCCTGCAAAAGGCCAGAAATTTTTAGGTGCTGTGACAGAGGCGGGATGGCGTCTGTGTGTACTGGAATTCCTGATGCTCATTTTTCCCATGCTGCTGCCAACAACTCCTCTTTTATTGTCGTGCATTTTTTAAATGAAGCAAATTTTTTCCCAACACATAAATTGTATTCTGCAAAAATTGGGATCTCCATTTGAATTCGCCAAGTTGTTCAGCTTCATATCTAAAGCATTTAATTTGATTTTTATAATGTAATAAATGGTGCACTTTGAGTACCTTTAAGACCATACAAAGAGAATCTGCAATATGAGCGAGCAAACACGCATGGCATACCTGCTGCATACTCAGGCAGAGAATCCGAGCGCTCAGTACAGGATTGATGAGCTTTGTTTTCGCTATGGTATCTCTGATGATGTCACCAAAGTCCTTATAGTTCTGCGGAAAAAATCACAATTACACAAGAAATAAAAACAAGAGCAGTCAGTAGAGCGCAGACCTCCTTCAAGGTCTTCAACATTTGAACACATTGCTTCGCTCTTAGCTCTCTCCTACCATAATGACGACAAACCTATTGAAAAAGCATGGATCTAATAAAGGTAATTACTGCCACCTAGGGTTATTTTTCCCCCATAAGGGATAAATAGGAGGAGTCAAGTTTTGAGGTGTTTTTCCATTTATTTTTGTAATTGTCTTATGACTTCAGCAAAGTCGTAATTGCTAACCGTATGAACATTATTCTGGAAAAATACTTGCCATCATGACAATTACAAGTTGATTCATTAAAAACAAAACCCAATCCAATAAAGCCTTGGTAGATTCTGTATGGCATCTTTTCAGAGGACATCAGACTCACAGCAGCTTTGAACAACTCTAAATATTCAAGACACAGCCAGTGAAAGATGTTTTTATGAGTTGTACCTTGTCGTAGTACTTGAAGACGGTGGTGGCAGCGGCGAGGTCCATCACGCCGAAGATGACTAACTTACAGTAGCCAGCAAGCTGGCTCCGCTTCTTTTGAAGACGTTTGAGCTCCTCCTCCTGCTGCTGATCTGTTGATGATAAACAAGCCACAGTTGAGTTCATGTGAAAGGAGGAACAAGCAAAAAAATACCACCAAATCAAAGAGGTCATTACAGACATCTTTAATTTTTTTTCTTGACGGGTAAAATTAAAAAAAAAAAAAAAAAGGTCTAATTGAGATATGGCGTTCATTTTCAATTTATTTTTTCAGGCAAACATCTGGTCCACACATTTTTACAGAATTTAAAGATTTTTGAAAGAATCATAAAAAAATAATTTAGTCTAAGATCAAATCTTGTATCTGTAAATAGAAAAAAAACCATCAAGTACACAAACAAAAATGGTACATAGAAAATCTACAACCCAATAAATGGCGCGGTTGACTAGTGTAAATGAAGTACAGGTCTACTAGACTCTTCTCATTTCCCATAAATTACTGAAAACAATCCAGTGAAGCTTCTTGTTTCTGAAGTAAGGCTATCTGGCGACAGATTTTGGGCGATAAACTATGCAATTTGAAAATACCTTCCACCTCTGCTTCGTCCGAGAAGATGTAGTCCAGAAGGAAAGCTGCCATCTCTGCACGCAAGGAGTGAGAGGGCTGGTGGTACAAGTTTTTAAGGGCGGGTTTAGAGCGGACAGAATTGGCACTGTAAATCACCAGGAGGTCACACAGCAACTCAAATGCCTGTTGAGGTAGAGGAAAGACATTCCACTTGAAGAATTCTACTCATTCCGTGTAACCTGCACCCATGTGATGCCATAGTAGTGATGGTGCTGATGCTCACACCTGATCCCTGATCTCAGCTTGGCCAAGAGGCAGGCATGCTTGGCAGATATGGCAGAAGGAACGCACTTCCCTCTTCAGGCGTTTCACTTCCTCCTGGGACAGATGACAGGAAATCTCAGTGAAATCAAACGATAAGTACGAATATTTTGAAAAATGTTTCCTTGTCAGTTGAGCACCTGGGTTGGAAGAGATGGCAGCTTTACTTTGGCCCACATCAGGTGAAAAGCTGAGCACCGCAAAGCTGCCACCACGAGCTAAAACAAAGCAAACGGACACTTTTGATGTTTACCGTTTTCATTATCAAACAACGCTGAACAGAACTCATCACAGACTTCCTCGTCAAAATGTCCGGACTCCATCCGGATTTGAAGAAGGTCCATGCAGGAATCAAACAGCCTTTCAGCAGGTAGGTTTTTGGCACTAAAACAAACAATCGATATTTAGACCGACCACTCTCCCCACCATTTTTTTAATTACAAGATGTTATGAGCAAAATCTGTCGTGTGTTACACACGTGACCAAAGCCGCAATCCTTTTCAATGCCATGGCTGCATTGAAAACATCATCATCAGTTGGGGCCTAGGTGCACATACACAAGGAACACAGACACACAAGACAAATGACAAGTGTGCTGCATGAAGACATCAACAGCAGACAGTTGTTTTTTTTTCAACGTCTGAATCAAAGCGCTCCAGTGTCCCATGTTGACCTCACCCAAGTCCTGTGCAGTGTAGTTCACCCCATTCCATTTTTTTTTTTTTTTAATTCCTTTAATAAAGACATTTCATTTACATTCTCCATCTGTCTAACCTGCATCAGGTCACTGTAATAGGTGTTGAAGTGCTCAGTCAGGCTGTCAAAGAGCTGACTAAACGCCAGGTTAGAGCGGGAGGAGAAGGAGTTGCTGTTGGAGCAGAGCGTGTCGATCAGTTTGCTGCACGCCTGCAACACGGTGTTATCCGTGTGCTTCTCTACAATCAGGCATATCTGATGCAGTAGCTGCTCCAGATGCTGTTGACGATCAAGAAACAAGTGTGCGAAAAAGCAGAGAAATATTTTTACTCAACAGCTGTCACGTAAGCCAAGAAGAGTTGCAACAATTCATGGGGACGCAACAAAAGAAAATTTGCCATGAAAGCCAAGTCACTTCAGGTTACAAAGTTATAATCGTTCATTAGTTGCTAGTAAGAAAACAGACCACCTTCTCCATCCACTGTGCGCTGCTGTACATGTCCAGGTCGAAGTAGAGCGGCACTTGCAGGAGGCGTCTTACCTTCCCCGTGTCTGCAGAGTACTGCACAGGGAGAGCAAACACACGCATATAAATGTTCAATCTTAAATGCTAAAACAAACGAGTTTGGAGCCACAGCTCTCAAAATGCACAAGACAATATTCAGCATTTCGCAACCGCGACTGTTACCTTGGCCAGCAACTCTGTCAGTAAAGGGATGAAATGGGCCGTGATACGCTGCGTGTCCTGTTCCTGGGTCTTCTTCTGCTTTACACTCAGGTCCTTCGGGGGAACAGATGAACTCAGATCAATTTTGACAAAGGTCTTGGAATATGCTTTATAATTAGGAGTAGAAATTGATGTAGTGAGGGAAGACTAGTCTTAGGCCTGTTGCACACTGGGCAATGTGACGAAACATAATTGAACTATTGCGCAGTGAACGGAGTTCTGCAATTAACGTTCACGTGTGCGACTGTTCGCAACTCATTTTGCTGCATTCTGAAACGTGTATAGCACATGCACGGCTTTGCGATGTTGCAGATGGAATAGCGTATCCAAAATGGTATGTCGTATCATATGAGGTTCCCACCTTCTTGACCGAGACTCGCCCAACAGGTGGGGTCGCCTCCGCTGCCCGTTGGATCGCACATATCATCAATTCAATGAGTGCGTCCTCCTCCTCATTCCTCAAACCTGACCACAAATGAAACAATGGGGACAAAAAAAAAAAGATTTTTTTTTTTGTTTTTATGTCCACTGACGTTAGCTCTCAAAAAAATCCTCACCATCTTCCTGTAGCAAAAGAGTTGTCATGCACTCCCAGTCTTTTAACTCAGAACTTGCGGCGTCCCACAGGCTGTCCACCAGATAAGTTCCATGCTCATGGAACTGTCCACAGGTGGAAAATAGGGGTAGGTCAAGGAAATGTATCCGATACAGTTTTCTTGTTAAATTAGAAGGTGGGTGGCTAAAAATAGGCAACTATAAACACAAGGAGGAAATTAAGTTACCTCACTCTGGACATAGAAGGTGATGAGGTTTTGGTAGAAGGCAGAATTGGTGCCCTCTTCGTTCTCACTGTCAATTATAATTTTCAGCCTACGACAAACACAACACCAACCATTTTTGGGAACAAAATAAAATTTGCCATTCAAAGTCAGGATTTGCACAATGCACACATGCACGAAGAACAAATTGTCGCTCAAAGCACAATTGGTTAACGCGGAAGTGATATTCTAGTGGTTGCCATAGCTTGGCGAAAACAGATTTTACTGTAGCCTTTGCACAGTACTGTGAAAAGAAGTAAATGAGGGGAGGAAATTACTCTGTATAGAGAAACAAGCCGGCCATGGACGCCAAACTGCGATTTGCGACGTAAACTAGTGGATAGATGTGAGCGCACTCCTCCTCCTTCAGGCCTTCATCTGTGCCCCTGTACATGCACACAAATCAAGTTCAGTTAAAGTTGGACTCCTGTCAGGCTGACCACACTCACACTCACTCACGATTTAATATATATATATTTTTAGATCACACACAAAGCCTAATTTCAATCTGTTGTCATTTTTATCAATGCATAAATAGGCCACTCACAGATGGATTTGCAGCATCAGCTTGACCACCTCCACAGCAACATCATACTCCTTGTCCATCACCATGTTGAGCATCCTCTTCTAAATACACAGACACATAAACTACATTTTACTGGCAAAACACATTTTAGAGGGGAAATTCAACTTCATTGCAGCATTAACATTAATTCACCCCTGATTTGAAGCCAGACACGAATAGATTATAACAACACATGGTTTTAAAAAAGGCATAGAGTATAAATAAAAGAAGCCATATGCCAAGCAAACAGCTGGTCAATCCAGAGGAACATCTCACTTTAAATCTGTTGGTGAAAAGCTCCAGGCGCCCAATAAACTCTTTCTCCTTATAGAGACCCTGCAGGCTTCGCACACATTGCAGACGCACCACGCTTTTCTGCAGGACAACAGGCAAAAACATCACTTTGTGATAAGGGGTTTGTTAAAGAAACTCTGTAAACCTTTCGCAAATGGGATGCTAATTAAAACAAATGCACTCCATTAAGGCTTAAAAGGGAACTCAGGTCAATTTTTTTGTAATAATGAATTCCACTTGCACTCACTAATTTAAACATGTTGAAATTGTGGTAGAAGAAATAAGCAGATGAATCCATCCATTGCCATTAATGTTATGGCTCATCTGTTTTCTGGTTTGGTTATGTGACGTTCACAATAGCCCAAAGGCACTTTAACATCGATATCAGTCGACAGCAGAGGGCATTACAGGACAAAATGGATGCGGACATTGATAAAATTGGATGGATTCACCTATTTAATTATTTGACCACAAACAAAACAGTAATCAGAAAACCGTGTGGAGACGAGTGGGAGTAAATAGAACATATTGCAAACAACAACTTTCTTTGCCCCTTTAAACATTTCCAAATTCATTTTGGGACATATTTATCAATTGTAGTCCCTTGTGTCCATCCAGAACAAACATTTTAGTAATCAAGCCATTAATAAAAAAAAAAAAGAACGTGAACGTGACGATAATGCTCAGTACTACACCTTATCATTCATCATCCAGCCAAGGTATTTGAGACAGCCATCATTGAGGAAGTTTTCAGGGTCCGTTTTGAGCCACACGCCCAGCTCCTCCATGCAGGCTGCCCTGAGTTCCACGAGACGGTCGCGGTAGCGGTGCACAAAAATGCCACGAAAAGTGGCCTTGGTCATGGAAGACAGTTCCTCCTTGTTTTCCAGCAGCTGTGGAGCAATTGCACAGTACTGTAAACAGGACGCATGTGGATGCATTCAACCTGAATGTATCTTAAACACAGTTTAAATAACAGGTCTAAAAATCCAATCCTTTAAAAAAATCCCCAAAAGCTGGCGCGAAGTTGGCAAAACCAGTCAGACGCTAGCCTTTCACTATGGAATATTTGGGAATCATCGCAAGTACAAAATAAAAGACGAGGAAATCTATCATTCTGATAATCATACAGAAGCCAGCGTGTGTGGTTCTCACTTCATTAATGGAAGCCTTGAGCTCTTCCAATCGCTGAGAGTCTTGATCCGTCACATCCTTGCCCTGCTCCAGGTTGTACCGACGCTGGATGGTTTGCAGCTGTAGCGACATTGCCACAAGCACCTCCAACATTCCTGACATCAGCTTCATGGCTAACAAGAAACAAAGACACATCTTAGTTAAGATCGATGAGCTAACAAACTGGGAACGCATCCGGGCAAGATTATTATGCTTATATATCATTGTATAAAAGTTGCAAGTTTATAAATACTGCATCTTTTTTTTTTGGCAGTCGTTCCAGAAGCTGTGGTGCGATGTGCTCACCTATCAGGGTGCTGGTGTGTCTGAAGGCTCTGACTTGGGAGTCAGACAACCCGGTGAGGAATGACAGCAAGGAGGGGAAGAGGTAATCATCATAAATGAAACTATTTTGACACAAGCGCACCAGGATGCGGGCAAACTCGCAAAGGCCCGCTCGGAAACGCTTCAGTGAGGGGTTCGCTTTGGATAAAGGATAGCTCGCTGAACTCTGGAAGAATAGCAAAGACATCTTTCATACTATTATTTTTATCCCTAACCTATCAACACTCACTTAAAACAACACATTTGCCGAAAATGCTTACCGCATCAAACTGCCTGGTTAGCGTGGCGATGATTTCTGCATTTTGCATTGACTCAAGCATCTCTCTGCTAACCACTCCTGGGCAAACGAAATAAGAGTCAATCTTGCGCTTGGTGGGAAAAAAATTCCAGTTTTGGCTTTGACTATGACCGTTTTAAGTTTTATTCAATTTATTATGTAGAGTGTGGAATTTTTTAAATACAAAATAATTAAATAAAAGGCCCCAATCCAGTCATAGTTTGACAATATATCAGCTATTTAGTTGACCCATAGCACCCCATTTCCCATCATTTGGGCTCTCGCTTAATCCCAACCAACCAAGGCATCCACAGCACTGAACAATGAAGTTGATGAGCACTAGCAGTCCTTGCTCGCGCCTTTGCTTGTAGTAGTCCAGCCACTCGTCAACCAGCGTCTAGAAATGGGGAGGTAAGAGGCATCCAATCAAAATGCAGTTGAACCTCCAAAGGTGAAACAATCTGTTCTGTGGTGTTGTCATTTTCATTTTACTGGCAACCCAATGTAATCATGACTCATAACGTGTTTAATTCTTTATTTAATAATTGATTTGTGTTATTACTACATGATTTATAAAGTGCAAGACTGTAGAGTACTAGTTTTCTTATTAAAATACCTGTTATAATTTTGTTTGCTGTTGGTCTTTTTTGGGTGCCTCGAACAGATTAAAGGTATTTACATTCATTTCAATGGGGAAGATGAAGATTTGAGATGGGTTACGTATGGAGTCACGGAACATTTAAACTCGCAAGTCAACGTATAGTTTTTATATTGTGTTGCTGTGGGCAAATTAGCAACTGTGGGCCATCTTGGTAAAGTTGTGGAATATCACAAACGGTCCACTTTTCTGGAATGGGGAATTGTCCTCCAGGTTTGCAGCTAAACCTTCTCCAATTTTATAGTGGCGTAGCACATGACAACATTGGTCAAGATGGAGGATTTTCTCACCACTAGGTCACTTTGGCCGGAGCTGACAGCATTGTAGATATCTTTTGCACTGAAAGCCAGGTTCCCACTTATCACTGGTGTTTTCCCGGGCTTGGGTAAGGCCTGCCTGGGTGTCTCTTGGGAAGACTGATCCTCCTCAGAAGCTTCTGGTGTAGAGAGAATGGAGCTACGGGTGAGGCCATCTTCGCGCCTTGACCTCTTGAGTTGCTTGGGATCAAAAAGAGACAAACATTTGAATGATATAAAGAGAACAGTTGAGTCAGCATGAACTATGGGATATTCTAGACTTGACAAGTTGACACAATACATTTACGGTTGTGATTTGCAGCATAACCTTCATAATTGCTGAGAACCAGGGATTTGAAATAATTCACTTACCAGTGCGCTCGGCTCTGCCTGTTTTTTACGTTTGGTGGTTTTTACTGGGAGCTCAAAGTCATCATCTGAATCAGACAAATCATCTAAACTAAAGAGATGGAGGAAAATAAAATATATTGAAATTTGTGTAAATAGTGTAGATATACATGTATATCCAGTTATATAACTGGACAACTTTTGGGCTTGTACACGGATTGTCACTCTTACCTAATTACGTCATTACTTGACATGTTTGATGAAGAATGTGGACTTTCCATTGGTTATACTTAGAAGAGTTTTGCTGAGAAATGCATACAAAGCACAAAGAGAGAAACAGAAATGAGTTTGACCCAGGTAATGGAATGTACATCTACATTTTGTGAAATATGACTTTGAGCTTCTCAAAATCCTTAAAACTGTTTATGAAATCACGAACACTGGTATGGGTAAGCATTTTTACTGAAAGCGGAGACATTTTATCACAATAAAACGCCATTTGGATTTGCTGGAAAACCTGATTTGCAGGCAACAATACTTTGGGCACAACGGAACAGCCTCACGGGCATATTAGCTCAGTAGCCACAACGCCAATATACTCATGACCATTACTTAACCAACTTTTTAACAAGTTAATACGAATCGTGATTATTATATGACTAAAATTTATCATTGATGCTTACCCGGTTTACGTTCACCTTTACCCAGAGACGCCAAGAGCGCGCAGACTACGATTAAACCTCGAGGATCCGAATTGGCCAGAGCCTCATCGGCAGAGGCTGTGATTGGTCTTTGGTCAATTAGTCTTGAATCCAATTGGTAAATCTTGTTACCTGGCAGTTTTCCCAAATTAGGAAAACCCTGTAAACAGTCATGAATAATTATTACTTGCCGACCTACTTTTTCGCTGTTCCGTGTATACTCAGGTCTGATTTGACACTTTACACAATTCTCTTAAAAGTTTTGCGTTTTGTTTAAAATTTAAATATAACACAAGCACCACGTTTACAAATAACTACTTTTAAATTACGATCTAGTTAAACAGACGCTTTATAAAAGCGACAACATTATTAACCTAGAATGTTCCAAAATACACTGCTGTAATTTTATCACTCATCAAGAGAGGGAACTATTGCCACAGTCGACAGGATTATGCCGCCAAATTATCTTTGGCCGTAGAAGAAGAACTCCTCGTCCAATCAGAGCCTAGATTCAAATCAACCCGGAAACCAGCCGCGTTCATTTCAAAACAACACAAACAAGGTATAGTGAGAGTTTTCTTGAAATTGAAAACATGGCATTAAAGATCAACGCGTTGTCGGAACGTTGTCATTTTTAAGGGTACTGGTCAGTTCGTATAATATGTTAAATATCACGTATACTAAAATGAATAGCGAAAACGTGCTTAAACATAACACTGCCATTTACAGGAACGTCATCCAAATTAAATGTGTTTTATAAAACCTCAACCACTCACAAAGATAGGGATATTCGACGTTCAGGTGAATATTCAGAATGAACATAACATATACGGCATCTTTAAGGGAATGTCAAACCCCAATACATTTTGCACCGCTTGCTCTTCTCTAACAAGGAGTAGTAGAAGGGCAACATTCAGGGGTTTGCGCAATGAATCGACCAATACATTTCAAGTTACCTGGTTGCAGGATGTCCTGTTACAGCAGTGTCACCCATGTTGATGCATCGTCTGCTAGCAAGGCACCCCAAGAATCGCTGCACCTGATCCCCTGTGAGATTGAACACAATGGACCTGCACAGATTTCACAGTACTTCAATGCTGCCATAAAGAACCTCAAATATGGTAGGAAATAGAAGTGATGTCTGTAATAACGTGCCGTATGTTTATTTTGCATGTCACTTGACCTTGCATGAATGTTTCCCATCACAGAGAAGACTGTTTCATTCCGGGGGCGTGGCCTCAAAGGGCAGGAGCTCACCTGTCCACAAGGCTACAGTGGCCTGGTGCTGAAGGAGCTCAACAAGCCCGGCTCGGATCAGGAGGTAGACATAACAAATCTCACTGTTGGGTCCATGTAAAGATATTAGATGATGTAGAATTTTGTAAAAACAAATGCATTTCTGTTTGTGCATTTTTAGGATAGGACCCTGAAGGTGTCTTGTGTGTTTGACAAGCTGACCTACTGGAACCTCGAGACCCCTCCGAGCTCAGATGACGCAGTGGTGATGGCGATGGACTGGCCTGAGCTTGCTGAAGCGGTGAAGATATTAATTCTAATTACAGTAAACTCACAAAAAGCAATTATTAATTAAACCTGCTTGATATCAGAGTATGATGTGATGTGAGAGTAGCACATCTCCATTACGGTCCAAAGGTTTGAATTTCAGCTCTGGGCTTCCTGGTTTGCATGTCCTTGGCGTGCTTGTATGGGTTTCTTCTGGTGACGAGTACATTAAAAAAAAAACATGCTTGTTTGGGTCATTGAAGACTTGAATTTGTACATACAGTAGGTGTATTTCTGAGCGTGAATAGTTGCCTGTGTCATACTAACTGGTGGCGAGTTCAGTTTGCCCACAACCCTAATGATGACACTCAGTATAGAAAATGTTTGGATGGATTCCACTGACTTTTTTAATATGGTTATAAATGTTATAAGCTGTCACAATGTTTAATGATTATGCTTTGTATCTTTCCAGATTCATGCAGCAGTAGAAGACTGAAAAAAAATCCTGCACCAAGGAGAATGTTTGCCTACACAAGTGCATATTTGACTGGTCATAACCCATAAACAGTGAGTTTATGGAGCAAAAAGTGAATGTATGGTTTGTATTTATAGTTTTGTATTGAAATAAAAAAAAAATAAAGCAACTTCACAGAAACATGTTTGGACCATTTAATCTTCACAATTTTAATTCCTGGATAAAGACGCTCGCGAGCTTGTTATCGATTCAATTGTCTATGACTAACCAGTGAATCATGTACTGTATCTTTTTTATGGAAAATAAATAGCTTTAAGAACTCACACAGTCACATTCAGTATGCAAATTTATATGGTATTCAATTCCAAAAATTCATTGGTCCAAAAAGACTGATACAAACTTGGGGCTATTGCCAGACAACTGTCACATTAAAAAAAACAAATAAAATGACCTTTTTTTTTTTTTTACTTTGGCATATTTAGCTGCTTAGCTGGAGTCTTGTACTCACGTTTCGACTATCGAAGCACACATAAAACAAATGCAGTGCAATAACAATAACAAAACACATTTTAAAGTAAGAGATGTCACAATGAGAGAGATACTCTCCCCTCCAATTGGAATAGTGAAGCTAATTCCTTTATTTTTGCAGGTGACATCAAAATACGTCAAGCTTGGTGCATGGTACATGATGATTTATTCCCTTTCAATAACTTACGGTACAACAACTAAAACGGATATTCCAGAACATTTTTGTAATGCAATACAATATACACATAGTCACAAACATAAATGCACAAAACAACAATGGTATATGTTTAAGGCTTCTGGTGCATTTTTCTGCTTGTTGAGAGTGAATCATATATATGAAGGTCGCACTTCAATAAATCACTTGGCGGAAAAGTCAATTCATTTTAGTTGTTTCTTGAAACTCAAAGTACAAACTGAAATATTTCATGTTTTTATATATATATATATATATATATATATATATATGTGTGTGTGTGTGTGTGTGATAGAGGCAGCATGATGGCCTCACAATGAGAGACAGCATCGGTCGTGAGTTCAATCCCGGCTCTGGCCATTCTGTGTGGAGTTTGCATGTTCTCCCCGTGCCTGCGTACTCCGGTTTCCTCCCAAATTCCAAAACATGCATGGCAGGTTGATTGAACACTCTAAATTGCCCCTTGGTATGAGTGTGAGCGCGGATCGTTGTTCGTCTCTGTGTGCCCTGCGATTGGCTGGCAACCAGTTCAGGGTGTCCCGCGCCTACTGCCCGAAGATAGCGGGGATAGGCTCCAGCACCCCCGCGACCCTAGTGAGGAGAAGCGGTATTGAAAATGGATGGATGGATGGATATATATGATGGTTATTGATCTGTATTTTCTGTCTAATGAATCTATCTAATATTTAAGTTTTACTTTTTGAATGGGATTAGCTTTTCTATGATATTCATCAAGTTACTGATTTCTTGAGATGCGCCTGCAGATCTAGTAATTATTTTGGTTCACATTTTATTTGAAAAGAAATTAAGAAAAAAAATATCCAACCACATTTATAGTACCTGTATATACATACGCTGGGGCTGGACATCTTAGGAACGCCAAATACGGCCCTGAATAAATTAAAGTTAGGCTTGTTCTAACTCATTTTAGTATTGTTAACATAGGGGAATAATTAGTCAATTGGGGGCTGTCAAAGTTTTTGAATATATATTTTTTATCACTAACTAAAAAAGTGTGAAATTTCAGAAACTTCAGAATCATTTATCATTTATAACCACTCCGCCTCATTTCGGTCATTGCTAGGCTTTATTTTATTTTTATAAAAAAATAATAATTCCTCTCCCACCTGGGCAGTATTTCGTTCAAGCTCAGGTTCTCGACCAGCGGCCTGAGAGCTTGAGTGTTCTGCACAGGATCTTAGCTGTTCCCAGTATTGCACTGAGATGCCGGATGTTGTTCCTGGTATCTGCTGGACCCACCAAACCAGTTGAGGGGGAACTGCACCCAGTGCCCCGATCACTAGTGGCACCACTGCTGCCTTTACCCTACACATTTTCTCAAGTACTACCTTCAGCCCTTCGTATTTCTCCAGCTTTTCTCATTCCTTTTTACGGCTGTGGCAATCATTTGGGATTACAACATCTATCACCGGATCTTGGCCTGGCGGTTCTCAACCATTTTTGGACGTGTCTGCTATTTTGATTATGGAACCTCTAATGCAGTTTTGGTACAAATGTTCCAGTTCACTACTCCTGCTCCATGACTATGCCACTGCATGTATCTGATCTTGTGTTTCGGGCTTGTTCTTGTATTGATTAGCGCCTCTGTGCGGTCTTACAGTCCAGCAATCAGTCACGCCTTCACAATTTTTGGAGTCTTTATGATTTTTTTTAAGTTGACATGACAAAGCCAAATATGTTTTCATTATTGTTTTAATCTGATTTATGACTTTCTGATTTACGTGTATGCCACACTTTATACAAATTGTTGTGACTGTTGAGAAAAATGAAAATACTGAAAGTCCCAGTGCAGGCTACGTTACCTCTAATTAAAGTACCGTAGATAAAATATCTTTCAAATCAATTCATGGTTCATTGACTTTAGCCTAATCAAAGATCAAAAGATTTATGTATAATGAACTTGATATTGTTTATTGAACTAATTGTACCGCAAATGCAGATTAATTTATCATTTTTGTTCATTAAAAAAAACACATGGGAAAAGGAGCTAAAACATTGCATATTAAACCACAATCACAACATTGAATTGGAAAAAAAAAATCGCAATTAGATTATTTTCCAAAATCCTACAGCCTTAAATTGGATTGTCTGTTTGTTTGCCAAGTCATGAATGTCGTGCAAGTTGGCTGGCAGTGTGTGTGGAGGTCACACTCGGGGCGGTGTGAATGAGTGTCAAAGTTGTTTGTTTCCAAATGTGCCCTGTGCTTGACTGGTGAGCGGTCCGGTGTGTTACCCTGCCTTTCACTCGATGCCAGCTGGGACCGGCTCCAGCTCCCCGAGACACTTAATAGTATAAGCAGTATAAAAACGTAATTAACGAGGCTCTATTAGCTAAGCGGGGGTGGTGGCGGTTGTGGCATTAGCGTGTGCTCCATATCAGTCTTGCTGCGTTTGGGTGGCAACGTTTGGTCATGAGCCTTGCGAATGTGTCGATAGAGATCTCCGGATTGGGTGTAACTGCGGTAGCAATAGCGACACTCGTAGGGGCGCTCCCTTGTGTGCACAATGGCGTGGCGTCTTAGTGTGTACGTGCATGAGAAGGTTTTCCCACAGACGCAGCATGTCGGGACATCCTCCACGATGCCCCCCATGGTGTCCTGAAAGTCTGCAAAAAAGGCGGAATGGTCCGAGTGTTGCTGCGTCGTGGACGGTGGAGGAAGTAATGAAGCGGCTAGCGAAGAAGACGACGAAGGAGAATGAGGGAAAGTGTAGTCCGAAGTCATTTGGCGAGAGGAGCGTGTGTTCATTTCTTCCTCCTGGATGTCATCTTCAAAGTCGTCTTCCATCGCTGGCTCGCTCTCTTTGCATTTGTCGTTTTCCTCTTCCTGTTCCTCATCAGATATAACGATGGCCTCCACTTTGACTTTTGCATTGTCACCATAATTGCCCTCAGTCTGTAATCCAATAAGGGGATGCGCTCTTCCACCTGTTTCCCGCTCAGTGGCAGCTATGTTTTGAGGAGTCTGAGGCACGGAGAGGTGGCCCCTCAGGCCTCCAGGTTGCAATGAGACAGTGCTCCGGATTTGAATTTGTGGACGCAAACATGAACGTGACGACTCAGTTTGTGCACGCCCAATCATGGCCGTGTAATGTTCTCCTCCTGTAGTACCCCTGCGATGACGCACGAAAGGTTCTGTTTGAGCTTCTTTCTCTCGGGCCTGCTGAAGATCTTGTGAGCTGTTGGATTCTGATTGGGGAGGAGCAACCACTGATGGATGGACAGCGACGATGTCTGAGATCAGGGAAGATGAGGAAGGCTGCTGGTTGCTGCTGTGGCAAAGAAACAGAGAAAAATGTGATTATTTGGAAATAGTAGAATATTTGGTTAAATAAAGGTGATGACTTTTTAGGGGTTGTCTCCAACACACACACACGCACGCACAAATATTTTTTCCCGATGTTAGATAAATATTAATTTTGAACCTGAACTCCATATTTTTTTATGTGGCATTTTTTGATCGATGGTTTCCACAGTAGTAATTGCAACACAATAGTCGCGGCATTTACTTCCCATTGGAGGTCCAGGTAACCAAATGCATGGAGCTTCAATGTAAACTCTACAACAAATTTCAGCTTTACAGGTGCCATGCAATTTAGAATCCATTGGTGGACTGAACTTTTTTCACCATTTTTATTCCTCAATTTAGTGATGTAACTTATAGGTCGTGGCCCATATTTTTGTGCAGGTCGCTATTTCAGGCAATATAGCGGGCTAAGACTGCCAACATGTACCTGTATGTCTCAGTGGTGCTGCATGGGCTGCAGAGATCTGAGCCTTCACCCTGACTGCCAGCTCTCAACCTGTTGGGATGTCCCGACTCCCGCATAGACTGTCCCACAGATGGTCCCTGAACCAGTTCTCCACGGGGTAGCAGATGAGGGCCCCCCATACCAGGCTGCGTGGTGTCAGCAAGATCAGGACTCAGGGGTGTGTGAAATCGTGCCTCTGATGAGCCCCCATCAATCCTGTACTCAGACTTGACATTTTTCAGCGTACTCTGTCTTGGCATTTGGGGAACTGGTGAGAGAGTTGTTGTCATGGCAACGGGAATCAAGTGATCTGCTGCCATGGTTACCACAGGCTCAAGGCCAACATCACCCCCATCCTCCACCCCTGTCTCTGTTACCTTGCTGGCCCCAGTCCTCTCCTCGGAACGAGTGCTATCCGCCTCAGCCAAAGGCCCTCGTCTCTGCAGTCTTCTCTTGCACACCCTCACGACCTCGTTCATGTGTAGGAAGCTCGCCGCTGCCAATACATCCTCCAGCGGCAGCGACGTCTCCAGCTGCAGCACCCCTTCATAAATAAAGTCAAGGAGCAGGCTGAATGCGGCCGCCGTGACAATGTCACTGTCAAGTGTGACAGAGCTGCCGGAAGCATTTGAACCAGCGCTGCAGAGTGAATCCGAGTAAAACATGTGGAAGAAAGGCGAGCAGGAGGCCAGAACTGCTCGATGAGCCAGGAAACGGGATGAGCCCACCAGGACGGTGCAGTCGCACAGGAAGCCGCGCTGACGCTGGGAGAGGAGAGCTGACAACAGCTGCTGGGAATGCTGAGGAAACTCCATGATCTGACCAACAAGGAAGAAGAATAAGAGGATGAGAATATATGGTGAAGAATGATTAATTACACTCACATTTTATGAGGAACACACACATTACATTTAGAGCTTTAGGCCTCATATGTTTAATTCAATTATTAATGTGAAATAATTAAGTCTATATGCAAGTTTTTCAGGGCTTTTTGCTCTTGTACTTTAAGCGCAAATTAAAATTTTCAGATATTTTATTGCTAAAGAAATGTGGCGTAACATACCACATATTACATGACAGGCTTAAATATTTATGTTCTTTTTAGTTTTACTGATTCATACACACAGACACAGAGAGAAAATGCAAACTCCACACATGAAGGCCGGAGCCGGAATCAAACCCACGAGGCCACGACCTCTGCACTGTGAGGCCATTGTGCTAACCAGTCGTCCTCCGTGCCTCCCCAACTGTACATATATGGTTACAAAAAATAAGTTTCCTTTTCGGTTCCCAGAAAGCATTGTGTGGTGCACACATTTAATTTATAAGGTTTTACGGACATTAATCACTCATGTTTGTTTGTGTTACCAGTACTTTTTGTAACATATTTATGTTGAATTCATGTTGCACTATGTTTGTATTTATATATATTTTTTTTTTTAAACAAATTGTAACTTTCGGCTGTGTGTAAAATATTGACATCCAGGTCAAGTTCTTGGACAACTTGCATGGCTCAACCACATGTTTGGTCAAACGGCTGCAGTGTCCTTGAGCAAGACAGTGCCACACCAAACCGATCCCCGAATCCTTACAAGGCCCCTTGCTAAAGTGGGTGCCACTAACAATGTATCTTTATCGAGATGAGTCAAATGCAGTTGTCACATTTCTTGTACATATGTGGATATGACTAAAAAGAGGTCATCTTCATGATGAATGAGAGTCAGCACACAACGGCCACCCTTTAAAGTTGCCCTTAAAGTGCCTAATGTGCTGTTTCATGATCGTAAACAAATAAGTTAATTTCAGTCAATTTCTTGTGGCAGAATTAGTCTTATTTTTAAGATCGCATTTATTTTTGTTGTATCGTTTATTATATGTTGTTGGGCAAAATTCTTCATTTCCACATCCCCATTCTATATTTTTATCTAATTGACGTTCATGCTTTGATTAAAACTAAATGAGAAGTCACTCCGTATTTAAATAGTTTTTTTTTTTATTTAAAGCATAGTTACTCTTAAGCGCGTATTTATTTGAAGGACTATTTTATTTTGAATTGGATATTATTATTAGTATTATCATTATTATTATTAAGTAACGATACTATTACAACGTGTGGGTCCTCGACCCACCATTGCCTAGAATCAACGCTGCTAACTCATACTATTTGTCTACTGATGTGGACAAAACCCCAAATGCAACGGAACCAAATGGAACGTAAAACAAATCACTGCCAGAGCAACATGTGTAGCATAAAAAAAATCGACAACCAACACAACTTCGTAATTCCCGCTAACATTTTGGCTAGCCGTTAATGTCCCTCCCCAACAGGCTGCCTTATTTGCCAAACTATGCTTGGAATCTATGTCCTGTCCGCTTTTATAGTCTAAATTCCAAACGTTAATAAAGAGACCAAGATGGTTATTTGATCTTACCCCGCAGCAGCCGTTGTTCACCGCAACGAACCGCAGCTCTCAACCAGCAACCCTCCAGAACGAGCCACACACACCGGAAGAGCTCGAGTCCCGAACGTGTCACGTGACGAGGGCTCCCCGAGTCACGTGACAACTGAGGTGTTCAATGACAGCGACTGCTCTCAAAATGGATCCTGAAAGAGGAAAAAGGAGAGGAAAGAGAGAGAGACGTGGGGGGGCAGAGGTGAGTTGTGGCCACTTGCATTGCAAGAGGTGGCATGTGCTCACAATCTGTGTTTATACTTGTTTTAAATTAAAAAAGAGAAAGGTGAAAGTAGAAGCACTGATTCGACTTATTCAAAATAAGTGCATACGTGTGAACGAAAGTAAAAATTAATTTATGGGGTGAATTGTTGATACAATGAAAAAAAAAAATAAATGAATGAAACTAAAAAATCAATCCATAACAGCGTTTTGTTTTGTTTTGTTTTTAACCCAGATACAGCTATGTAGGATCTGGCTATTTAGTAGGTGTGGCCAGAAACTATTTTTACTTTGTTATCAGTTTGGAAGAGTGGCCAAACATTTACAGGCTCCATTCAAACCTGTGGCATATGTTCTTTGGGCTTGTGGTCCAAGTAAATAATAAGACTTATTTTTATGAAAACCTGATTTTATTTCTCCTGCCAGGACAGTGACGTCAGGTTGTCGAAATCTATGTCATATGCTCTTCGTCATGGTGCCAACCAGATGGGGCTACATTTAAGTTCAGGTAAGTTGAACACCAGAGCTGCAGGTGCATAACCCTTTTTTGTTGGTCAGCCCGCTGCCTTCCCGCTGCGATCTTGGTACCATTCCGGCCTTGACCCTCCACTCTTATTCATGAAAGTTGTCGGCCCTGACCCGTTTACGCCCGCCCCCTAAAAAACAGTTGGTAGTGGCGCTTTTGACATGTTTGGAGGCAATTTTTGTCATATGCCCATTTTGCGAGTAAGTTCATCACACGCACGATGGCCGATTCGTGGGCCGGACTAAGATCCACCTACGGCCTTTGTTAATTGAACCCTTTTTTAAAATTTGTTACCCCCCCAAAAAAGGGCGTCCGGCCAAAATTATATTTACTCTTCATAGATGGTTACCTATTTGTGGAGGATGTCTTGGCTCACCCGCAATTCCGCTCGTACAAACTGGAGGATGTTGAGAGAATGGTGGCCAGAAATGACAAGCAGCGTTTTAAGCTTTGTCCTCACCCGGAAGATGGCCGCTTGCAGATTCGAGCCAATCAGGGACACTCAATGCAGGTATGTGTTGTAGTCAAGCTCAGATTCCTACATATATTTGATCCGGGAATCTCCAGTGCACCAGTTTTAATGAACGCAATGTTAACATCGCTTGGATTTGTGTGGCCAGGTTCCGGAATTGGCGCTGAAGCAGGTTTTGTCCGGTTCTCCCGACTGTCCTGCCGAGGCTGTTCACGGATCCTACATGCGCAACTGGAGATCCATCCATCAGCAGGGTTTGAGTCGCATGAAGAGGACGCACATTCATATGGCCCCCACCTTACCACAAGAAGACGCCGTAATAAGTGGTATGCTAAGATTTGCTGTGCAGACACGTCACCAGAGCCCAGCTGTAAGGGTGGCTAATTAAATACATGGGTGGGCCTGATTGTTATTAATGCCCTATAGAAAGCACGTATTTAACATGTAACAAACAAGAACTCACTGGATTAATGCCAAATCATTACGTTTGATTGCATTATGTCATTCTAACTCAATTTTAAGAATATTATTTGCCGATTTTATGGGAATACGGTGGATGCGCTGACATAAAAGGAAAGGTCTTCAGATCTTCAGATTAGATTTCCAAAGAGTTTGTGGCTTTTTTTCAAGTGGCTCTTTAGTTTGCATCACTAATGTATATGATCGCCCAAGTATTACGGAGTTTAGGGACTTTACTTCTTCCTAGAGACGTTCACTACAAAGCTTATGTTAGTGAATGAGGGGAAACACGTTGTCCATAAAATATAAAACATTGGGGCAATATTTTAAGTAGAGATGTCCACATACATTTTGGAGATAATTGCATTTTTTTAAGACTGCTGCCACCAAGTGCAGGACTCTTGCATACAAATAATTGACATATTCTTCACCAATACGCCTATAGCATTATTTTTAGTAAGGCCGTGATTGGCTGTTGCAGTTAGGACATCACTGTTTCTTTATATTTTAAATTTTTTAGTGATAAGGAACTCAAGATTATAATTTCAGAACACAAAATAGCTACTATGATCAAATCAAAATCATAAAAAGTTTATGTTTAGAAATCTGTGCCTCAATTTGGGGGGATACAAGCATCTTGGTGGGTGGGCACACCCCCCTATGGCCCACTCTTGGTGACGGGTGTGACTTGTTTCTGATTAAAATGTTTTTCTTTTTGTCTATTTTTAACCAGGTATGAGGAAAGACTGTGATCTATATATTTTTATTGATGTACCCAAAGCTCTTGTTGGTAAGATTACACACAGTTGATTGACATCCAGTACAGGTCATCTAAAAAACTAACCTGACTGATTGTGACTGTGCAGATGGTATTGAGTTCTTCTGGTCAGAGAACCGTGTGTTGTTGACAACAGGGAACGCGGAAGGGAAACTACCCCTGGCGTATTTTAGCCGAGCCATACAAGTCAGGCCTACAAGTAAGACCTTCATCAAATGGGTCAACTGAGAGCAATTCTTTCGATCCTAAACGTGAGCACATGTGTCCTTTCTTTTTAGGGAGGATCCTGCCACTGTGATGCCGGCAAAAGACCGATCAACAAGTGGATCCATTTTCTATATCGCTTATCTTCATTCAGATCTCGGGTGAGCTGGAACCGACTCCAGCTGACTTTTTGGGGAGGGACAGGCTGGTTGCCAGTCAATCAAGGCGCACATGTAGACAAAAAAACCCATTCACACCTATAGACAAAAATAGTATTGAATGAATCATAATGATGATAAGCAGATCTAAAATGGCCTGAGACGAATGCTCAGCGTTTTGAAAATGGTAAAGGCACCAGATGCCTTGACAAAAGGGTGTGAACACAAGTGAGGATGAAAGACTTTCAATGTATTTTATTAAAAGTCTAAATGGTGAACATTTGCTGTTGGCATCTGTTTGTCTTCTCATGTGGAATTAATTTGCTATTTGTGTTGAGCAAGTAACAATTGTTGTTGTTGCCAACGCTAAAAGGAAAATGCCTATAGTCATGGTTTTCTGCCTCCAATCCAAAAAAGATCAAGATGGTTCGGTGTATTTAAGTTCTAGAGCGCCTCGTGTCCGCCTGTCAGCTTGTGAAAGAGCTCCTCGTTGAGCTCGTTGCTCTTGTCGCGGCTGCGTGTCGACATGAAGATGTAGCCCCCGATGAACTCGTGAACGATTTTGCAGTCTGCCGTCACGCAGCTGAAGGCGATGTTGATGTTCCCCTCAAACTCGATGGCCACCTGTGATGTCGTTGAAACCACACAAACATTTCTTTCACACTAAATAACTCATTAACACTTCAGTGTCATGTTCATCACTGCAGAGGTGGCAGGTGAACTTTTCGCCGGGTGGGTTGGGGTTTTGGCTATTTAAAAAAATAAATAAATAAATCTCACCTGTCTAATGTCCCAGTTGACATTCCATTGTTTCATGTTGTTGTACCGCCAGGTCTTCACTACGTCGCCCACACCCAGGTCGATGCGGATCAGACGGTTGGGAGCGATGCCCAGTACCTCGTCTTTACGGCTTCCTTTGAATCTGTCAGACAAGAGAAACTATTTGTTTCCTCGCCATTCTGTCAAGCCCTTTGGAAAAGTATGTTATGACAGTATTGCCCGCAATAAAAAGCTAGAAAAGAAATGTGTGACTGAACCTGACTACTACATATGAAAGGCCAAAATCGGGCAGGGCCTGCCAGATCTGCAGGAAGCGCGAGACTGCATCCACCAGTGAGAGTTGAGCCACATTCTGGTACGCGTCCAAGATACGAGGTGTCAGCTGCATGGACACACACAGTCAAAAGTCAAAATGACTCACATTTGTGTTGGCCTTCAGTGGGCCCAAGTCGCGGAAATCAACACATGTAATATTTTTAAAGGTTCAAATGAGAAAATGTGTTAAAACTACAACCTTGCCAAAATTAAATCTAGACCTCAAATCAAAGCAAAATATACTCTTTATTTATCTTGGTGGTATAGATACAAGCTAAATTCAATAGACATTGTGCTGCTCCTTCTGGTGTGTGCACCTTGGCCACCAGGGGGCAGTAATGTCGACCCATCCATTATTGTACCACTTTTCCTCATAAGGGTCAATGCTGAAACCTATCCCAGCTGTCTTTGGGCAGTAGTTGGTGTACACCCTGAACTGGTTGCCAGCCAATCGTTGGGCACACATAGACAAACAACCATCTGCGCTCACACTCGCAACTAGGGAAAATTTTGAGTGCCCAATCAACCTACCATGCATGTTTTTAAATTGTGGGGGTAAATCGGAGTACCTAGAGAAAACCCACATAGGCACAAGGAGAACATGCAAACTCCACACAGGAAGGGCGGAGCCGGAATTGAACCCTGTACTTCTGTACTGTGAAGCCATTGTGCTAACCGCGCCGCCCTCTCAGTGATGTTCTCATTAGTATTAGTGATTCTTCACAGAGGATAAAGAACACCCAACGACGCCCGTCTACGTGTTTCAAGGCTGTTTTCACTTATGTGTTAGCTTAAGCTACCAGACAGGCAAAGTACATGAAGTGTAATTCTCTAAATAAACAGAGTATCTATTTTGAAGACTTGTCTACCATCTGTCAGACTGGCCCTTCTTGTGAAGCCTTATAAAGCATAATAAGCGATAACTTTTTATTAAGATTTTACTACTGATAATAAGTAAGTTCAATGCAAAATAAATATTATTCTAAAGGTGTATGAAATAGGCCTATGAATACACTTTTTTTTAGGCTAGTTATCTTTAATTGTTTTAAGAAATCAATTTCTCCTCTTATTGAAAGGTAATTATGCACTCATTAAGTAATACAGTAATACCACTACTTTTTTTTTTAATCTACACTCCAACTTTTTTTTTGCAGCGATTATGACGTAACTTATGACAAGATAACTTGTCATAAATTGACGCAATGATGAACAACATTTGTACACAGATCAGGAAATAACTTTGTCCCCTTTGACATCAAGTTTGAACCCATTTTGTTGTTTTCCCACCTGTTTGTTTTTGTACTTTTTATGGTAGCGGGGTGACACCAAACTGAGAGTGTTTATGCTTTCGTCCGTAGCGGCTGAGTTGCCATGAGAACTTGAGCTGGTGTTTTGCATCGCCAAGAAGGAGCGGATGCTGCGTATCTCGCTCTGGAAGCTGCTGTCTGCCAGGGTCTTCCCTTTGGAGCCCAAGCGACATGCAGCCATCCACCGTGCATACTGCTCCTCCTGTCGGTCGAAGACGGAGAGATGGTTGGGACTGACTGAATGGTTAAAATTGATCAATGGTTTGGTCTCACATTTTCACAGCGTAGATAGACTTCGTTCATGCCTTCAGGAGCTGGTATAAGCAACCTGATGAGGAACTTCTGAGCTGCCATGTTGACATCTGGCGCCACTTCACAGCCTGTATGTCAAAGTAATGGTCATAGATAACAATCAAGGGTTGCCAATGTTAAATTAGCTGCAAGATGTCCCGCTTAATTGGCATAACCTAAAATGCTTTCCATGTCGAAATTCTCTTTGATGCTACAATACAGCTCTGTACCTTTGAGGTTAATCTGTTGAATTGGCTCTCCAATGCTCTCCTCTTTGTTCTTGAAATAGGAAATCGAGGTGTCCTGGAACTTGAACCAGTGCTGCTTGTATCCCTTCAGAGTCAACCTCTTTGGCCTGAAACCCATCAATATTATCATGTTCTCCATCCATTTTGGCATTAAATGGGAAAACATATAAAGAGATGTGAGTTTCAAGGATCTAATGGGGTGTGTATTGAGAGAGAATGAGAGAGATGAATTAAAGATTCCGAAGCAGCAACCTGACAAGTAGCTGCCCTCTTTGTGAAATTTCCTTAAAAAAAAAACACGCAAGAACAAGTCAAAGGCCTCTAAAATCTTACATAACATAAATCTAAAAAAGAATTGCTGGATAAGGTACAAGAGATTTTCTACGTTACGAATTGCTCTTCTCACAAATCAAATTAAGATGAGTTTTTACGGAAAGTGACACAGTTTCAAACACTCGGAGAACCCCCCAGAATTTCGTCCTTTATCAGCTTGGTGGATATTTTTAACTGAAACTTGTGTTCCCTAGCCCTACAGATAGTTGAAAATTACTTCTTTGGGTTTAAGTTAGAAAGGAGTACCTGAAAATCTTGAGGTAATCGTTAAGTTCAGGTGCGGTCATGTTATCCTGTAGAAAAAGAAAAGATACTGTTTCAGTTGCTTGGCGTTGCTATTTGAATTCTTAATTGCTCAGAAGGCTGATGACATTGAATGAAAGACGACATTATGCATTCATCGTGTCTGACCAGCATTTCGGAGGCGGAGCTGCTCTCGCCCTCCATTTTAACCTCCAGGGATTGAAGTGCCGACTCAAGGTCGTCCATGGCTGCGGCCGAGTTCATCGTCTGAGGCTCTGACTGTGAAACCTTGCTGATGTGATACTGCAAGAGCAGATTTTAGATGCATACCAGGTTGTCCATCCAGATACACACACAACAAATTCAGGTTGACGTTGTATGACAAGGATTCTTCAAATGGACAGATTATTATTCATAATTTATTTTTTTTACACGCTGCAGCGTTGTTCTCTACCTGTAAAGCTCCAAAAAGCATCATCTCCTCCTCTGTGCAGTCAATATCCTCTAACAGTATAGCCCAGCGAGCCTGTTCATACAGCTGGGTCAGACGTACCACATCGTACTGAGAAATACAAATATCGCTTTTGAGCTTGGATTCTGAGAGACTGAAAGAAAACACCGCCAACACATACAATTATACAAGCAAGACACGGCCACGCAGACGCACCTTGGGTTCTATATCATAGAAGGCAAAATATTTGAAGCGAAGCCACAGTCGGTCATTTTCTTGGATGCCCTGCTGCATCAGACAACGGGACGAATCCAACCACCTGAGGGAAAGAGTTACAGTAGAATATGTCATGAAAAGGTAACACTGGTCACATGATTTATAGCAGAGGTGGGCCACACTTGGAATGGCCCTTAATTCATATTTGAAAATAAAAATGTTGATTGTTTCTACTCAGTTTTAAGTTGTAATAACAGTTTGCACCACTAGATGGCCCACAGTGCTCAAGACGGCCTTGAACGCCCAGGCTGAACCCGTCAGATTAACTTTAATGCTTTGCGTTATTCAAGTGAGTGAACCAGCCCATTCATTTTGGGTAGTATAATGTTAAAATCTTTGAGTGATTTGATTTTTGAAAACAGGTACTTAACTCATACAAAGACATATATATTTGTTTTTCAAAAATGTAGTCCCCGCCTCCCAAAGACGTATTTTTACGTCTTTGCCTTTTTTTTTTCTTTTGCGTCATACCTCCGTGTTTTTATAGCATGAGAACACAATATTTTGTTGGCCTCACAAAATCAGCCAAAATCCAGAAAAACTCTGGAATTGAGGGGTTTCCTCTCGTGAACATTTCTGGGATTAAATTAGTTAACAATGATTAATCTTTGATTAGGGTTTTTGCAATGGAAAAAAACCCATTGTGGTTATTTTTTGTTGGCTTCAAAACATTTATAGTGTAGTGGTGGATTTTTTTTTATATGCATTTGAGTATTAAACTATATTAACAAACCGTTGTGCACTTTGGTTAAAAAAAACATACTGTGTTAAGACTTTTTGTCCTTATTATAATTGGCATATTTGTCATACACCTAGTTAGGAAGTGCAAGGTCCTCTGTGGGCTCCAGAAGCACTGATGAAAAATGGAGGCCCCTTTGCAAACTGATATCTACTCTACAATCAGGTAATTTTACAAAATACTCCTCCCATCAACGTGTTCAACATAGATGTGTGCGTGTACGATGAGTGTACCTGCCGTTGATGTGGGCCTTGTCCACCACGCTGGCTGGGCGGTACTGCTTGGTTAGGACTTCAGGCGCAGGAGGAGGCTGAGGGACTGATAACATCTTGTAGATGGCCTCCAACTGAGGCGAGCCGGCAAAATGAACGGGCATACCGTTATACAAACTGGGACGGGATGCTGCGAATCAAGAGCAGTGTAAAATGTGATTGTAAAAACAGTTGGCAATGTTCATTTTTAAGGTATGTTTACACAATAAAGAATGTTTTATTTTTTTAAGGGGAACAAGCAAAGAACACAAATGTTGACAGGATCGTTGTTGCAATTATTTTGGCTTTGTTTCTTTTATATTGACTATTAGTTTTCTTCTACAGAGGATGACTCCACAACACGGTGTAAAGTTCCCTTATTAATGGCAATATTGATACTTTTTTTTGGGGGGGTGCTTGTGGCACATATTGGACATGCCAGAAAATCATTGCTTTATAGGTGCTAGGTGAATAGTTTTTATATGTCTTGTGGCTTGCAAGCAGTCCAGGGTGTAAAAATAAGCAGTTGGACTTGGCGCCAGTAACTGAGTTGTAAAGAAGCGAACCCGAGGAGAGTGGCACCGCAGTCAGGTCAAAAATTTCCTCCGTTGAATTTTTCTCCTTCTTCTTTTTCTTCTCCTCGACTGGCCGAAGGAGCGCGAGCTCCTCTGGGTGACGGATATCTGTGGAGGTCAAATGTGACAAAAATGTAAAATTCATATCATACCTTTATCTGATTGTTTTTTTTTAAAAAGGTGTCAAGTCGCACCATGGCTGTTTTTCTTGCGCTTGTACAAATGTGCGTGCAATAATAATGTGTTCAATGAACATGATTAAAGTTACTTAGTAAGTCTTGATTGAAACATTTTCTCACAACTGTGTGTTATAAGCAGCGTAGATTTACCTGTCCGTGACGAAAAAAGTCATCCGATATATAGACAAATACTTGAGGGAAATTTAGGCAAACATGGCCGAGTGTGTGCTGCAGCGGCAGCGTGTGGGACTCAGAATCCAAGGTTATGTGTTCAAGTCACATCATTGTCAATTGGGACTCAACACTATGCATATATATTGCTGTTTAGCATTCAGTCAATTGGCTGTGAAAAATCACAACTGATTTTTCGCTCGTTTGTTTATCGGCTCGCAAGGGAAGTCGGGAGCAAATTCTAACCTGTTTTGTCATGCAAGTTTCGTCTCCGATTGCGATCCATTTATTCATTTCTGTTGCTATCATCACACATTTTCTGCCGCAATGGCATCGCGCCTCCAGATCAGGAGGCTATATATTCAAGACACCTCAGGGTCATTGCAAATTTGTCGTTGACAAACGGCAAAGTTAGGCCATTGCAACCAGGCGAGTTCTCAGCATTCTCAAAAAGGATAGAGTCTGACAAGAAAAGTGAACCACATACAAGAACTTGCATTTTCACTTGCGGCGGCAGCACTTCATGACCAAGCAGTTGAATTACGTTTGTCAAATAGTGTGCAGATCACCTGCCCGCTTGTTGGCTACATTTAAGCATGCTCCAGCTATCAGTAAAAATAGCGGATCTTTGCCTAGCCTAGCTTCCAAATAACCCATAACTCCTTCAAGTGATTTGGTAATCTGCTGTAATATTATTCACTTTTCATAGCGGTTAAAACATATATATTGATATATTGTGTCTACATGTATGGCTTTTCCGTTTCTCATCAAATATCCATGACTTAAATCGTAAAATAAATGAAATTCTCTTTGTTTTATTTTTATTTTGACCGTAACCTACAATTGGGAGTGGCAATAAACAAGAGTTAAGCAATTTTTGAAGCGTGTTTCCTGTCTGATAAACTGCTGCTTACTGTTAAGTGAGTTGACATCTCACTGCCAGCATGCAGAGCTTGCATTTTAAATATTTGCTTGCAAATCAAAGACAAATATTGTTGGGTCACTTGTATCTTAAGGCACCGTGGCACGAATATTCTGGACGAGGCAATTTTCCATGTGTCATTATATGTCTTTTGCTGATTTGGCTTTTGATTGGATTTTACCGATGTCATGGTTTGTCTCGTTACGTTATTATGTCCACCCGTGCTCGTCAACCCATTCCCTGATTTTTACCCATCAGCTCCCAAGTCATGTGTTGTAATGCGTGTTTGTTTAGTTTCTTTGAACCTTGTTACAGTATTTTGGTTTTCCCTTGATTTGATTTGTTTTTTTAACTATCCAAGTAGCTTGTTTGCCTTTTGTTCTCTTTATATAGAATTAAGTGTACACCTACCTCACCTCATTGCTTCCCTGCATTTGTGTCATCATTCATGCCAATCCATAACAAAATATGATCCATTTGATATATTTTACAAAACATTTCTCAAATATGGCACAAAGCTAAGGCAACCAAATCATAACACACTATAGGTCTGTTATAAGAATTAATAAAACAACATGTACATCAGGTGCTCATTGGCCTCCCACAAGACTTCATTAGCTTCCCACTATTGTTAATCCTGTGCAAATGATGTAAAAAAAAAATAAAAATAACAATGTTACTTCACCTTCTCTTGCTATGCCAAACTGATTCGGTGGCAGATTTCACTATGTTGTGAAAATACATTGACGATGCATTAGGCTGCTCCATCCGATAAATATCGAAAATAAAGTGACACACTCACTGAGCAGTGTGCAGATGCCCATCACAGTCTGGAAGACAGGATTGGAGAAGCAGGCGCAAAGCCTCAGCGTGATGCCGTTAGGCAGGCCCAGCCTTAAGGGCTTATGCTGGGGCATGAAGAGCAAACGAGCATCGGCGTGAATGCCATATTTCTCCAGAGTCCACGATGTCCGCAGCAGCCATTGCTGCTTCTGCTCCCACCACAGCGCATGGTCCGACCAGTCACGCTGAATCTCTGCCGGTCACATACACACATAAAGTATATTTTTCCATGCATTCATAATGTGATATTTTCATTGAACATTGACTTATATTGAGGCTGTTCGATTTAGAGGAGAGGTAGGAAAATGTTTGGCCTCAAAGATCACATTAATTTTTTGGGCCATTCCAGGAAGAGGTATGATGCGATAATGAATGTAAATATTTTACTAATAAACTTTTGTTACAAAAATATACCTTTGCACTTATAATTATAACCTAATAAAATATTGTTTCAGTGCGAGGATAAGACCTTGTTTCTCTCACTTTGCTCTGAGATAAAGCAAGATGTCTGCCGTGGGGTTGGGTGTCAGTTGCATGAGGCAGATGTTATCTGTTTGTTTTGTATGATGTCGCCTTTTCAAAAGTAGCTAAAAGTGTTTATGTACTGTATTCTAGGTGTTCATTGATTGTGTCTCCAATTTACAGTGTGCATGCATCTGCGACAAAGAGACAGATGACTCACGTGTCTTGTCCACCAGCTTGAGGATGACGCCTCCCACGTGGAGTTCAGAGGTCACACTGAGGCTGACAGGTGGAGCGTCAGGCCCCAAGTCGTCCACTGTGATGGACAGGTCCCACGCCGCCATGCTGGCTGACGGAAAGGGAATTGAAGGAGACATTTTTGGCTTACATAACTTGGCATGCAATCCATCTCTAAGCAATGCTATAATGCATTTTTTCATTTTACAACAACGATGGCGATTCAGCAAACAATGTTAAAGTGCTCGTTTTAGGGTCAGTCTCACATGATACACACACTTGATGGGTGAACTTGTCCAATATGACAAACACTTCCTGCTTCTGGCTTAATCGCCAGGGAAACACACTTCCGCTTTATTTTTTTTTTTAAGCCACCAAAGACGAAACGTTTTCTCAATACCGGTAAAGTCATCAACTGCTTGTGAATATATGAAGACAAATGTAAATACATGTGCGGTTTGAAGGTTTGTTTTTGTCTAAAGATTTAAGATGCTAAAAGGCTGATATTGCTGATGACATGATTCACATGCCACCAGCAAATGAAACATCGAAGCCGCATTAAGAAAGACTAAAATGGACCCTTGTTCTCTTTATTGATAAAAAATTATTGTGACATTTGATGGATGAATCAAAAACACAGATGTACAAAACAATACAAACACGTCACAGATTTCAATTACTCAATGTTAATGTCTGTCCTGCACACACACACACACAGAAACACACACTTACACAATTATACAATCTAAGGACATTACCGTCAGTCTCCTCTGTTGAATCCTTTAAGAAATTGGAATTGGAAAGACACCTTCTTTAGATCACTGAAGAACTCCAAAAGGGTCATAAAATTGAGTGGCAAAGCAGTTTCTCCTCCCCCTGACTTGGTAGGCTGTGGCCTATAACTGTGTATGGGTTGCATGTTCCTTTTTTTCCTCTGCTCGTTTTGTCAGTTTCCGTCTGGCGGAAATGTACAAGCGGTAGGTCTACATCTTTTGATTGACAGGCTCGTGATACACAGTTTGCGATGTGGTCTGTGAATGATATGCTGCATAAGTGTGGTACTGCTTTAGCCAAAATATATTGTCACTCTCTATTTCCATCAACTCAATTAAACAAGCACACAAAGATTCATGCATATATGATATGATGAGGTAAGAGAGAGACTGAAGGGGAGAAAATTTTTAAGAGTTTTAAGGTAAGATTCATTCTAATAATAAACAACCATTAAGTGCTGAGTCCAATTGTGTCCTCTAAAAAAAATAATTAAAAAATAAATAAAAAATAAAAAAATTGAATCAAAGTATTCTTCTAATGATGTTTAATGATATTTGACAAAATAAATTGGTTTAACTATCTTACTATCACTAAGTGTGAAAATGACCGACAAACCTAACAAGTACTAAATGATCTGTGAAGCAGTGATTCAAATGCAATGTTATACAACATTTGTTTGAATTCCAATATTGATGTAAAATTATTTACGTTCACAGTTGTGAACATTTCTGTTATTTTCATTTGTTTTTTAAAGGATCAGGGGGGGGCAAAGCATGGATAGCAGGCCACATATAGTGTGCTCGCTTCTTTAAACCACCCCACTGAGCATTTTCATTATCAAGAGTTCTGTCATATTTGTTGCATTACTTCACCAATTTATTCCCAAAATGAATGTGCCAATTTGTATTTATTAACAAAATAAATAAACTGTAAATAAAATAAAATAAAATTCCTAAAATAACCAATGAAATAACCATTGCAACATTTTAATTTGATTAGACATTTTTAATTTATTGAAATCAAATAATGAATTAAAAATGTATAAAAGGCCCATTTCCCCCCTAAATACATTTTTAATGTGGCCCGTGAGCAAAAGTCTGCCCACATTTAAAAAAACAACTTTAACATTCTTTTTACATTTTTCCTTTGTTTTTGTCCCGAAAGCAACTCAGCTGTTTTCAAATTTCCTACGACCCCTAAAGTGATCGCCAGTTTCTCGTGGTTGGTCGCTTCGATTTAGTGTTTTATTAATCAGGATTCTCAGTTTAAATAGGGAGCAAAAAGACAACTTTCACATAAACTGCCAAATGCCGGTAGCATCAATCGATAAATCCTGATCCCCGGCGTGACATTTTCTCCCAAATCTTTCGCTACAATTTATCATCCTCCCCCCTATGAGTGTAATGGTACATCCCGCACAACAAGACAAAAATGGCACATGGGATGTTGATGTAGGCTAGCAAAAGCGAAACCAGACGTCTGCATTTGTATTTGACACAAACATAACCTTTGTGGAACTTGGGTGAAACGCCCTACTAGCTAGTGAGACATGGCGATACAAACATTAAGTGTACTTTCACGTATCAGAACCCGGCTACTGTGCGCCGCCGGGCCCGTGTCCCGTGTGGCTGCCACCGGTGTCAGGTTCAAGCATATTATTTTAACTCCTGGAAGTGTCCATGTGGATTGCAAGCCAGCGACAAGTCCCTTCCGCGGCCATATTAACACCGCGAACTTTACACTTACCACAGCAACACGCTGTAGGTCCACCCAGGGGAATTGTTTCTCCTCGCCGCCGGGCAAGCGAATTAGGTCGGGCGCTGTCATTGGCACTGGCGCGTTGACAGCGGCTCTCCACACTGGGGCGATGGCAGCCATGAAAGTTGACCTGAACTCCACTGAGGGCGACTGGAAGGAGATCAAGGGTGAGACTGACTGGTGCACCTTTGCAGAAGTCAATGTTTTGCTGGTCCTGTCTGCATGAAATGTGAAACATTTCCCATTTGACATGAAACCAAAACCTATGAGTAATTGAGCACCCCCAAAAGAGTTGTAATTGCTGATAGATGCCACAAGGTGGGAACAAAGTACGATATGAAGTTCCGCAAGTCACTCAAACAGTTCCTTGTCAGGCTCTTTCTACTTTATGGCGGTTGGGAAAGTTATACTACAAGGTGTGCTTAGTGGTAGATCGGTGGTCTCTTGATCTTGTGGTTCTGGGTTCGAACCCTGGACCCTGTGACCATGTTGTTTCCTTAAACAAGATACTGAACCCACAGTTGCTCCTGATGCTGCGCCATCAGTTGGTGAATGTGAATCGTTGTGCTATACAAATGAAAAAATATGTACGTAAGTATGCTTAAATTGCTCTAAATGTGTTTACTGTCTCTATTCCATTGTTTCTCTCAGAATTCCTGATATCTCAGCCTGTGGAGGTCAGACGCAAATACTACAGGAATGACTTCATACGGCTGGACGACATCCCATCCTGGACTCACACTGGAGGTCTGTCACCAAATCCAATTCCTTTTCTTACAATTATTGTGCTATTATTGGTGTAATTTACCAGCAACTGAACATACTTGGTCCCGCCTGTTTTCATGACAGTGTGTCCTGAAGTTGGTCACTATCCCAGGAATGAAAAGCTTGATGGGAAAATTTCGGTCTACAATGGCAACATCACAGTGCTGGAAGTGGATGCCATTGTTAACGCAGGTATGTGAAACTGTAAATGTTGCTTTTAGCTAACTGAATCTGTATGAATGTCTTCTTTGTTTGACATAATCACAGAGGAAAGTGTTATTAATCCTGTCAAATTTTAAATGTAAAAATATATTGCCACCTATTTATAAAACTAGGCTTTAAAGTGATTTTAGAAAATCAAGCTATTGTACCTGCTCTCAAATGCGGTGGGTTTGTCTGCTTTATGTGTGATGCCATGCCTTGCTGAAAAATGGACACTACTTTGTCTAGTTGCTTATGCCGCCACATCTCTACATGTTGGAGTGGCCAAACTACATTCACTTGAAGCCTCCGGTATCTGGAATAAATCCCACCTGTTTGTTTTGGTGCTTTCCATGCTATGATGAGAGAGGTTAACCTAACTGGATGGCATTTGTGTCTCTGGCGGATTGGTGGCAGGCTGGTCTGCGCCACTATCATCTCGCTTGAGAATTTAAATAATGATACAGAGCTGTTCTATAAGTTGTGGCATCCAGCGAAGATGCATATTTGTGCCATTAGCTTGCAAGCTAATGGCATGCTGTGTTGGTAAAAATTACCTAGTGGGGGAGGGGCGATTCATGCTGGCTACTCAAGTGTGTCAATGCGTGCCTTTGTATCAGGAACGCTGAAATACAAAAAAAAGTTCAAAACTATGTCTCCAGCACTGATTTCGCTTTTTCAACAATTATCTCTGATCCTCTATTTATGCCAGTGACATGTGACAAGCAAAACAATATAATGCTTTTCAACTAGAGGGTGCAATTAACCTGTGTATGCTGTTGTTGCCAATCCTTGCGAAGTAATAAAAGCTTTGTGTTCAACTTAACACCTATTTTTACACTAAAGAAATTTGTGTGTAAATTGAAACAAGGTCGTGATCATTTCAGTCAATACACTTTTGTGATTTTTTTTTTCTTTGTTGGAGTGCAGTAAAATTTGTTTCAAATGGAATGCTCAATTGACGTTGTGAAACACTGCCTTCAAGCCACCTTTAGATGGCGATGATTGCCTGCTCATGAGCCGTTTACCGTCCCCACAAGGCTGTTTGCATTTGAGAGAAATGTAATCTGTGTCTTGGCACAGGAGTGTGTCAAGGGAGGAGAAAGGCGGGCCAGCATGCCTAAATGATGCTTGATGATGAGACTGTAGCAGAAAATGATAGATCTCCATTTGGCAGCTGATTGTCAGCAGGTGCCAACATCCAAGTGAGTGTGTGGATCATTCACACTCATTTGCGGCATCTCTGCTGCGTGTGTAGGCAAACATTAAAAGTGCACACAAACAAGAGGGGATTATATGCTTGTATACCGCATGTGATGGTAATTTGTTTCCGTGATGACAACTTTTGTGTGTCGCGCTTGTTTTACAAGAAATTTTACAGTGTGGCAAATGTCAAGAGCGCCAGGGAAGTCGAGTGACGTTCAGCTGAAAAAGCATTGCGAACGAAAACGTGTCTGTCAACTCAGACAAAAAGCGAGATGGGAGTCTAGAAGAGGGAAGAGAAGAAGATAAAAGTGAGGCGGAGCGAGGCTCGTATTTAAATCACCGACGGCATCACCATGGCAACAGGCAGGTAGAGGGCGCCCTCAAAGGGTTTTTGGGCTGCGGCGTCCGACCATCCTTTCTTCTGTCTGACTGATTTGCTGTCCCGCTGACATTCTCTGCACTCTTTTGTTGACTAAGAGGGCCGACCTTTTCACGTGCTGACTAACTGATTGACTCAGAAGCTTTGAGCGAGGTCACTTCGACGCGTGACGTTTAAATGAGACAGTGGCTGGACAGTTAAGGACAAGAGAGCAATTATAAAGAGGGTGAGTTACTCCCAGAATAACAAATAAACACCAGCAAACTTATTCTTCTGTGACAGAACTGCCGGGCAAACAGGAGCGTGGGGAAGCTGTTCAACTCGTGGTTGACATGCGGCCGGACTGTAGCTGTTTTTGTGGCTGCATCATTTAGCCCAAGGCAGCCAGCAAACATTCACTTGAAGCCAACTGTGGCCAATTATACGCCGTACTAGCTGACTGGTAGACCCACATAAGGTGGGGTGAGTTCTTCATGGCCTGAGGACTCACAGAAACACTCCCAAATGTGCACACTATTACACACACAGTGGTGACTAGGCATTAAATGAAGGGAGAGGACACTTGCCTGAATAAATATTTGATATTTAATATAGAGAAGTGATTCAAATTAATGTGTATATATAAACCTGTCCACCGAGCCTCACAGTGATGGGAGTGTATTCTTAAGTGTGTGACTTTCCATTTGGCTCTCCGCGGCTCAATTATGGTATTTCCTTTGGCAGGAATAGTATGGCAAGGTACTGTTTAGGGCTGAATAATTAATTGAATTCAAATCGATATCGCGATGTAGTAGAATGCAATTTTTAAATTGCAAAGTCTACAGTTTGGGCAAATAACACAAAGACAAGACATCATTGCGGTCAGTCGGGATATATATATATATATATATATATATATATATATATATATATTTGTTTGCATTATTTTGTAATCTGACATTTTTTATGTTCATGTCACACTTGTGTAGTAGAATTTTGTTATGTCGTAGTGAACGCTTAAAAGACTGCAACTCAAAGTTAATTGAAGTAGATCGATAAACTGTCTTTCTTATTGCTTTGTGATTCTTTTGCCTTATTTACCGTGAGCATAGCCTGTTATTGTTTGCATTTTTTTAAACAATGCAAAAAAAAAATAATAAATGCATCAAATTTGCAATATTGATAAAAAATAAATGTTTGTCAAAATGGTTTTGCCCTACTGCACACACTTCTCAAGGTTATTTAATAGCACAACCACTTGCATATTTCGCTTTCTTGGGAGTCATACTTGGGGTGGTAATTTACAACAAAAAAATAATAAAAAAAGATCCTAAAATACGTGATGCGTGGATCTAATTTCGTTTACACTGTATGAAAGAAAGCATAAGTGAGGGTTTGACGTGGATGTCAGGAAGCATAGTTTATAAATCCAAGATATATATGTGCGGAAAATTGGTTAATCGATATTTGTTAGGGAACTGAGGTTCCATGAAGAGCCCTCACCTTAATTGCTCCATCACTGGAGCTGTGGAGGGCTTTTCATAGTTTAACTCACATCATTGCTGGCGAGGGAAGACAAAAAATAAATAAAACGGACCAAAGATGGCTTGAACAGCGTCTTGAAAAAGACTGTTCGTGGAATTTTTCATTGGCTTGGAGAATATGACCCTTCTAAGATTTTTATTGGTCATTGGGGCGGTTATGCTCTGTGCCCTCTGAATTCTGCCTAGCAACAACTGTAATAGGTGGCTAGGGATAAAAATCGCTGCGATATTGTTTCCATACAGTATGGAAGAGAAAACTGAGTTGCGATTTTAACGTGAAATCATAAAAAGCAAGATGGTCATTTTCACATTTGAGTGAGTGCAACCAAACATTTTTGTATTTAAAACTCCGCTGCATCACCCACGGCAGTGAATACACATTAACGGCGCTTGTCAGCACGCCCTGATTGATCAGGTAAGCGGAGCGTTGCAGAAATCTGGGCGGGCCCTGCATGTCGTTTGTGTCGCTCTCCATAAAGATTGGATTTACAGTAATTCCCCACTCCGCCTCATTCTCCTCCTCCTGGCCCGCCCCCTCCCTCGTCCCTCGTCGCTTCTACACTTTAACTGCCCCTGGCTTCTGCCCACGCCTATAAAACAGCACAAACATAAAAACCCACAAGCACTTAAGAGCTGTCCTGGCGTGGAGGTGGGCGGCTTGAGGTGGGGAGGGGGAGGTACGATACGAAGGGGGAGGAGACGCTAGGCTAAAACATCCTCCTCTTTACACCCCTCAATCACTTGGTCCGGAGAAGGAAGCGGAGATGGAGGGGAGGATATATTGTCTGTGATGGGCTTGCTGATTAAGATGGATTGCACGATGAAATGTCAATGAAGTGAAGAGTTCTCAGGGATTGTGTACATGAATAAGTGCGTGTGTGCGTGTGTGTGCGCGTGCGTGTTGGGTCACGACAACTAAAACCCCTCTTTAAAATTGATTAATGCCCCACGGTCAGAAGCGATATTTTTAATTTGCAAAACTTTGATTCCTTAATTGCATTGCGGCACGTACTCCTCCCAGTTCCCAGTGCACTATTTAATGTAAATTTGTGTTTGACGCTAAATGCCATTTACTGTGGCCTGAGCACCATTTGCATAGGATTAAACTTTAATAACGGCAAAAGATTTAAAAACTGAACTGTTTGCTCTGCTCTCTATTTTTATATAAAGCCCTATTTTGCAGTCGCACTCTCAGTGCGTGTGTGAATAAATGCTACGGCAAAGTCTGATAAATCTTTCAGGCTAGACTATTAAAATGGGGAAAAATGTGTCTCCAAAATTAAACCCTGCGCCATCAAGTGATAAAGAATATATCTTTAGAGCTGCTGCAGTGCTTCATCTTCATCATTTGAGTCACAATATATGCTGGCACATCAGGCCTCAACATTGGCGATTACACACATTCGTGTCTGCCTTCATGCACATCCGCCCATGTTTTTTCTGTGTGAGTGTATTGTGAGTTTGTGTGCAGGTACCATGTTACATGTGTGTGTAAGAGATATGCTCCCTGTAGATTTTCTCTGCAGGTAGCAGATAAAACTGTTGGCTGCTGCTGGAAACCCATTCAAGCTGGCAACAGCTGAGAGATACAAGATTAGGTTCGCTATTTTTTTTTTTTTTCGCCTTTCTGGGCCGCAGGTGCCCGACAGGATGGGAGCGACGGTGACCGTCGGTGTGTGCGCTTGAACTCAACGCGAACATCCTTGCTGATAAGAAATCGAGAAAGTGAGTGCAGATGGGAGGATGAGGCAGGTCAAGGATTGCGCGAAATGCACAGTGCTACCGGTACCTTCTGCAATCGTGTGTAAAAACGTGTCGTTTAATGCAACATGGTTGGCCAGAAGTACATGTACGGAACTGACACTTTTCCATCAAAGCTCTGAATGGGTGGGTGTGCATTTTAAGTCGGATAAAAGTGAATCTGAATCTGTTTCCTATACATAGAAATGTATGAGAACATTTACAAGCAAACAAAAAAATATTATTTCAATTAATAAACATGTAGGATTTCTAAAGTTTCTATATAGAAACTGTAGCTGAACGATTATGATAACAAACACCAACAATAAATTATACATCAATGTTTTTGTTTTAGAGGTTAGGCTTAAGCTAAAAATAATTTAAAACAAATTAATGTGAAAGCCAGTTTATCTACGCTCTACTTCAATTAGAGTTGTCAACTTAAATAACACTTGGAATTACAATTGTTTTTTCTAAACGTTAACTATGAAAACTTCATCTACCAAACGTGTGGCATCCACATCGACAGAAATAAGAACGTGTCACATTCTAACAAAAATGCACACAAATCTGTGGCACATCTGTATCACTTCAACTTTTCATGTGTCACAATAACAACATATAAAAACGGGCTCTTGTTAACTACTGAACTTATCTAAAGACTATATCATAAATGAATAAGGTATATGTTGAAAAAACAAAAATTTTCATCCCAAAAAGTCGCCTATGCAATAAAAAATTTGCATTCTATTACTCTGCAATGTCTATTTGAATTTGATTAGTTGTGACAGAAATCTAGTATTCTCCCCATTATCCCATCGATTTATCAAATAATAGAAAAAAAACCTGATTTATTTATTTATTATTATTTTTTTTAATTAAAAAATGTACCTGTGAGGTGCAGGTAGTAACGGAGAGTTTAGTAGCTGTTGTTAGCTAAAGTTAAGCAGCCTGTGCTTTGGACTGCCTGGTTGTCATTTGTGGCTGCAGCATGTTTTCGTAGATTGCATTTGCTTCTTTTGTCACAGTTTTTTTTTTTTTTTAATTGAACAGTTTGGTCAATAAAGCGTTTCGAAATACATCAGTGGCTGCATTGTCCTTGACCATCTGCGGGGATATTCGAAAATGTGGTGGCAGACCGGACTAAGTTTGCTGACATCGATACGATACCATCAGAGACGTGCTCGTAGAAAGAAAGTTCTGCTTTGCAATAGACGCGTTGTACTTTTTGTTCTTTTTTAAGTGTGAAATGATTGCAAAACTTTGTCTTTTCCTGACGCTTTCCTTCTGGGAAGCCAACATTACTCATTTCAACATGTTTCATCTGTTTGGAAAAATGATCCTTGCGAAGCTTCAAGGCAGAGATTTTGCTTTGACTTTTTTTTTTTTGTAATCCATTTATTCAATTAATTGTTTGATCCTAAACACAGAGTGTCATTTTATATATTTTGTGTAAATATATGACAATCTGGATTGCTGAGCACTCAATTAATTAATTAGTTCACAATATCAAGATGTTGATGGAAAATATTACAACTGCGCAGGCCTTGAGCTGTACAGTCGTACATATTTCAGAGTTTTAACAGAAGGCAGAGAGAGCCATTAAAAAGGAGACTGTCCTTTCTGACGGCGCCTGACAGATGGTCGATGACGGAGTCGTTCGTCACTCATGTTTGTGTTATCCAGAGTTGTCGGCTGGCTGTCTCTCCGCCGGTCTATCAGAATCTTTCTGTTTCACCGCACAGACGCTCCAGAATGTCAGAATGTTTTTATTCACAAGACATTGCAAAGATGATAAAGATTCATTATTTACTAAATGTATCTTTAGGTAAATATAGAAAAACTGCAGTCATCTCAGAGTTCAGTCTTGGAGAAGTGACATATTTGGTTTATTGAACCGATGACATGCTAGTCTTTATTGGCTTGTGGAAATAAAAATGAATAAATAGAAAAGAATACCAAATGTGTGTAGTTTAATTGCAGCCACTGCTATCCCAAAATGTGTTAGTGAAACCCAACCTTCAAGCCAGGAAGATTTTAAAAATCAAAGTGGAAGCAAAGAAAAATCAGTTACAAAACGGCACTTTTTAAGAAGCACTCAACATCATTAAAAAACGAAAAAAAAAGCTGATTTGAAGTATGTATGAAAAATGTTCTGAGAACTTGAAGGCCAAATTATTGTAATTTTGTCAATACTTTCAGATGCAACCTTATTCTGTATCCCAAAACCTTCATGATTATTCCGTCAGTTTGCCATCAATCTATCCACCATTCTCGACTGACTCAACTTCGACATGGACATAAAAGGCACTCTGAGCGGGATATAGTTCACGTTCCGAAATGTTTTAACCATTTAGCTTGTTGGCATTTGTAAATTTGTTCACATTTGGTCAAAAAATAAAATCAACAAATTAAGATTTACTTCATAATTAAATCATATTAAAACATTTATTGACTGATTCAAACCAATAAAAAGTTCCAAAATATTATAAAAAAATTCAAAATAAAAGCCCAAAATTCAGATTTCTTTTCCATATTTTTTCTCGTTTCTTTAGCAATTCCAACCATTCCAACCTAAAACTGATCAGATCATTCCCAATCCAAATTATCAAGATGAAAACCCAAATTAGGATATTTTTACATATTTATTCCCATTTTAAAATTTCTTGACCAATTCAAAGCATTTCAACTCTTCAACATATTTCTGTGATTTTTGTATTTTATTATTTATTCAAAGTATTCCACTCCTTCACTTTCGCAAAATTCGCAAATTTTCAAAATAAAAGCACTAAATTAAGACTATTTTACTAGTTGCCACATTTCATGACCGATTCAAAGCAACATCCAACTTTAATAAGTTCAGCTCATCCAGCTTCACATCATTCCACAATTAATTCCACAGCATTGCAATTCAGCTTCAGCTTTTCAACATTCACAAGTAATTTCAAGAAATTGCATCATCTAGTTATGTTAAAACATTCAGGCAACAAAAAAAAAATGCTGATGTCTTTTAATATTGTAAAACCCGTCTGAACTCACCAGTCACATCATTAGACACACCTGAAATAATTACAATAGAACCATTTCACAATGGGTGCTTGATTAGTTCGAGACTTTAGAAGGTCACAATTTAAAAATGCATTTCAATTTAATATTACAAACCAGTATAAATTCATTCATTTCATTCGACATCCAATAGATAGTTGTATGATATAACTCTATATATAAATACAATGTTTTTTTTCTTTTCATTGAAGTGGAAGGAGCAATGCTTCAAATGGGCAAATGAATTGTGACGTGCTTTAAACGCAAACTCAAATACTGTAAATATAAAATAAAAAAAAATAAAAAAGCAAAGGCTTTGCATATCGGCATTTTGAGTTGCTGCATTCTAATTGTAACGATTATTTACTAACCCGCTTTAATGACTTTTCCTCTCTCTTTTCTGGTTTTACAGCATAGCATTGTGTTTGTGCTCAATTTTTTTTCTGCTTCTACATTTGTTTCTCACCGCTTACCTGGCTCACAACACACCCACTCTCGCTACTCACAAAGAGCTGAATGAACTATTGAGTGCGCTTGTATTGCATTGGCTTCTTACCTAATGTTTAGGAAGGTGAGTTTACATAAAATCACATGTATTGCTCTTTCCAATTTACTGTTCAAACCGTCATTGAATAAAATGTTCCATTTTGAGTGATTGTTAAGAGTCAAGAAACACTAATTAAAAAGGCTTTAGCTGAGTGTACTAGTGCATCTCTTTTAAGTAAGAAGGTCAGTAAGAGACTTCATCAAAGTGTTGTTTTCCCTCATTTCACCAGAGGTGCTCTCTATTTCAGGCAGGTACGCCTACGCTGCGGCACAAGAGTGAGCGATAGATATTGTAATCAAAGCTGTTGTAAAGTGAGAGGGGGCTGAAATAAATACATGTTTAAAAATAAAATGCTTGCTTTGAAAAACACGTTATACACCTGGACCTGAACATGACCGTCAAGCTCGAGGAGTTCTGGAAAAGAAAAAAAAAATACAACCCAAAACATCAACAGCAAATTGTTTCATTAGTTTCTCTTGAGCATAGGAGCATTTTGATTATGATTATTAATCTCGTTAAAGATTTCTTGATGAGGGTTATCAGCTGTCTTTATTAAAGTGACTACAATAATTTTTTTTTACAAGGCAGAAATATATTGTCATTTTCATAGATGGGGATTTTACCCTATTTTGCCGGACCGTCCTCCGTCCGTGACCTGGACACCCTTCTGTTGTCATCCCGCTATTCTTATTCCTAAAAGAATCGTCCTTCGTCCCTGTCCGTCCTCGTCTTTTTAAAGCGCTATTTTCCTTACTTTTCACCAGTTCCTCTTGCAGTCTTGGTAGCATACAATGCAACCAGTTTTCTTAACCTGTTCATACATTGTCATTGTTGTTTAACAAATTAAATGGTGGCTTAAAAGTAAATTCCAATTGCACAGTACAAACTTCAGAAAGGCCCAAGAGTCATGGCTTGAATCCGTAACATGATCATAACATTGGGAATTTCTAGTAAATACAATCAAGTTGTTATCTTTCTAGGAAATTTGTTATCAAGCTATATGCTTTGGCTCTGAGAAATTATGTAAATTTATCGAAAATGTGCTTGAGATTTTATTGGGTGAAAGGAAATGAGGATTAATATGTTATATATGTTATATATCTTTACTGGCTTTTTTTTTTCATATTCCTGCTAACAAAAAAAACAAACATTTTTTTTTAAAGTATAGCATCACTGAGGCAATTATACTTCACATTTGTAGGGTGCTTGTTGTAAAGTGCAGCAGAAGGATTAATGCTGTTTTCGTTCTTGTAATTTGCTCCTCTAAAAGAACAAGCAGACCCACGCCAAGTGGTCTCAGTCTGCTTGATTGGTGTGCTCCAGGATTTGGAGGACAGCGTTTCACACTTGACCCAGCAAATTGCACTGGTCAGACCGCATGTATGAGTCTGTTTTCAACAATTGTGGTTGTTTTAAACCAACAAGGCCTTCTCTGCTGGCCTAAACACAATCAGAAGCACTAATTTCCATTTGCAAGCGTAATTCCTTAAATTTGTTGCCTGAATTAGTTTTCATATATTCTCATGTTTCTTTTGGCTATATGTTGTAGATATTAGATTTTTCTTTTTGTCCAGTCGGATTTCTGACTCAAAGTGCTGCAATACCCAAGGCCTTCACAATCAATCTTAGCAATGGGACTTTTTCCAATCAGATTTCAACACTGTCCTCACAGGGCCAGCGAGTGGATGAGGAACACAACCCGTCGTTTCTTCAGTGTCTACATTGTCTTAAATACCAGACTTTCATTGAACATTGTCTCGTCCGACCCAATATTTTCCACCATCTCAGCAAATGTGAGTGTTTCTCAAGGTTGCGTTTCATCAAGTCACTGATTTGAGTTTTTAATCGCGAGGGGCGTGTTGTGATCCATCAGGCCGTCCCGCAAGTAACACGGGTCTGAGTAGATGATGGAAAGCCCAGAGGAGAGACCATTCGTGTGGCTGCGGTCCCAACGAGGCGCTCAGAGTGCGTTCCCTTTGCCTCTCTGTGCTGCACTTACCATACATCTACCCCGGAGCTCTTGTCAGCTCCTCTTAAGACAGTCTCATATTACAAGATGCAACATGTCACACCAAGTTTGCTACTCCAGACAAACACTTTACATATCTGAGCTCTAAGAAAGAAGATTTTATTTATTGATGCATGTGTTGCTTGACACTTTGAGAAGAAAGGAAAAAAAGCCTTTCCCTTGCTTTAAGTACGGAAAAAAGCCGTTCCCTGCCTATATATATATATATATATATATATATATATATATATATATATATATATATATATATATATATATGTATATATATATATGTATATATATATATATATATATATATATATAGAGAGAGAGAGATATATTAAACAATGGGCATACAGGAACAGATCAAAAATAGAGAAGCCCCCCCCAAAAAAAAACTAAAAAATATATCAGTATCAGATTGGGATCAGTGTTGAAAACCAGAAAAGCCTTTATAATATATGGTATAGTAAAAGTTCTTGAATGAGTTGGCATTTTATCAGACATTTCTGGATAGATTAACTGTTTTTATTTGGCTTGTCACTTATTCTAAAATCGGTGGAAATAGGCTTTCCTTAGCTTTCAATGCGACCTTTAAAGGCTATTTTCATTATCGGCTAATCTCCCGTCAATTGTTCACGGTTTGAAATGTCAGAAAACTAGATGAATGAAATACTGGGGGAAAAATACCCCTCCCCCTCAAGGGAAAGGTTGAGTCTAAAAAGTTTTGTCAATTGAAACAAGACGGGACATCTGTGCAGGTAATTTTGTCCAAAAAAGACCAATGGTTCTTTTGAGTGGGCCTTCACAACAGAGCTCGGCGGTGTGCCGAGATGTTAACGCAACAGACAAGCTGGCAAGGATACTGCAGAAAAAGGACTTTTAGAGGGTAGGCGCATGAAGCCACTGCAGTTACACTATGATTACACCTACTAAGATGCCGCATCAGAGGGCAGATTGAATGCAGCGAACGCAACTAAATGTGGGGCGAGCTTTTGCACACTTGGCTGCAATCGAGACAACAGACAGCAGCATCCAACATTTAACGTTACCCTGGGCAAAAGGAAAGACTATGAATAGTAACCACAATCATTCATTCTGTTTACATATTTACTATGTAATCAAAACAAATTATGAAAATAGATTTTACCATCCCGCTGGCGTACCCTTGATTTATGAGTCTGCTGCAGAGATTCTTTTTCTGTGTCTAAGACACACAACACACTTTTATTTGTTCACATTTTTGCATTGACAGTGACGATATAATCATGGCGCGAAATTGTTGATGTTGTGAATGTGTTATGTAAATTAAGTTGTATTGTTTTGTATTGGATCTCTTTACAGTTAGCCTTTTGGGTAAAATGATTCTTAACAATTCCCACAATAGTCCCTAATTGTGCTTGCATCTGCTTGCAAGATGAAATACATGAAAAAAAATCCAAATATTTCTTGTGATACATCTGATTTGTCTATGATCCTAATTTAAAAAAAAAATAAAATAAATAAATAAATATTTTTTTCAAGGCACACATAGCGAAAACACCCAAATCACATTATTGTATAACGTATAAAAAAGTCCCAGTCAAAATATTATTTTTAATATTTCATCCAGGTGTGCAAAGCTTGGTCTCAATCATTATAATACATTTTTAAAATGTTACATTTACGAATGCGTGACAGTAAAATGTAGTCAGTTTTTTACAGTAGCCTGTCACAGTGGAGACACGCTTTCTGTAATGACCTGTCTTAAACCTCCTAAGACACTTGAGAACAATTCTTCTTACTTAATGAGCCTTATGATTGCAAAATATTAAATTAGTTTGACGTTACACTTAATTATCCACTTCATTGAGATGAATATCACCATGAAAGTCCATCACAGTGAAGTTGCGCTTCTCAAAAGTTGCAAGTTTGCTACTTAGCCCCGTCTAGTCCAATTTTGAATCTACATGCTCCGATCTTTATCACTTTACATCACGGCACTGGAGTCATGTTGTTATGTCCACTCTGTCCTCTCGTATCGGCGTCTTTGCCAAAGGCGCACTTCTGAGGCTGCGGTGGCTGTGTGAATTAGCCGCAGTATGACTCTAGACGAGGCCACTGCTCCACTTTTTCCAGTCCAGATCTGTCCGAGTTAATCACGCCATGACTGTCAGAAACATGACTTTACTGGTCATTTGGGCGACGGCGTTAATATCCTCAGCGTACTGAAAATTTGGAGCTTTCAAGGTTCACTGCCCTGAGTTTGTGTGGGATGCTCCGGTGCCGTTTGTGTCAGAGAAGATGGATGAAATACCACAGCGCTTTCCGCGGTTTTGCACGTCTCCAGAGTTTTGCTCGCCCCGGACCCCCATCCACTCATCGCCCCCCCCTCCCCTCTCCCGCTTCCATTTAGACATCATCACAGACAAACGGGCTCGGGTTTTCAGCTTGAGACAGATTTACACCCTGACATTGAGAAGTTAACGTATACCCTTGCGGAGTTAATCCCTAATGTTGTCCGTGTCAGTAAATAAATGAAAAAAGAAAAGCCAAACTGTTGGAGTTTGCAAAAAAAGCTCCTTCTTGTTAATTATTTTTCTCCCACCCCTCCTTTGTTAAGAGCTTTCCCACCCCTCCAATCAATCGGCACTTTAGCGAGCAGGAAGGCAAAAAGGACTCGCTAGCCTCATTAGCCTGATTGCGCCGATACGGGAGATGGAAAGAGATGGAGCGAATCGTGGCGTAAACGAGAAAAGAGTCGACTGGAACATCAGCACTTGGCCCGTCAGAGCCACTGTCAACGGGAGCAAAGGTGTTTTTAACATTTTGCTTTGTTTTTGCCCAGTTGTGACTCGTGCTATTTGGTCGGGTTGATGAAGTGGGGCCTTTAGAGGGAGATTGCATAAACCTCCATGTATAATTTGTTTACGTACGGTAGTTACTGTTGTGCTCTGGAGCCGAGCTGTGTGGCTTATGTGCTCACCTTCGGAACTGTCACAACACGTCGGCGAGGCTGCAGTCATGTTGCCTGGGTAACACAAGAACAGAGACCAAGTTTCCCTTGTGATTGCACATTGAACCACAATTGAACCGATATTATGTCGTCGAGCGATAAAGGTGTTAAATAACTTGAATGACACATTTTCCAGCCGTATGCTTCAAGAAAAAAAAAAAAGAGGAATAATGCTTTAACCATTTATTTCTCATTCAGATTGTTAATATAATAATAATAATAATATTTTATATATCTATCTTATCTCTCTCTATATATTTATTTATTTATTTATTGCATTTGTCTTTGCAGATTATGCTAATTATAGATTACTCTCCAGAGTTGTATATGTGTGTGTGGGGGTGTGTGTGTGTGTCTTTATGTATATGTCCACAGTATTTCAAAATTACTGATGTGAAAACATGCAAAACAAAGTGCCCATAACCACAGGCATTAAAAAAGAAAAACAACGAAACATTGTCGGTGTGTTTTGGCCTTCTAAATCTGGATTCTCTAAATCTCCCTTTTTTTTTCATGTTGACTGAAAAACTGCAGTTTTATTATTACTCCCTTAAAAGTCATCAACTAAAATAAAATGCCCTCATACATACATATTTTTTCCTTCTGTAAAAGTTCTGAGAATGAAAAAAACACAGCGTACCTTAATTTTGTTCCCTTTTTTGAAAGAGAATGACTACAAATTGCTGCTTTATTTGCTCAAAGCTCTCGCTAAGGCTGGAATAAATATGGTGTACCGTCAGGTTGCAGCCATATCAAATGTCATCCCAACCTTTGATGAAAATGACAAAAAAAAAAAAAATCATGAATAAATGCTGCTACTGCACTGAATGACAAGCACGTCATTTAAAGCATTATTTGACTTTAAAAATGATCAACTCAATGTGACCTAGGTTATTGATATTTTCCTCTGAGAATATCTGACAGTGTGACAGTAATGTGCTCGTTGTAAAGCAGCCAAACTGTCAAACTTCGATGTCATTTTTTGACTGGCTTAATGTACTCTCGGGGATGACTAATGATTTTACATTTCCTGCTCTTTGTAACAATAATAGTGAGCTGCTTAGCCGTCTTTGCAAAATATCGGCTCTACTGACAGCCAGCTAATCAGTTTAGCATAAAGATGCCGGATGGCTCTTCAAAGTATTTGATGGCTGCAGTTTGATGGTTTCAAAATGTGGAGGAATTAAGGGAACAATCTTGAGGAAATTATAATAAATTGTAGTCTTTAATATAGATTGATAGACTTAATATGTGGAAGAAATGAAGGCATTGTGGAATAACATACTGGGGTACCTTGACTCACAAGTGACCCTAATTTATGAGATTTCCAAGATAAGCTCCCTTTCTCAGACGATTTTTGCGTTTTGTTTGAGCAAAAAATTTCAAATACGAGTGCTAGATGGTGGCATTGAATTCTCAACTCAACAGGAAGAAGAGCTGTTGTATTCCTCTGCTTTTTTCCACCTTAAATGAAGTTAATGCACATAAGTTAATATTGGGGGTGGCTGTAACCCATTAAGTGCACTTGCATTCACTTCAATGGGAACAATTACCTTGACGAATGAATGTTTCACGTTGCAGACGGGCTCACAGAACTAATGAAGTTCATAACTTGAGGTTCTACTGTAGAAAATCATATTCACACATGAATGCTAATTGTGATACCTGGTATAACAACAAAATGTGGATATCAGCGTGAAATCTCTGCAATCGTGCTCCCCAACATGAATGGAAATTGCAAGCATGCGGTGGGGTTGATCCTCATTATATCAGTAATGCATCCTAATGCATGGTGACAATAAGCCCGTCTCTTCGGTAATCCTAACATGTTGAACAAAGTGGCATGCGAGTGAGAGTGTAGCCTTCAAAGGCTTCAAACCAACCCCGAGGCCCAGCTCCCTCTTCCCCACTGCCGGCAGATCATTGTCATTGTCTGATCACATGTCCTTATCGCAGACGAATCCGCCACATCACACACGCACACGCACACGCACGCACACTTCCACGCCGGCGTACAGGAAACACGACAAACACCGCACACAATTACCGTCTTATAATTGCCATCTATCCGCCGTTGTTGTGAAGCGGCATCTGATAGAGGCGCGCTGTGCGGCGGCCCAGCTGCATTATCAGGGCTTAGGAAATGACATGACTATTTATGGGAGGTATTTATCCACTTATCCTATTGTCGCTATTGTCCAAAGCTAGAACGGGCAGCTCTGGTCGGAGACGCTCTGACAAACATGCTGATGAATCATACAGAGCGAGCGCCCTTTGGTCGATAATGAGATGCTTTCTCATCAGGCTTTTTTCAAGCGTTACATTTGTTCTGTGCCCAAACTTTTTTCCATGTTCACAAATGATTTGATAAACGTGTAGTTTTGTGGGTCTGCACGCTTTTTGTCATGTGCCTGTTTTTTTTTTCCAGAGGAATTGTTGAGTTTCAAGGCCGCACATATTTGATTGGTTAAGGGGGATTCATAGTCATCTCCCTCATCAATGTGCCAAACGCTCCCTTTTTTTTTTTTGGTATGTAATATATATTCAGCTTGACTGGTGTCAGCGGCATATTTCCCCCCCAGTTGTGATAAGAAAAAGTTATACATAAAAAAAATCTTGCACTTGTAAAGATGCCGGATTCACTCCAGATCGTAATGCCCAATTCTGATTTGTGAACTGATTGTTTTGAGGGTTTTGAGTTTTTCCTTGCCCTCCTGGGGGTTAAGATCGGGGATGTCGATTGTGGTTATGTAAAGCCCTTTGAGACTGTCTGTGATTAAGGGCTATACAAATAAAATTGACTTGACTTGACTTGACTTGATTTGTTATCTTTAGAGCTGGAAGACTATTACATTTTATATATATATATATATGGATACTATATATATATATATATATATATATATATATATATATATATGGATACTATATATACATATATATATATATATATATATATATATATATATATATATATATATATATATATATATATATGGATACTATATATATATATATATATATATATATATATATATATATATATATATATATATATATGGATACTATATATACATATATATATATATATATATATATATATATGGATACTATATATACATATATATATATATATGGATACTATATATACATGGATACTATATATGGAGCATGTATGTCAGCTCCCACACCTGCCCCGTGTGGGCGATTACCTTCCATAGTTTTTCATTTGCAAAAAAAATAAAGCGCTCTCTTTATATTGCCATGTAGTTCCACACCACAGCAAATGGTTAAATGAATACATCTCATACTGACGGTGTCAATCAAAACTTAATATGATTATTATTATTCACAAAGGCAGAATGGTTCATCCAACTCTCTTATTGTGATGTTTTGACTGCTCAGACCACATTGTGTAGGATGCAATTGAATAAATATGTGAGCAAGAATCAACTTACATGTTGTATTACCCCAAAGTAAGGAGACTGTGCCGTTGTATCGCAACACGCACGGTGAGACGACAATCCATTTGGGGATTACGCTGATCTAAAGCACATACTGTACAGTTGTTAAATGTGACACACAATCCATTTAGAGATTAAATTAGCCTAAATAACAAAGCTGCACCGTTTTATTCAGTTTGTCGTTGAGTGAATAAAAGTGATTACAGTCTATAACACGCAGTACATTTGTCATCAGCTCATATCCAGTCGCATTTTTATACGCACATTAAAGGGATTCAATTCAACCGGAGCCACGTTTTAATTCATGCGCAGCGTTTAGTAGTCCCCCGGAATACGTACATTTGTTTTAAGTATCCACACAAGGACACATCTCTGGTTTAATCTTCACTCTTAACATGCCAAGCTGTGATTAAAGAGGATTATTTATCCCTCTCCCCAGGGCGCTGTGCTCATCAACTTAACTGAAAGCAAAATACAGGTGTGTTGCCTGCCATTAAAACAAATGAGGGCAAGGTGATGTATTGGGATTCAAAGGATGCCTCTCTCACATTCATCCGCTCGCCGGTGTTCACATTGTCGCATTGTTGTGGGGTTGCAAGGAAAGTGAAAGTGCTCGGTCAGCATTTTGCAAACGTTTGCGTGTTTTTATGTATTTTTAAAGACACTCATGCATTGGTAATATGCTCACAACCAGCAAAGGTTGCATCGCTGAAGGATAATGCTGCCTGCTGTCGATACACTTGTGGAGCAAACACTGAGGGGGGAAAAAAGAGCAAGTTCGCCAAGTACCACTTGTTCATTTCAGCTCAGTGTGGATCACCACGGCAGCTCCATGAAATTTATCCTGAATGTCATAATTTTTTTTGCAATGTGTCTTTGTTTTTCTCAGCTTTCTTCTATAATAATAATAATAATGATAATAATAATAATAATAATTTCACTCTCTCAACAAAAGCACAGGAGGAGCTAGTTCCTCCAGCTGCATTGTTTGTGGCAGCAATTCAGCATGCACTCAAGCATTTTATTTTATTGTTTTGTTTTTTTTTTACATTGATTTTTGTTTAATTCTGTGTGTTTTGAACACAATACAAAACCTGAATAGATCCTCCATGAACTGACAAATAAACTGAGGTACATAAAGTTGAGGGGAAAAAAAGATGTATTCCTCCAATAGTCCCCCCCATCCCCCCTCCAACACATATTAATCGGCATGATAACTATATTGCATCTGCTCCTTCTAATTAGATTTCTGTGTTAGTCTGCGTGTCAGCGGGATTATGCCAAAATGCGCTTGCTGATTTTCATTACCTTTGACTTTTTTTCTACAATGAAATAGAGCAGTAAACCACAAGCCAGATCTTTCTTCTCTAACATGTTCGGAGGATGTGCGTGTAATATTTTGCATTTTTGTTTTATGATGTGTTTGTTTAGTTTCTCCAGAAATATTACTTACTTATTCTTCAACTTTGAACAAGTGTATGGTGATGCAACATTTATGTTTAAACGAGTACAGTAAATCCATTCCAGAAAGTCTGATTAAAACTGAATTGTATGAAATCCAAAGCGAGATTTCCCATAGACAGTAACATAATTCCAATGAATCCGTGTCAGATAACTAGGAAAAATTGTCTGGTTTTTTTTTTGTGTGTAATTTTTTACCACCATCATTAGATAGCGCCAGTGCACTACAGTCACATTTATTTCGTTGTATATTGGAAAGTATGAGAAAAATGTTTGGTGGTATACAATGTGGCATTTTTACTTTGTCAAGATTTTTGCTTTCATATATGAGCATTAAGTGTCAGTACTTGAGAGATGCTGCAATATGCACTAACTACAAGTGCTGAGGCCAGTCCCGAGTGGAGCCCTGCCGAGTTGGGCCTTACGCCGAGCACGAGTGCAGACTAAGAGCTCTGAAAGTAGACGTCTAAAGCCAGAGCCCACCGCCTGCAGTGTGCTCTTCTCCCAAATTGCCTCTGCTCAGAAATTGTGCCTGTGGGAAAGAGATGCAAGCACATTTCTGATTCTTTAGCCAATGTAGAAGAAAAATACTTCAGTCAATTTCTCGCCTAATGTCAGTCTTATTATGGTGATAATATATTCAATAATGAGAACACAGCAACAATTTTCTTTATGCTATATTTCATAATTCCATATAGAATCCTACTGGATCACTTATATATGCCGCTAATAATTAATTTGTTGTGTTTCTACATGTGCTGCGGGACAGTTTGTGTTCAAATATCCCTTACTTAAAGGGTTATAACTGATGCGACATCTATCGCTACTGGAGAGCAAAAATAGACAGAGTGACGGCGCCACTGCATTAGCATGTCCCATCAATGATAATGGAAAGCACGGAAAATAGCTTTGCATCGCTGTAAACACGAAGCTCAGAAGGAGTGTGTCATATCTACCGTTTCATATCCATGGCTATTTTTTTGCTCAGGCGCTCGTCATATACGCGTCTCTCCAACATGTTATTTTGGTTCACTACACATTTGTCTTTTGTAGAGCCCTTATCTATGGCATGTAATCATAGCAGAAGTGGAAAAGGAAGAACTTGACATTAGGACAAGGTAAGTTTGCGGAAACGTAAAAACTTCTCAGCTTTATTTATATAATTCGTCATGTACTGCACATGGGATTTTTCGGCTCAGAAAAAAGGTACACAGTGGTATTAGGGCTGGGCGATTGTTATCGAATCCATATCTAAATTTGATCATTCAAAATGTTAATATCGAAAATTCAAAATATATCAGTCCTGGATTTTCATGCTTGTGCTACATGTATAGCTCAGGCCAACCAACCACACACCTCCTTCCAATTTTGCCATTGATTGACAGCTAAAGTCAGTCAATGGCAGGGAGGGAGAGATGTCGTCAACTCACCCAAAGTGACTAACTGTTATTTTTATTTATTTTTTTTACTTTGGCTAGTCCTTGTCAGGTTCGGAAGCATCGTGCCCTGTGTGTCGGGCCTTAGTACTGAAACGATGTTGCGCTTCAAGCCACACCTGCATGGACAAATTGGTAGAAAACAACACTCACATGGATGTGGTTGTCAAACGCACACTTACATGCATGTAAATTGCATAAAAGCATAACGTTATTTATTGTTAATGCACAGTGGCTGTACAAGCTGAAATATTTTTTTAAATTTATTGCCGACTTTTTAAATGGTGATGACTGTCAATAAGTTCTAATTAAAAGCTGCATTTTTCACATCCTTTTCTATTGATATTTTACTTTTTCTTCATTAACAATACTTAGTTTTCATGGTAATATTATTGAAATGTTATTGCAATATCTGTCATCTAGATCAAGCTAAAGATTTTGTCCATACCGCCGCACCCTGATTGTCTCTTAATGGACACCACTTCCCTCAATCAGCCTGTTGAATTGATGTTCCACTGTAGATGAATGTTTGGATCCCCCCAGGGAAGACACAGGACGTACGATGTATTCATCGTCTTCCGGCGGCCACCAGCTCCACTGTAACTTCAGAAATATTTTGTGTGTAGAATAGTTTCAATTTATCTAGTTTTGTCTTTGTAGTACTAGAAATATCACTGCCAGTCCATCAACATCAGTCTGTCATTATTTCAAGCCGGCCAAGTCCCTCAGTCATCTTGCTGACTCATTCCGTCATCTTAAACATACTACTGTCTTTTTTAAATTATAGTTAGCTACCGCTATTTTAGGATTGTCGGTGAAATAAATGTTTAAAAGTGTAACAGCACACAATTTTATTCATTTAGTATGCACATGCACAAGTCAACCCAGTAGCATTATGAAAAAAAAAAAAATGCTGAACAGAAATCATTCACTGCACATTATAAAACCATAAAAACAAATAATGTTTACTTTTTATTTTTTCAAACATATTGGTATAATGTGGGTTAAATGCTAAAAAAGTACTTTTTTTTTAAAAAAAACTTAATACCATGTTTTATTATTTAGCCTACACGTTTGAACAGGTCAAAAATGTTGACTCCATATCGGCATCTTCCGTTCACGTTAGTGACGGTTCCGTGACGGCTGTTAATTGCTTCTGTCTGCGCTTATTCTGTCAGTCTGCCGGGACAACGGAAGCCCGTCAGTTCTGACTGACTGCCCACTACGGGTTAAACATTGTGAGGGATGCAATGTGCTCGACTACTATACGTACATTTTCGTACTCACTGTAGTTAACATGCTCCTTAATTCCTCAGGGTATCATACACAAAGTGTATCTTAATGACATAATTACGGCACGAATGTGAGGCTAATTTCTTGCTGAGGCATCAAGCAGTGACACCAAAGTGGCTGTTGGACATTTTTGTTCATGCAGTCGGTGTCCTTTTAATCCCTGGAGGATGTCTTGTTTTTATTTCATTTTATTTATTTATTTATTTTATTCTCCTGCTGCCTTGTTGATTCTTGTGATGTCCTCTCCAGCTATTTGCTTCAGAGGATCTCAGGCCACGGCTTAATGTTTTGTTGTTGCAGGATCACTTCATAGCTGTGAGGTAGCTCGCCGTTTCTGTCTTTGTCGAGAGAATGAATCAGTCGTTTGTTTTCCAGCTCTGTAGATCCTTGGGGACCATCAGTCCCCTGTCGCTCAGGGGTGAACAGGTGCGCTTGTTTACCCGTCTCTCGTTTGTTTGCGGTTGTTCTGTCCACTCTCCGACGATGACTTCATGAAGGGATTGCAAATGCAGACTGTGGCTCCAAGACGGATTAGACCTAGATGTTTGAAAATCTGAGCATGTGTGATGAATATTGATTTTTCTTTTCCTTAGGGTCCCTGCCTTTTTGGCCGATACGTGCTGGTTTAAATCACTGCTCTATATGTTATGGTATCATTAAGCCGCAATGTCCTTGCACTTTTATTCTTACATTGCATCAAGTCTCATTTCTCTTGTTTTGCCCTTGTCTATTTAGAGTTTAGTCACACTGAAGAAAAATGGGCTCAGTCACACTTACTTAACGTTGCTTTTCACTCTGTGAATTAGATACTTTAATTGCAGTCGATTTTGGAGTCGAAACTGACATGGTACAGTAAGGCGGTGTGAAAAGAGTTACGTGTGAAATATATGCATTCAAGCCCACGTACATTTCCTGGAATGCATATATTAATAGGAATACATTGACCTTTTGCTAAAGGAGCATCATGTATGCAAGCAGCCGAAGACGCGTCACTGCTATCCTGCTAAGCGTGGAGAAGGTGAAATGGTTAGGAGAGAGCAACACAATTGGAATTTATGAAAATGCATTTTATTGCACTGAGCTAAGCTGAGCTCCTGTATTGAAAATGGCTATAATCAATAGTTGTATAATAATCCCTTAAATGACAGTGTACAAAATCCCACCCAGAGAGAATTATCGCCCAGCGGCAGCTGCTCTCGGCTTTATGGAGCTTCACGGTGAGCTTCGTGTCATTGTTTAAGCTGCACTGCTGCAACTGAAGTCTTTTCTGCCAGTTGAACTCTGGGTGCCATTTTGGGCCTCAGCAGGAAGCTGTTCATAGTAAAAGAAATGAGGAAAAATCCACTTTTCACGCTCACCTGCAGGTCATAGTCACAGTGGAACATGCGGTTGTGCAAGTGTCAGATGTTTCTTTCAGGTGCATGCGAAAAAAAAAAAAAAAGCAAAAGCGATGCAATTTGACTTGTATATTACCTGCTACAGTGTCATACATGTTATGAAATTTTACTGTAATGCTGTTATGGTTCTAACCCCTAAACTTAAGTGCCTTAAGTAGACATGTTTTTTTTTTTTTTGTGTCCACAAGGTACCTCCGGTTATTTACAACTATGATGTACTGTTTACTTCCACCAAAACAACTTCAGTACGTTGTACCGCAACTTGAATTGTTTTACTTTAAAATACAATGTGGTCGTTAATCGGCAACAACTGACGTAAAATAGATGGATACATTTTTTTCGCACTAGTTTCATGCACCGTTTGTTTAGTGTAGTCTTGTGCATGAGTCAGCAGAATTTGAAAAGTGCACAGTTCATCTATAAGCATTGCGGATTTTGCAAAGTGAACAGCTCGTAAGATGAGGTGTCCACGAGATCCTCGAATGTACCAACCTAGCAGACAGTCATGTTCACCATTCAGAGGTAATTTTCGATTTAGAATTGGTCATTTTTCAACTGAATAGCTTTTTTTTTATGAATGTAATGAAGCAATTGAAGTGTAAAAATTCATTTAAAAATAATTTGGTACTTTAGCGCTCATTGTTTGGTGTCAATGAACTGATCTCCTTGAATCAAAGGGCGAAGTGTATTATCGTTCATTATCTGTAGCACACTCCAGAAAGATTTCATTTAAAAGCGTGTATGATTTGGATTATTATAATAGATTTTGCCCATACTCAGTTTTGGGCTAACGTGTCACACTTCTGGAAAATGTTTGCTGCGAATCACCCACCTGTGTTAAAGTGTTTTCATCCGAATATCCCAAGAATTAAAGACACTTTTCTTGCCATGGTGAAATTGGCTCATTTTAGGGACAGATCCATCCCGCGCATTATGCCAAACCCTCATCCCACCCTCCCCGCATGCTGCTTTTGTTAGAATGACATCCAGTCGGCTGGATCTTGCCGGATCATTCCTGCCAGCTTTTGGCCATCCCCTCTTCTTTGGTGGCTCACTGCTTTCTTCTAATACTGGAAGCAGATTCCAGAGTGTGGAAAACAAGTGAGCACGAGTAGCTTACAGAAAATGATAGCATTTCTAAGACACATGAACACATCGCCAAACAAAAACACCCCCGCCAACAACTCGGTGCGCGAAGCAATCAAGTAAATATCGCTCGTATGAAGTAAACGCTGTTATCTCACTTAAAGTGAGCACCTCTAACGATTCCATTGCATTATGACTGATGGATGCAGAATTGCAGCAGCAAGGCAGAATTGAACTTGTAAATTAATGTATGACATACCTCCTCCGCACACATTATCAACTTAGCTGGAAATGATCGTAACATTATTATCAGGAGCTACCGCTGGTAATGCTGTTAGCTAATGCTAGTCTGTGCTAACGCTGCAACTTACCTTGCGTTTGGGATCTGGCCACTACGTCAAAAGTGGTTCTTTTGCTCTGGATTGTTAGGCGAGCCAGCTCATTGGTGGAAAAACTCAGTTTGTGAGAGGTGACTATTTCTTAAAAACATAAAAAAAATTAATAAAAACTATATAAAATTTATAGTCTGCTTTGAAGGTCGTATATTTTGGACATTTTTAAAAAATAACTATATTTAATCATTATTTATTTATTTTTATTTATTGATTTATTTTTTTTGTGATGCCACCACGTAAGGTTACTAGCGATGCCAAGAAGAATAAAAATGACAACGACCGTAGAACTGGAATAAAACCTCGTGTTGATGACAAAAACTGGACAGTTCACTATGGCACGTCCCCATAAATAATATGTAATAATATGCCCAGAAAGGAATAAGAGCATAATTTCCACTTCTTAGTAAGCTGTTCAAAGTTCTCTCTCCACATCCACACTAGCTGTTCTTAGATTTATTGTTGATAATGCCTTTTACACTTGAATGACACAGAAGAAAACAAAAAGTTAAAATTGTCCTCACAATTCTACTGTACAGTTGATAATGGTTACCTCTGGAATACATGAAAATAATTGATCTTCCTGTGAGGAAAATTTGACATAAATCCAAGGACCTCAAAAGTCTCACTCCATACTGTGTGGATGATTCAGCCCCATTTCTCTCTTTCAGAATATATATATATATATATATTTGAATGACTGACCTACTAAGTGATGTAACTCAATGGATGCCTATCTGAAAACCTCACCTGGATCTCATTTGTCACAGTGGAGGATAAAACCCCACAGATTAGTACTTGAATCTACGAGCATGCATCTTTAAGTTGTGTCAAATGTGAGCATCATTTGGCTGAAAGGCCTGACAGTCGATAATGGACTGTAACAATGACATCTCCATAATGATCTCAAATTATTGTGGGGATGAGTACAGGCTGCTCCCGCAACACAGAGGGGGAATTGCACTTAACCTGGCCTTGGCATTGAAAAGCACACGTATATGTGCCTATAGTTTGCATATAGAACGTGCAAAAGATGCAATATTGATTCTACTCCATCTCATTGTCACCTTCGGAAAGGAAGATTACGGTAATTTGAAACTGGTTTATCAGAGATGCTCCGGTTGTCATGGATACGTACACCTCACCTGGGTCCTCAATCATATGCTGGAGAGGCTGCTGTGCATCTCTGACTGCTAATAGAAGTCAAGAGCCAAGTGACAAATGCACCAAGAGTCTTTATAAACTCAAGCAATTTCAACCAAATCTGCTGGAATATTAGCCCTTTTAACACGTTAAATAAGATTTTCCATTTCTAATTTGGATCAGAGTCTAATAATGATTTGACATATGAAGAGGACACTGGTCAAATACTGATTCTCCACCTTGAAATTTTGTATTTTTGGTTGGTCGTCCTCCGACAACTCCCAGTACAGGCCAAGATGAACAAAAACAAAAGAAGTCTCTCTAATCTATTTATCTGTTCCAGAATATGAGTCTGCTTACCTTTGTGTTACTTCGGTTCTTTTTATCTTCTTATGTTGTTTTTGCTGAATCTTCTTTTCAGATGTGTTGCAAAAGGAATCCACAAAAAGCCAAGTTATTGTTTCGATGCTGATTCGAGAATAATTTGTAATGAAGTAAACAATGTACAGATTCTGGGAACGTCTTTGAAAGAGTATCTTAAAATCCACACTACATTAGTGTAACAAAGACCTGATACATTTCCACACACAAAAAACAACTTTGTTAACAATGGAGGGTTTTATCGTACTATAAATGTTTTTATATGGCACTACGATAAGTACTGTTAAATCGTATATTTTGCTGCATCTTGGAAGTATTTCCCCCATTTGACAAAATGAATGCTTTGCAACTGTTACAAGTAGCTCAAACATCATCTTTTCGCGTGTAATGAAGCCAAACTCGTGTGATTCTGCCTTGACGCCATGTTGGAAAAGTTTCGAAGCAAAATACTTTTTCTTGCATGTGATGTCATCACTCATTTGCAACCTAAGAGGAAACCAACAAACAGGATCACCAGGCAACCAAACCTCCATATGAAATTAGTGGGAACCAGTTCTCAATAAGTAACATTTTTTTTTTAGTCTTATCCTTAGCTGAAGTATGTATACAGTATGTATCTTTAGTGTCATTTTTGTTTGGTGATATGCCGTGAGATTTTTTCCAAAATATGTGCCTTGGTTCAATAATGGTTGGGAAACTGTAGATGTGTTTGGGTCATTGTCATTTGTGATTATTTGATCAAGAATAAAAACACACGCAAATCTAATTTTGCATTTTTTTAATACCCCCATAAGTTTATGTGTAAGTGTCACCCATGCTGAAACAGCCACATTTAAAGTCCTAATTTCAAATAGTTATTGATGAATTCTAATTGTAGGTATTCATAATTAAGGCAATCCTTATTGACCGAGCAAATGGTGGTGGCCCACTGAAATACACTTCTCGCTTAACCTTAAATAAAAAGTGTTTAAATATTTAAGACATAAACAGTGTCATAAAAGTCATGTGAAGTTGCATAATTTCCATGTGTCTCGTTTCAAACTCCATCGCTATCGTCTTTATTCAATCATAATAATGGTAAAAACATGACACGTTCACAAATTCAAATTTCGGAAGTAACAGCATTTGTTTTGCTGTCTGTTATTGTGTGAATAAAAAATGGCTGTCACATCCTGCATTTTCAGCTCGCAGAGCCCTCTGGTGTATTGCAACAACATACCGAGTCTCTTTCAAGTGTCATCAAAGGTAAAGACAAATGAGTGACATAAACGGGCCATTTGTAAAAGAACGCAAAAAAGCAATCTCTTAGGACACGAAGATGCATTTCTGTTAGTTTTCATGTCAAAAGACATTAAGTAAAAGATGAAAAATCCTTTATATTCAACAATTGAATTCTGATCTTTAGATAACATGTGTATTGATCAAACGATATGAAAATGACCCACACACAAAATATCAAGACTGGAAACGGCCCCTTGAAAATAATTTCAAATGACTTAAAGGCTAGTAAAATTCGATGTTCACTATCAATGGTGGTTCCCAAACATCAGCATGCTGAGCGCGCACGTGACACACGACCCTGCCACAACCGTTAACACCCTGGCCGTGCTGTTAAAAAGACTCCATCCTCTCCAGAGTTTTTAAAGGCCATTCCCCCTATTCCTGCCACATGACCTTCTGCACGGCCTCCATAGAAATCCAAGTGCGGCTTCATGGTCCATTAACCCCAAAGCAAGCAAACAACATCCACTGAAAGGCAGAGCGGCGATACATTGCAAGACCTTGCCATGCTGGAGGTGCGCCGTTGCCGATGTCTTTGCAGAGCCTCCAGCATCATTAACGATGGCCGCCGCAGCCGTCCTCACATCCACGCAATCTGTTTTGGCCTCCGCCATCTGGGGAAGCATTTCACGAGCATCTGTGCGAAATCCAGCAGAATGCTAAACACCCGTCGACTCACAAAGGGAATCAAGATCGGGAACAGACGGCGTGCCTCCCGCCATCGTACTCGCCACCCACACACCATCTGACCCTTCGCAATCGGTGCGGGTCACTTTGGACTATGAACTTTGGAATGTGAACTTCTTTTTAGGATTGAAAAACATTTAATCACATTTTTGCTTACTTGTGGGAGCAACTTTAGTTATCCTTGCTCCCTGCGTTTAATGTATTTGGTGTGCTATGAAATGATTTTTTTTTTTTTTTAAATGAAAACTAACTGAAATTGTATTTCACTTAAACCTGAATTATAGTGAAAAGGTCCTTCATTTTAATTTTTGTCAGTTAATTTCATGCATACTTTTGGTGTTGATTCAAAATGCATTTAATTTACTCTACGGCGATGTGAAAGAAGGAAGGTCAATCAGTTATTTGAGTATTGTAGTTTACTTTATTACACAAAACTTATTGTGGCCTTTTTTTTTTTTTTTTTTATTGTGCTCCTGACAAATACTCCTTATATTTTAAAATCTTAAACAAATACTAAAAGTAAGAGCTTAAATAGCACAAAGCTTTTTCAAAAAACAACAAAAAAAGAATTCAAAAACAAAAGCTAAAAAAAAACACTAACTAATGAATGGATGAGTTGCACAGGTCAAATTAATGATGGAAAAAGCTTTGAAATTATTTGGACTCATTTTGTACGACAAAAATGTTGTATTTGATCAAGGTTGCGTATACTTCTTAAGACCATTGTGTGTGTGTGTGTGTGCTTGTAAAATACTTCTGCTTGGAATTTCAGTTGTTGTCAAGTCAATTCTTCTTTTTTGTCTCCATCCTGAGACAACATCCGCGCACAACATTTCCCAAATGAGACACGCCGATCACAAGCACTTAGGCTAAGATGCACTCATACATCCCTCTCATCGATCCATTCAACAGGCAAACATTAGCACTCACTTGAACGCGACCCGGCGTCTTCACTCAGGACCATAAACACAGCTGCACGACTGCACACTTGCAACTTTCTGGTGTGCTTTGACATGCAAATGTGTCAGCATTAAGATGGATACGTCTGCTTATTGTTTTGCGGTTTTCTTGCAAACTCGATGGCCGCATGTATCCGTCGATGCATTCATCCAGTGTGTGTCATCTAATGAGGTCTTCTTTGTTTCAGCACAAATCATACTAATAATCTTGGATTTTCACATTTGTTTAGGCGGCCAAGTGATATATGGGGCTGCCTGCCTCTTGATTTTAATGACACTCCTCCCACACACATACAGTGTGTCAGACACACAAAGATAACTCTGGGAATCGCCTCTCTCTTTATTCAGTCTTTATTCATTCATGTAGAAAAGAAGACAACAGACCAATAACTGGAGTAGAATTTTGCACCCATTTTTATACATAACAGCGTTCTCATCATCACATTTTAGGGTGACATTTATTTTTTTCAAGGAGTAAGGATTTCTACAGAGTAAAAGGTAGCATCAGTGCTGTTAAACAGAAACCTCAAAACAAGTGCAGACATTAAAAAATCAAATTAAAACAACACAGTAGCTCTGCCAATATCGCTGCTCAACTGTTCCTCCTCCCTTATAATATACCGGCGGGGGCTTTTGGAAAGCAGCTGGCGCCCTCCCTGCTGTCTTGCTGTGTATGTTGAAGTGCACAGTGTGGCGGTCAGCCTGTTGTCCCTGTTATCAAAACATCCCCTCGTGTGTCTTTGCTGCATGAAGGCTACTGAAACTGGACGATAGGCCCTGAGTCAACGGCGTCTTTCCAACTCGTTCATCTCACTCAAGGTGACAACTGATATATAATATCCGCTGATTCAAAACAAATGGTCACCGATTATTATTAGTTTATTTCATCTTAAACAAGTGTTATAATGCTTTTTTTTAATTGTGAATGGACACATGCATCAGAATTGTGGAACCTTGTCAAATGTCCCATTGCGCAAAGGAGTTTTAGGACCACACAGAAATGTAGGGTAGAAGGAATCTGTATCGGGCCAATAGCGCTCTTATTTTCAGGTATCGGTGCACTCGTGGAGGCTGCCGATACTAACCACTGATACTTAAGGCAAATTAAATCTGTCACAGAGTACGTGCTCCTTGGCAGGAGTTGGCACTATACTGCGGCGGTTTAACATTTTGGCGAATCAACATCTGTCTCAGGAAGAAATATCTTTGTTCCAAATTTTGGGTCATTGCGTTAAATGAAAATTATGTATCAAAAGTATCGGTAGTTGGTATCAGCGAGAACTCAGAGTGAATACTCGTACTGGTGTCGCTTTGAAAAGTTGGGTTTCAAATATGCCTTCAAAAAAGAATTTTAAAAAAATACTACAAGATTATGCTGTCAATGTTATTTAAAAAAAAAACATCCAATTAGAAGTGATTCTAACAATCACTAAAAAAAAAAAAGAGAAAATAAATAGAAATACCGGTAATTGGAATGTACTTCTATAGTGCGTTAATATTGCATGAATTCTGTTACCTGATATATGTAAGGCAGAGAGGATGCACTGTAGCTGCCAACCTCTAACTGTTGGGTTTAATTAATTTAAATATTTGTTCCCCCTCAAATATAAAATTTTATTCTTGTTATACTACTTTTTAATCTTGTTGTAGTGCAACTTTTTCCATACCTTTCAGACTTCCCCCCCCCCCAATAGATTTATCACTGTTTGCTTGCAATTTATAATATTTTTCTTTTCAGTGTGGCCCTATTATTAATGTTTGTAACAATTTGACAGTTATGAGATTGACCGTAAGGGAGAAAAATTGGAATTTTGTGTACTTTCACAATATCCATATATCTGCTAATTTTATCCATAAGTGTATGTTCGTGCCTAAATTTGACTTAATTTGATAATTGTCTTTGACAGTACATGAAGGTTTAAAATACAGTTCATTATATTGTTAATTAGTCAAATTTTGCAGTGTAATTAGAATATGAGGAGGTTTAAAAACTTTATTTCCCTTATTTAAACATGTCTCCGTCAGATAATTCGGGTGACTAAATTAAGACTGAGATGGATGAGTTGGTTTCTTTCTCATCATTAGTGTGGTTGACTTGACAATGAGAAATCATAGAAATTAGACAGTTGCTGTGTTCGTCCTCATTTTAGAATGGGAGACGGAATAACCTTTTTCCCCCATTTTGCTTTTTTAACTATATAATGTCAAGTCTTTAAAAATAACTTTAGTATATCATCACATACTAGGAATAAGAGGTCCACTGTTAATGAAGCCAGTCGTCGTAATAGTTTGGGGAACTTGACTTTGTGGTCACATTGATGGGGATGCGGTTCTGATGCACGTTTCCTTCCGTCAGATGTCGAGCCACGTTTTGACTACACTTATATTGTTACGGAGCCTTTTTAACCTATCTTCTTCCTCATGTGTGCCCCCCTCTGCTCTTCCTCTGCTTTAAACCAACACAATTCTTTCAATCTCATTCCTAAAACAGCAGCCTCCACTCTCCATGTTTGCTCTTTCCATCCAAACATCTATCCATCCATCACAATGACTCGCTCTCCTCTTACTCTCTCTCCCCCACTCATTAGTCTCCCCATGTGGCGGTTTGTGTCTCATGTCTTTGTCAGAACTGTTATCACTGCTGTCAGCTCCTTTGGCGAGAACAAAGTCGTCCTCTACTCACGGCACCACAAAAGACAAGAGAGAAAATGAAAGCGCCTCGGCTAAAAACAAAGAGGCAGGAAGGAGGAACAATTAAATTGGGCGAAGTAATCCCGGGGAGAAGGGGGGGGGTGGCTGAGCGGGGTGCCAGAAACAAGTATTTTCATGTCAACCACAATTTACTGTCATCTGTGGATTATAACAACCATCATTTTCTTCCTCTGTCATTCCGTCATTTACGCAGCAAAGAGCATACAGTTGGTCGGAAGATATGGGAGCTATCTATATACACATTAATTGCCTTTCCTGCGTATTATAAATATATCTCCTTCTAAATCAGCTAAGCCTAGTATATCAACCTCAAATAAGTTACTGTGTATGAAGAACAGCAGTTTTGAAAGACACAGATAGCCAAAAGAGAAAAAATGTAACCATATATAAATAGCACTGAAAGAAGGGCCCACCGTAAAGTGTATTTCAGTAGTCGAGTACAGTATAGCAGGACAATTACTTCTGTCACGCAATAGCAATATCCGATCAACATGGCTGAAAACAGTCTCTTCTACTTAGCAAACATATCAGACTTGAACCAGCTGAGGCACAAAGGGTACTTTGGAAACCAAGGACAAAATGGCCAGTGGCCACAGGGTCGTCATCTTAGAAATGGCGCCAGGCATTCAAGGCTCAGGGGAGTGCGGCCCTGTTTCATCACGTGTAGGCATAATCTATGTCGGGGATGCCGCCCTCTCTGTAGCCACGGTTGGTACCATAAGTGACATGATGGTGGCTGGTTTGGCTAAGGATGGTGCCGTTGAGGCTGCCGGCTCTGTGGTTGCTCCTGTACGTCCCATTTGCATGGGAAGAAGAAGACGACGAAGAGGGGAAAATAGTGTGGATGTAGGTGACATCGTCCAGTTTGGGCTGCAGTGGCTGATGAGACATGGCTGTCATCTGAAAGCCGGCAGGAGGGGCTCTGATCTCTAAGATGGAATTGTCTTTCTTCGTGCCCGACTCTACATAGTCATCATAATTTTTCACTCCTCGGCCTCTGTTGTATGAATTGGAGTCCCCTGACTTGTAACTTGTTCTTTGTCCATACCAGCAAAAAATACCAAAGATGAGCAGTAGGCTTACTAACGCCGTGGCTCCCCCAATGATCCCTGCCAATGGCAAGGCTGATAGCTCAGAGTCTTGTGTGTCCTTATCTGACCCCTCACCCCTGGAGTTCACCACGGCCTCTCCAGTTTCTATCTGCGCACAGGCTGGAGATGAATCTTTATTGTTTGTTTCAACGCTGCCAATGCGTGCATTCCCCATGTTGGAGCCAAGAAAGGTCTCCTGTCGTAATGGGAGGAGGCAAATGAGGTAATGAGAGCGTGGTGTGAGTTGGGTCAGATGGTACTGCCTTCTCTCTCCAGGAACAAGAGTCTCTGTGATGGAACCGAATGCCGCACTAGAACCTAACCTCAGCCATGATAGACGGAATGAGGGTGCCGGCTGAGGGCACAACCAGCTAACCAGAACACTGTCCGAAGAGAGAGCTTTCACAGTCAGCTCCAGGGCCCCTTCGGTTACATGTCCCTCTCCCCCTGCAGGTAGTGGCATAATAAGACCTGGTCGCTTGGCTCGCAGAGTGAAGAGGGATCCTTGTGTGGGGACCAACAAAGAGTTAGTGGTGGTGCTACCATGGGGAACGGCTTGCCCGTCCCCTCCAACACTATCGTCACCTGCTCCATTCTTTTCTGATGGATTTCCCCCGACTCCAGTGGCCGGACCAGCTGGTGGTCCTTCGCACTGTTCCATTAGGTAGGTAAGGTCTTTAAGGGACTGGCCCTTCACTGCCTCAGGTCCCTGACAGGTCAAACCCCTAACTGTGACAGCTGCCCCCCAGCTATGAAGCCATGCATGGAGCCAGCGAAGGGTGCAACTACAGTACCAGGGGTTTCCTCGAAGCAGCAGCAGCTCCAGACTGTCTGCGTCCTTAAGAAGCCCTCGAGGAAGACTGGTCAGATTGTTTCCTGAAAGGTCGAGCTTCTGGAGCCGTCGCATTCCGTCTAGAGCCCCTCGTGGTATGTGCGTCATCCCGTTGTCCTGTAAATGGAGCCGAACAAGATGAGCTGACGGTAGGTTGACTGGTGGAGACTGCAAAGCATTTCGGACTAGGGACAGCTCTGTCAGATTGGAGAGGCGGGAGAAGGTGTCATCTGCAATACGGGTGTTAGCTAGCAGATTCCCATCCAGGACCAAGCGTCGTAAGGAGGAGAGCCCTCGGAAGGCGTGCGTGGGGATGGTGTTGATTCTGTTGTCGTCTAATCGCAGCTCCTCCAAGGATGCAGGCAAACCTGCGGGGATGCTTGACAAGTGGTTCCGAGAGAGAAACAGCAGTCTGAGCCGTGGAGTCCCAGAAAAAGCACGCTCCTGTATGCTAACTGTAGATATTGAATTATCATCCAAGTGTAAACGCTCCAGTAGCGGTAACTTGGCCAGAGATGATCGTGGTAACGTTCGTATGTTGTTATCCTGCAAATGGAGCTCTCGTAACGAAGGTGGAAGGTGTATCGGGAATTCATCCAACTGGTTGGCATACAGGTAAATCACTCGTATGGAAGTGCTGCGCTCCAGTGACGGAGGCAGGCCGGCATTACTCAGTCGGTTGCTTTGCAGATAGAGGATGGCAGCCGTCAACGGTAGAGGAGGAATTAGACTGAGTCCGCGGTCATTGCAGTAGACAAAACCCTCATCGCAGCGGCAGACTGAGGGACAAACAATTCCCTCATCTCCCTCACCCGTCTCCAAGGCAATTGCGGCTGCTGCCAATTCCAGCACCTCAGCCAATAAGGTGAGGCATAGCAGGAGTAGGAAGAGCCAATCACGAAGCTCAGCAAGACTTTCAGTTGCCATGTTGGTGTCCAGCCCCTAAAAGGGAAACAGAAATGAGAAACTGTTTTCAAACAACTGCAAAATCTCTATGAGGCGTGTACTATCTACACTGTGTTGTATAAGGTATTTTATTCCCTCGTGTATTTGCCATCAAATGCTGTTCCTAATCTGCTATATGCAAAATACCACATGAACAAACCCGGAAAACAGGTTAGCGGGCTTCCTGTTTATAACTCGCAAGACAACGGGTTGATGATATGATTTTTACATATTTTGCCAAATTCGGATGTACTAGTATGCTGCGCATATTTCAGATTCTTTGGTCCCTAAAACATTGTACAAAAGGTGGCAGGCTGAGGCAAGTGGCTTTATGCATATATTTTCACAAATCATGAATAATCTTCAGAAACATGACTACTCGTTTTAAGAAAAATTATGCACAATCTTAGAGTTGTTAAATGACACTGGTCTACAAATTGCTACCACGTTTTTTAATCAGAGACGCAAGTAAAATTCTCTCGATAATTTTTTTTGCACTGATCCCTGCCCTATTTTTTTCTCCAGCACATAAGGTTTTAATATTATTATTATTATTATTATTATTAATATAGTTAGTAATATTTATGAGTTAAGGGTTAAGCTTAGCAACCATATATATCTAATAAAAAATATTTAAAAAATCTGAAGTGCTAGAAAACAAGTCGTTTTCTAAATCAGCAGCAAAAATAATTTAAGGGACACATAAACTTCTTCTATGATTAAAATTTGCTGTTGACCAGTGTCATTATCAATGGTAGCCCCCCCTTTGGGTGGCTGGAGGTGTCAAAGTATTTTTAAGTGTTTGTATTTCTAACTAAGCATTTCCTCATATAAAAGGAAGAGTTGTCCCTTGTGCGGGAAAATAATTCTCTTGCAAGACATCGCACCAGCCCATGCTGCAATAAATAACATTAAAGCTTCAGTTGCTATGGATATGAAGTCAGAAAGTCTCATTGTATGGCCACAATCATCCCCTGATTTAAACCTGATTGAAAACCTACACTATTTAAAAAAAATGAACAAAACAGCGTGCACCTAATAATAATCTGGCCTAATAAAATGACATCGCACAAAGGTTGTTGTAAAATACAGTAGGTGGAAAATAGAACAGCTGATAGCAGTATTTTCAGTGACCTAAATGCAGTTTTTGTGAAGCGGCCAAACCATGTTCAAGAATAGAGTGAACGTCCATTTATCGCAGGGGACAGCAGACTTCCAGACTCGCAAAAGGTGAAAATCCATGATATAGAGACAAAAAAATAAAAAATAAAAATTAAAAAATATGATTCCCTCCCACACATTTTAAACACATTTAGATTTATTAAAACTCCCTGAAAGTCATTTAATTACACCCCCCCCAAAAAAATGCAAGCATAAAATACTGTACATATTGTAGCATCTGTGTTAAATGCGTGCCTTCAAGTGGCATGTGACGTCGACAAGTCTGTATATATGAGTGCCGCGTCTGTGCAGGAGCTGTGTGTTCACGTTTATTGTCTTACTGTTTTCCCGGCGTTCAAGAAACATTTGAAAGGTGCATCGGTGACTGTGGTTCTCCTTTCCTACATACGAGGGCATTACAGTACACTGGAAGCCGAATAATTTGGAGACGGTGTAATCGAAAAACTGCGCACTATGTCATACAATGTGAGACGGAAAAGAGGTTTCCTGTCTAAACGCAAAGAAGTAATAATAACTTAAAAAGAGATTTTTGTGCATCTCAACGTCCAAAACACAATCAAGAATAGACGTTTATAAACGTACTTGTGTTGGTGATCTGTCTTTCGCTCTTGAATCGTTTGGCGTAAAATGCAGTCAACTGCTACTAAATGTAAACTCTTTGCTTTTTCTTCAAGTAGGAGATCTGACGATTGAATCGTGAAACATACTTTGGAGAGCCTGTCCATTATTATTTGGGTCAGCGCAACCGAGCACAAGACAAATGGGCAATTTAACGCAGAGAGAGATGTGAGGTGGAGTGATTGGCTGAAGACGATTACGAGAATCAGGGAAACCAAATGGATGACAGGGATGGAGAAAATTGGACAGTGACAGAGATTAACTGAAATGGAGTGACTGACATGAAACTAAAATGGCGAAATGATTGGGAAGAGGAAATCCGATTAATTGCACGCGCTTCTGTTGATAGCTGTGAATACAACAGGCGTAATAATCTTGGTGTGACAGCACTGCATCATACCCCGCGATGGACTGGCGCAACCCAAACGCTGAATTTCTTCATGCCCACACAAACTAAAGAAGCCATCATAAAGCACTCACGTATCATTGTCACAGTGAAAGCCGGCATGCGTCATGCACATCTTGTCTTAGTTTTTCTATTGTTTATGAAATGTCTATTATTGTTTTATGATGTGTGCAAGTGAGCACCAATACACATAACATGAAAATAACCAAATAATTATCTGCTCTCAATCTCACTCGCTGCGAGTGAACTATTTTTAGAACATGAATAACATACAGTGGTGAAAGTTGTGTTGATTACAGGGTGGCCTTGCCTCGTTTGAGTCCTTTCTCTTTCTCTTGCCTCTGGCTATATATATTTTTTTTCCTGACATGATTTGACAGCACATTTGATAAACAAATCCTCTCAAGGCAACTATTTTTTCCTTTTCCTTTCTGTGCAAATGTACCCGCGTGCATCTGCTAGTGTACAAACTCCAACTTGCTCGATGCAAACTTCCCCCTTAGCTGCAGTCAAAATCCATGCAAAGCGAACAAGACATGGCAACAATAGAACGGACAGAGGGGTGGGTTTGGGGGTTTGTTATAGATGAGATGGGACGCATGGAAATGAGGAAAGGAGGCAGATGGAGAGCAGCGCTGTCAGTCACATGAACAGAGGTGAAACGCCTGTAAAGAAACGCAAGAAAATGACTAATTATTCATTTTAGTGATTGGGAGTAGTTGATGCGCAGAGGCAAAGCCAGAAATTTTCTGTGGGGTGGTTGGCCAAGGTGACAAAATATCTCATTGGCCATGAGCACAGGGTGGCCACACATGTCCACAGGCTTTCTGTAATTGAGAAGTCATTGTTTGTCATACCACCCACAGTCAGGTTTTCAGGAAATAAAATGCACGCATATCCAGAACCTTACTCAACGCACTCATAATATAAGCAGGATCACATCTAAATAAAAAGCAGCAATTTGCTGAGCTTAACTCATTTACTGCCATTGACGGCTAAAGACGTCAAATATCCATTTTATTTACTCAGCTGGTTGTGATTGAATGAATTTACTAGATTTGCGTACTATCTGAATGTGGACAGCCAATCAGAGGGATCAATTGACTGTGACGGCCGACTCCATTTCGCATACTGTGATTGATGGCCCATTCATTCAAATCATACATAAATATCGCAATGACACAAAAAAAAGAATCTCTCAATTCACACCATTGCTTTTTACTTTGGTTTATTACTGCTCGTATTAGGAATGTCTTGGGTGAGGTTCTGGATATGTGCACATTTAATTTCTTGAAACCATGACCTTGGATGGTATGACAAAGAATTACTTCTCACCCATGTAATATGCTATTGATGGCGTGAAAGTCATCATTGGCTGTGAGAAACAAACTTTCTTTGCTAAAGACAGATTTTTTCCAGTTTCCATTCAGGTCATTTGTAAACCTGCTCTTTAAGTGTGCAATAAATTTGAATGAGGTGTGGCAAACTATCCGGGGATCTAAAGATACAGCATCTATGTAAAAATAGAAGGAAAGTCACAGGTATCCAAATTCTCCCCTAGATGTGACCAGATCGTGGCGAGGTAGAGTCAGACCAGGGTTGGCCACACCTGGCCACCACGTAAATGTGCGCATATGTGCCCTTGTTTGAAAAAGATCAACTCAGCTCTGTCGGTGGAAGTTGTTCCCAGTGTCAAGGCCTTCAAGGCCTTCTCTAAAACACTATCAGAAGCACAAACCTACATTTACAACTTACATGAAATGCTAATAATTTATTTCCAACAGTCAGTTTGTGGGTTATTTTCTGTTTTTTTTTGTCCAATCAGATTTCAGCATGAATGTGTTGCCACACACATATTATTTTCCCCAACACCTTCAGAATCTCGATTCGTTTAATTTCTACTAAATACCCACTGCATGCCCACGTCCGAAACTCCACCCCCCGCTGTTTTCAGTTTTTTTACATTTTTTTTTTTATTTTCCCTTCCTCTCTGTCTGAACGGAATCTCCAGTTTCTATATTAGCATTCCAAGCATTGACAGAATTTAAAAGGAACATATGGGCACAAAAGGGACTGTCAAGTTAGAAAAGCATTTTGGGAACGGTCTATAAGCATATGCATTGATGCAGCACTATATCGCTTCTCCTTTTTTAGCTTTACTTTTTGGGTAACATATCCTCGTAATGGTTGTCAGGATTGTGTTCTTTTCATATTTTTTCTTTTGTGAAAATCATTTTTCACCGGCATGCTGCATCTCGTCTTACCTCATGCATATCTTCTCATATTTCCCCCTTCGTCTGTTGAATTGCACATCTTCAGATTCGTTCAATCAACTCCAGTTCATTTATCTAGCCCAGAGCTAATATGTCCTTCAGTTTTCTTTTCATAATTTATCCGCAGAACCTGACAGTCAAGTGTTCCACGTGGCTTTTTTTTTTTTTTTTCCCACATGCAACCAACTAGATTCCGTGTCAATATCCCATTAATAATTGCCCTGCGATTGCTTGCCAAGAGCGCCTTAGAAATTGAATGGACAGGATCTATTTTTTTTCCTCAAATTTTTCGGGACTGCAGCATCCCAGTTACAAAGTCGTTGGATAAAATCCCTTCTTAAATAAAATCCTTTAACAGCTTTCAAATAGTCGAAATCAAGATGGTGTGTGTGTGTGAGGATGACTGAAAGCATGTGAAAGAGGTCTTATCGACCTAAGGTGTGATTGCTCAGCGCTTGCTAACCTGTTCAGTCTGTGCCTTTCACTTCTGCCACAGTTGGTGTTCCTCGGTGAGGAATTGATCCAAAAGAGTTTTTAGTTGGTCTTGTTTGAGTGAGTGAGGATGTCGCAGTGGGTCTCGACGCTCCGTCTTCCTCGAGCCGTTCAGATATGTAGTCTAGTTTCTTGAGGCCGTGGGATCTTCCTCAGCTTGGACAAATGATGATAGGGATAATGATAGTCTTTACTGCAGGGCTCCAGTAGCAACACCAGCATGGCTTAGGGCCACCACATTCGTGTGCTGTGTTTTCTTACTGCCAGGCTCTCTCGCTCTATCTGTGAATAAGGGGGTTGTTAGGCCTGCCAACTCAAGTCATCCTCACCAAGCGTCCAGAGGCCTAATTCGGAAAACACTCCACCAACACCAAAAGGCGACAGTTTGGCCAGACAGTCCCAAGATCGGTTTTAGGCTCTAGGCTGCTTTTCAAAAGTCAAAGACATTCCAGGGTGCTCACGTTAGCAGTGGGTCATGGAAAAAAAAAAAGTCTTGGATCACACACTCTTTGCTTAGTGAGTTAAGCGAAGACCACTTGAGTTCAGTCAAATGACAGATTTTTTTCCCCTTGCGATGCCTTTTAACTCATTCACTGCCAGCCCAGGTAAAATGAAAGTACGTCTATATCCGTCAATGGTAGCGAATGAGTTAAGGAATGTCGTTTCAAACTCCTTTCCTTACAGTTAGTGCCTCACTGTTAAAAGTAGTCCACTCTATTCAGGGCTTTGATAGCCAGGCCAGGGTAAAAAATCCCCCACAGGTCGCTCGAGTTGTTCTTCCGGGTATGCTGAAGGTCCACTTCAGTGATGCTCGCTGCAGCAGGTTGTTATGTTGCCTAGGACAGAGATAGAAGACATTATTTACACTTTGAAATGATTATACAGTATGTTTTGGGTCGCGTTCCAAACACACAATTTATTAATGCAGTCATTATTCATTGTTCATTGTTTTCCAACAAGGACTAAGGATAGATTGGAATCAGTCAGGGAATTAGTGATTCGTCAGGCTCTCTAAACCCCAATCATTCCATAAAATTAATATACTTAACCTGAGAACTTTTTCAAAATCACTACAAACAATTGAAAAAAAAAATTATCTGAAGTCTTGTTTGCAGTTCAGCCTGAAAACAAACCAACCAAGAGAAAGTCTGAGTGTATTAAATTTAATTAGTGAGACGGGGCTGCGTGATGAGGATGCATAAATGTCAGCCTTTTGCATTGGTTCCGGGCCAGTTCATTAACTGCAGTTTAGGGGAAGATCAAACTAAAACTGTTGGACACAGGAGCTCTCAATATTTCTGGCTCATGACACTCATTAAATGACGGGATGCCTGCTTGCACTCCCAGTCACTTGCTGCTCATCGTGCAGTGCATCTTGCACAAATTAGGTTTCAAATGATCAACATCATCCTTTCACAATGCGAAAGCATCAATGAAATATTCAACTGGTTTAAAACCCACACAATTTGTGTTTTGTGAATGAATTTACTTTCCTTGTTGGTTATGTAAAATATCATCACTTAAGAAATTACTGTCGATCCACGACCCTTCTTTTCATTGTTCAGATGCCAGCAAGTTTCCATCCTAAAACAATAAGCCATACTAAAAGTCATCAGCTGAATAATGATCCCCTTCTGAGTTGTAGTTGAAAGAAAGTACATTGTGAAAATACTTCCTGAAGGTCAGTCCTTTATCTATGCAGCGCATAATTCCCAGTGAGCGCAGGCATCCCATTAAGGAAGCCATGTTTTATAGCTGAGCGTGAATTATTATTATTTTTTTTTATATTTATTTATTTTTTTAATTCAAACAAAGCATCGGAGCTTTCATTAAGCACCACTTGTTAAGTGTTTGTACCTTGAGTGCAGAATCAAGCTCCCAGGTGAACACTGGCTTTAGCAAGACAAAGTCCTCATCAGGAATACAGAGTGTACAGAGACAAACTCATCAAGGCCATTAACTGCTCCGCTGCGCTCGCTCGCCTGTTCACTCCATCCCGGAATAAGTAGACTACATAACCAACTGGGACATTATCGTGCCGTTTGCTTAAACACAAATCGAGACAAATAAAGCTGTTCTCGTTTTCATTTTCAAAGGACACACGTGCTTTGAGCCACTTGGTCAAGCGGGAGATATTTTCATCCTTAAACCCAACTCACGTTGCTGCCATTACTGGTAAAATAGCGGCGCTGTTTAGAATGGCAGTTCCAGTCGTGCGTGTGTGAAGTGGTAAATTGTCTTTTTATAAACCAACCCTTGGGTGAGATCTCATTTGTGGCATAGTAAACAGATTGGCACTGTATGTGCACAGTATGGTGATCATGTATAATGAAAAGTGTTTGAGATTAAAAGAAATGTGGAACGAGTGCCGTCTTCAAAGCACGTCCGCTTGTTGACTGGCTTTGGGGTAGCGAGATGATGTCAATAATCACAGATGGAGCGTTGTGCTTTGCGTCTCTTGAGCATTACACGCTGACAAATTCATCCAAGTTCTACATTCATCAATCTTCCAAATCAATACTTTGAAGAAGTCAAGTCTCCCGATGCAGTTTAGAGGCCAGTTGAATCTCAAAAATGGAGAAACTCAAAAGTTGTATAGTTGGGAATTGGACGATCCCGTTGTTGGTACAAACAGACAGCAAGTCAGCTTTCTTGGATTTTTTTTAGGGTGTAGTAGAGGAAGGATATGAAAAACGTGCAAATCAGTTAAATTCACACTGAAATGCTACCAATGTGATGTGACATCTACGAGAGGGCCACCCATCACTCTGACAAATTCAAAGTACGTTAATGTATTACAATAACTAGCGGTGCAACATTTAATCGATCTGTAGACACCTTTATCAATTTCAGAATGAATGATTAATTAATTGTCGAGTCCTTGTTTACCTTGAAATTGTCCAAATCCACGGAATGTCATCCACCCAACAGCAAATATTATCTGATTTTGTATTCCTCCATGGAAGCATGCAGATTAAAGTATATTTGTGACTTAATAAAATAAACATCACGTTTACCTTATTTCTAACCCAATTCAGTAACTAAATCATAACAGTAACTTGAAACAATGTCCTGTTTTTTACTAACAGGATAAAAGTTGAAATTATTTTTTTACATTCAGATTCATCCATCAATAATGTTTTCAACTACCTACAAGAGTTTGCATGTCTGCAATTGGTGAAATAAATCCCAAAAACTAGCTAACTAGCATGGCTAACATCAAAGTGGAAAAGAGCAGGTAATGGACAAAATGAGTTTTTATTGTATTTACTTACCGCCAAATTTCATAATAATACCTTTTAGAACTGTAATTGCAATATCGCAACACCATGAAATTGAGTTACTGTTGGTAAATGTTATCATACAGTCAGAATCGGATAGCATCAACTACAGGGGCTAAGAAGTTACTCAAGACATAAGAATCTATTTCGCCTTGGCAAAATGTACACACGTCTGTTTTTACACCGGTCTAATAGTTGTGGATGTACTGAAATGTGTGCGGTGCAACGTAGCTCATGTTGCCTTTGTGAAACTATAAATTAAAAATTTACTCATGTGGACCGTTTAGAGTCCTGCATTAACCCAAGAAACATGTTTTGTGAATTTGGGAAGAAGTGGGGAGATCATGTAAACTCCGCAAAGGAATACCAGAGCCAAGATGACGATACAATACTTCCTGTAAAATTATCTCCACAGTTAAACAATGTCTGATGGTGACAGTAAATTATGACTTTTTGCTTTGGTTACTTGTCTCAAAATTTGTCTCCATTGAAGGTTGACCACTGTTCTGGAATGACCTCAGATAATCCACTGTATAAATGATCACTGAGGGCTTCTCATGACCTTCATTTGCCATGCATGAACAGCAAATGCCACCTTCGATGAAACAAACAGTCATTTTTGTGCGGCGCTTTAGGCAGTGGGAATCAGACGAGGGATTTGGGAGGTAAAAGCAAAGAATTTTTTGTAGACGTGAAAACAACTTGTAACTGGAAGTTTGGAAGAACACTGTGAAGGATTTTCTGACACTTTGGTGTCACATCACACTGCAAGTGGTAACTCGAGGCTTTTGCCGCAGCTATCTTGTATATTATCAGACATCACTCGTCTATAAATCTCTTTCCTCATGCAGTCGAGGGTAAAAGGTGAAATCAGATTCCTTTTCTTGAAAATGAGAAAAAAAAATCACTGGCATCCTACACCGAATGAAAGGCGGATATTTGTATTCAAAAATCGAATGTCTCTAGGTTGGACTGAAATCAGTTGAGGGATTACAGGAAGATAGCTTTTGTCAGTTGTTGATAGCCTTGAAGGAATAGGAAAGGTGTTTTTCCCTATTGTGACATTTATTAACTTGGAATATTACTGAGCAATAGAATTGAAAGCAGCCTGTGTGTTATTTCCCCCCCCAAGTGTGGCTGGCAATATCCTCTCAGACTGATCAATCATCAGGGGTCATTCACCCCCCCAACTCCCTCTGTTAACTTGTTTTGTCCTGTATAAAAGAGAGCATCTCATTGCTGAAGGGGACACAAATCACTCTGCTTGTGTGTGACAGTCCATGTAACCTACTTGCACTATGTGACATTCATCGTGCTTTCCATCCAGTGATCTCCCTCTTCCTTGGCTAGCACGATAATAAATGCATGTAAAGATAAAATTGTCATCTCAGAACAACATTGAGAGCAGGGTGTCATATATATTTTAAGAATCAATTATTGTGGCAATTATCCCGTAAATTGTTTGAATAATTGAATAGCTAATTATTTAGACGGAAAAATAAAAAATATGGATGTGAGATGGAGGTATAAATCCACTTGCAGTCGCCATCTATCTTCTATATTCAGATAAAAAAAAAAACGTATTGCATGTCTTTGCTGATTCATATTGCATGGGCCAATTTGGCGACGTAGATCATTTTTTGATATATTGTGCAGCCCTAATCTTGACGTTATATTTTGTGGGCAATCGTAAACGTGCTCACTCTGCTTTTTTAAAAATTATTTTATTTGATTTTTTTTTTTCTTTAAATATGAAATCCCAAACTTTGGAAATTGGCTGTCTTTTTACACCCTTCCGATCAGCGTCATTGCGCCAACTTGTTTTTATGTGAGTTTTCAGTCACAATTTTTGTTTTGGCTTTTTTTTTTTTTAAATCGTGTTTTAATCGTACTTGAGAGCTTCAAACGGAAATATTCAAGGTTTCCATTTTACAATCAAAGTCCATTACGTAGGACAAGATGATCCCAATTCATTCGTAATTATCTTATCTAATATGCATTGTCCCAAGCCCTGCCAGGATTAAGAAAAATAAGTAATGGAGTAATGGACACCCCCACTTAAAACGCTTTACTGGAAAGCTCTACTTTTGTCTAAATGAGGCTGCTCAACTCCCTATAACGCAGTTCCTTGGTACCAAGATGTGGGGATTTTCGGATTGTCCGTGTTGTTTTTTTCCTCTCACGAAAATCTCTTTTCTTTTTCAGTGGTTTATTGTCTTTATTGCCAAAACGTTGACACATTAAAAAAAAAGTATAAAATGTGTGTGAGTAAAATACTCAGAGGATAATCTTCCCCCCAACACAGGTGCTTCTATCAGCCTTCCCTTTTCCTATCAACTCCTCCAGATGACCTTCTATTTGCATTAGCGCTGTTTTGAAGCATTTTAATAGACAGTGGCGGAGAAATTAACTGCATCAAATCTCAATTTCCATCAAAGCTTTGCTCCATCATGCTGCTGAGAAAAATAGAGAGCAAAGAAAAGTGACAGCTGTGATACTTGGCAGTGTGCTCACTCTGTAGGGAGCTAGGAGACAGGAAGTGAAGGGAGTAGGAGCTAGGGATTAATAGGGGGACCGAATTGTGAGCACTTTGTAATCATTGGGCTGTCTAACCTCGGTGTTAGCGAGGTTGATGAGCACGCGTCCCCGCTGACACACACTCTCTCTCACATCCACTCTGCTGAATATTAAAATGGGGAGGAGAATTCCTTGGAGCCCCATTGTCAGGCGGGCCTATTGTTCTCTCCTGGCCTTTGGCTCGCTACGCGCCTGTGTGTTTTTAGTATTAATGCGCAAATCGCGTCTACAATGTGTGCTTATGCATATAACGGCCGCATCTTCGCAGCATGTGGCTGCCGTCCGCAGCCGAGCAGCAGTTAAGAACGGCAGTCAGGGTGATGGGTGGGGCCTTCGCGGCCCGGCATGGCCCATAAAGATGAGCGGCTCGAGAGCAATCGAACCAGCCGTCGGGGCCAAATGCTGGCAATTATTTCACCTGGAGGCGCCATCTCTTAAAATGAACACTCTCATTAAAATTGGCCATGTGTGCTCACTGCGCACACGCGTGTGCATTTAAATGCGTGCTTGCAGTTTAGCAAAGTCTGTGGCAGCACAGATGCTCTTCCTGCAGACTTCACGATGTGTGTTTGCTCGTGTGTGTCTCGTCTATAAGTCAGAGTCGGTGTATTTCAAAGTGTTTCGATTGCGCTGCTACAAAATACGGGACACACAGGTGAAATTTAAGTGGCTACATTCACCATTCCAATATGAGTAATGGTGACTCCAAATCACGTGTAGTTCATTATGCTCTTTGCGTAAACATGCACTTTTACTTCTGCTAAAAGCAGTTTTTATGAAATGCTTAGTGGTGAGTCTCGCCCCTGAAAAAAGAGGTTAATTGGATAGATCAGCTTTTCCTTGCACTGGAAAAGTATATTTTCTAATAGCCTCATTCCAATTCTGTAATTATGTATGCCTAGTGTGAAATTATTTTTTGATAGTTTTCTCTTGTTCCGTTACATGGATGTTAGTGATGAGCATGACTGATTACTGGATGAAGTCACGATTTAAAATGATGACACTTATGTGTAATGGATTATTGAACATAAGCGTCTTGAAGCAATTGAGGCAAAGTTAATTGAATTAAATTCAGTCAGAACTAGTTGGACCTAAAGACCACCAACATGATGTCAGCACAGGTCTCGAACCACACAGCCTTCTTCTGTGGCACAAATCCAGTCAACGTTGATATCCTTAGTACAGGGGTGGGCAAACTTTTTGATTGGTGGGCCAAATTGGGTTCTAAAATTTGACTGAGGGGCCGGACCAGGAGCAGATGGATGGAGTGTTTTGGTAACCTCACCTCATCGGAGAAAAAAAAACATTTAATTTAAATGAAAGTGAACAAAAGCATTACAACAATATGTATGTCTTTGAAAAACCACAGTATTTAGAAAATAAAATATTAACTAGGTTTATTCATTTAATTTTTTTCAAGTTCAGCAGGCCTGAATAAAACGTTTAAGGGGCCGCATGTGGCACCCGGGCCGTAGTTTGCCCACACCTGCCTTAGTATCGATTGTAATCTACCCTTGATTACAGTCATTTTACCCAGGAAGGTTAGCATACGGCCTAGCACATACTCTGCATTACAACAACTTTAGGTACATTCACTGAGTTGACTGCAACAAGACTGTGTTTATGTTTTTTGATGCACTGTGAAGAGGGTAGTTAGGCCTCGACTTAAATCCATCCGTCCATTTTCTATCACTGAATGTACATGAGCTGAAGCCGATTTCAGCTGACTGTGGTCTGGTCGCCTGTGAATTGCAAGGCACGTCTATGCAAATTGCCCTGGTCAACAGGAAATAAAATCAAAGATGGCTTTATCAGATTTTTGTATTTTTTATTTATTTTAAATTTTGGTTGTGGCCTATCATTTTTTTTTTACATATCTGAGCTAGATACCGGAGGGGCCTTTAGCTGCAGGCTTTTAAGCATACAGACTGGGCCGCATTTGAAATGCTCATAAATTATTCTGGCCATTTGGTTTAACTTAACCTTTATGTCTTGAAATGTTGAGTAAGTGGTCAGGAATTGGGTTTTAATGGTAAGGTGTGCTTGTTACTACTGCTAGCTAGTAACTGGTAGCTAACTCATTTAGCTATGAACTTCTGTGCACACTCGCTTCAAGTAACTAAAAGTCTTAATTAGTTAACATTACTGTGTGTGATGTTTAGCTTTGCCGTTTTCCCTTGAGCATCCTAGAACACCCCACAAACCCAAAAGTGGCTTGCTGGTGATTTTTGGCTCAAGTGTAAGTATGCGACAATTGACTGATTTTCAACATTTTCCACGAAGCCATTTTCATGTGATTATGTCACACAGGTCTGTTTTGCGCTCATCCCAAGAATAAGGGCTATGCTTTGCTGAAATTCTTTTTTCCGCAACTTTCTTTTAGATATGATGTACAGTGGAATCTACTCTCTCGCCTCGTTTTCAGCTTGAGAATTTCCATGTAATATTTTTACTCATCTTTGAGTGTTATCAACTTATCATACCTAATTTTGAGATATTTGGACATGCAGGCAACGTTTCATCAAATGTATACAATACAGAAGAAATTGAAACGATGCCAAAATGTGTGTCACCTAATCGTGGATGTGGGGGAAACACAGAGGACCCGTCCACCGAGATAAATCAGCAGTCCGTAGCCAGCGATGGTGTTTGGTAGCCAAACAAACAACAGGCAGACAGGAGCAAAAGTTTCTCTCTCAAAAGATAAAATCATATTTTTTTGGCTGTACATGGCTACAACGCATATTTCTAAGCATCCAAAGGCTGGCACTTTTTCTCGTATAAATACTAGGCTCTCTACTCAGTACAGATAAATATCTGGCCATTGGACATCGGCTCACTTTGAAATGTTTTTGTCCCACTCTGCAATCTCATGAGGAACAGAAAGTTGCTTTCCATCTGATGATGTCACTTTTTTTTAAAGTTAAGTTTTCACCATCCTTTCCAGTTAGTCTGCTTGTGTATGCGTTCTCAAACACCGCCATTCTGCACCAACAATGCACATGCATCCCGATGGCATCAACTTTGTTTCCAAATATGGAAAGGGGTCTACACTCAACTAGAGTGCATTTAAAATTTCAAATGGAAAAGTCAAAGCTTGGAGAGGCCCTGTCGCTTAAATGCACTGAATAAGGTGATGGATCGTTGACAACATTCGCTCAAAATATCCACGTTTGCTATTTTATTCTCACCTGTTGTGGCTATCTGCTTCTTGCATGACAGTTGTGTCATGTTTTTGTGGTTGAATAATAGACTACAGTCCATTACATTGTATGTGGATCTTCAAAATGTAATACAGGGTCACATTTTTTCCATATCAGCATGCCAGTCAGTGGTGATGCTCAATTGCTTGGTGTGCAGCGAAAAATAGCCAACTGTGGTTTTTGGTCCACTACATGCATCTAATATGACGGGAGAAAACCGGTGTACACATTTTGGAAGGACATGCCAACACCACACAGAAAGGACAAAGTCAAGATTCAAACCTGGAACTTCAGAACTTCGAAACAGGCGTGCTAACCACTAGCACACGGTTCTGCCTCATAATTCATCGCTCTGAAAAAATATCTCTTTCTTAAGTTATCCAAAATTAAAAAATGGAGAAGTGCTTGCAACTATGCAATTAGTGAGCCTTGGAAAAATAACAGACTCATTCTTTGAATTATTTAATTTTTCTCATGATCAACCAATTTACTAATATAGAACACAGAGTTAGCAACACTGTATCGCAAGTAACTTGGTGATTACACCCTCCTATCTTTCACATCAGGGTTTGCGTATTGGTGTCTCTGCATTTATACGTGTGTGTGTTTGTGTACGACTGTTTAACTAAACCACACACGTAACATTCCCATCTCTGCCTCCCTGTTTCTCATTTATGGAGCAGGCGGCAGAAAGGAGTGCAGAGGGGGCCGAACGGGAAAACAAGTGATTGGGAAAGAAGAGAGCGAGGGTGGTCCGTGAGATGGTGAAACGAAGGGAGGGAAAGGAGGTGGGGGTGCAAAGGTGCATGCAGGAAAAATGAAGTCTGGCTGGAGCAAAATGGGGAGCGGGGGTGCGGTGAGGACGACAGAAAGAAGAGCCGAGATAGAGAGGCAGAGGCGGCAAGATGGGGGCGCGAGAAGGAAGAGAGGCGGAGGAGGAGGCAGCAGATTTATGAAGCCATTGGAATGTAATTTGGAGGCAGAAATTACTGTCAGCCTGTGCGAGGTTTAAAGTCGCTGAAGCCTGAATCCAGGGCCTGCCTCCATGTGTGTGCGTGTGGCAGACGGCGCAGACAAATGGCTCGCAAATGCGATGCACAAAAACGCCACGGAAGCTCTGACCTGCAGCTACTTGTCTTTCATTGCAAATGTGTGTGCATTTGCGTGCGCGCGCGCACTGCTCCTACATGCATGAGCGATGTGACTACACGGCATCGGAACATAACCCAGCATTCATATTTAGCAGCTCATATTTCATCCATGCTTGAAGACACAGATAGACTAGACACACACACACACACACACACACACACAGTCAAAGTGTTGTCAGCCTCCGAGGGCCCGCCGGAGTCAGCCGAGGGTGTCGGCGTGGACAGAATGAAGGTTGGGTGCAGGTTTGGCCCGGAGGCGGGGCAGCACGGAGAAGAAGAGTGACAGGGAGCGACCGGGAAGGTAGAGGTGGCAAATGGAAATGAGTGAGAGCGAGCGATTCTTAAGGGGGCTAAAATGAAGAGTGGGAGGGATGTGACCGGCTTTCTAACGCAGAGACACACAGCTTCTATTTAGCGTGAGGCGGCCAGAGAAGGCGAGAGATGAGGGGAGCGGCCGAGCAAGGATAATCAGCAGAGATCTCAAGGCAATACTGTGGTTTTTTTTTTCTTGCAGCATTTCGGTGACACACGCACACACATCAAATGACGTGTGAGTCTTTAATTTATCCTCATCAGACAAAACCACTGAACACAGCCAGGATAATTTTATACCCCCCTCCTACCCGCTATGTCAGCAAAAAAAACAACAAAAAAAAACACTTTTAATTCACATGTGCAAAACGAATGGCCTCAAGCGCATTCATCCTCACAGAATGTCATTATCAAAGACGAAAACAATCGGCCTGTGCTGTTTTTATGAAGGTGCAAACGCTTCGAGTTTTGCACTCGCGATTCTGCCGCTGATTCATTCACTCATGTGTTTAATGAACTCGTGCGGTTATGTTCATCGTAATGACGAGCCCATATGGCGCCGCGCATTTACATACCAAAGCCGTTGAAGCTATATGAGGCATAACCTCTTACCTATGATTAGTGAAACGTTCTTGTCGCTGTAGAAATAGAGAAAATGCAAAACACGCATTTAGCATTTAATGACTTCTAATCGATGACCTTGCTGCCCTCAAACCCTTAAAGTACTATTCAACCGTGGTAGATAACAGGTATTGAGCACATTCAGTCCACATGACCAAGCTAATCCATTACAAGACCTGCTTGTGAGTATTTACAAATACAGCCGACCCCCGTGATTCGCGCTGATGGTAAAACTCTGACACCCATTTAGATGCATTGGGGAGTACGAAATTTGAAACCTTCAAAAGAATCCACCCAGCAAAAACTCAACTCAAACTCCCCCCAACCTTTGAAAAAAAATATTGAAAAATAAAACAAGGCGGCATGGCTCAGTGGTAGTCCATTAGTAACATGAGACGTGAACGAGTTCGTAAAAAAGATTTCCCCCAAAAATCCGAATTGGGCATCCTGCAGTGTGAACGTCGCCTTCGACTTGATCAGGTGGCATTTGGAATTTTGGGCCACTCCTGGTCCACTCTTTGGCTGTGCAAAGTTGCCGGATATTGGCAGGAACGTCATCACACTTCGGTAAATGTCGATCTAGAGCATATGGCATATCCTCGGAGGATGCTGGCCATGCAGGAATTGCGTAGAAATCCTTCCAACACGGGGCTGTGCATTATCGTGCTGATCTTGACATGATATCTCTGCGCGTTCAAAATGCCATTGATAAAATGCACCTGTGTTGGTTGTCTGCCACCTGCCATGTACAGAGAAACCAGGATTCATCCGTGAATGGAGCACATCTGTCAAGTGCCAGATGCCATCCAATGTGAGCATTTACGACGACAAACTGCAACGAAGTCGAGACCCAGTCGAGGATAGCGACCATAAAGAGGTTCTGACAATTTGTGCAGAAACTTTTTTATGTTTGTCGCAGGTGGTTGTAGGCGAAAAAAATGTGCGTATTTTAAAAGGGCCTTTTATTTTGGGCTGCTTAAGGCATACCTGAGGGCTGATATTATTCACATGTTGTTTTCAATGTTAAAAAGTCTTGGATACAGTTTTAGAACTTATGAACTTCTTACTCTTTTGTCAAGTGATTTGTGTGTATTTCATTCTTTTTATTTTTTAAAATCATCTTGGAAAAAAAAAGATTCAGTCATTCATACCTTTGCAATAATGATCCCGTCTGTCCTCAGATGAATTATCTTTTCAAAGGAGAATTTCACACCATCACATAATTGCGAACAGTTTTTGAGCCAAATGGGCCTTTTGTGTGCATAGAAAAAGTCTTAGAGCTTTAAGTTTAAAAGATTGCTTTTAAATTTGTGTCCAGTGTGAAGCAATGCTTGACTTTGGGGCTGGGTATCCACTCGAATTTCCAAAATTGATTCGATTCAATACATAAGGGGCCAATTCGATACAATTTTCGAATTCATTCTTTCATTTACTTTAAATGAGCTTTGATTCACTGGATTTCACGCGGTATCGATTTTCCTTTCGTATGGAAGGCATTCTCCGAAGAACCAAAGCTGCAATTAGTATAAACTACTTTTTGTAACATTAGTACAAATATGAATTTTTAAATTAAGAATCAAAGCCAATCCACTTCCATTAATCACGTACGTTTTATTTAACATGACATGATTCACTGCTTTCGCCATTTTGTTTTGATAAACTACTTTGCTTAACGCGTGTAGTCATGTAAATTTTTGGGGAAAAAGATGTTATTAAAAGTATCGATATATGCTTTTATGAATCGATATCGGGCTATAAAAAGGAACATTGATTAAAATTGATGTATTGATTTTTTTTTTTTTTTTTTTTTAAATAAAACCCATTCCTAGTCATTATAAATATAACTTCCAATGATCTTGTGTCTCATATATCTAAATGTGGTATCCAATTAGAGAGTGCTTCAGTGCACAAACTCCAATAATGAGCATATTGTTAAATGACGACCTTTCAGAATTTGAAGAACACAAAGCACACTTTTAATGAGATCATTTTCAGGTTTTGTGTTTGCATGTCAATGTTTCAGTTATTACATTTTACTCATCAGTCAGTGTCATTCAAAAGAATTTTTTTTACCTCATTCAAGCCCGACCTTTTTGGCACATAACTATCATTTTTCATAAAGGCATAATTTGGAAGCGCTATTTTGTGTGCGCGTGTGCGTGCGTGCGTGCCTGATTGTGTGTGTGTGTGTGTGGGGGTGTGTGTGTCTAATGTGGCTGTTGAAAGTTTGAAGAAAATGGATTGAATGCCGAAAGGGAACATGTACTGCATTGATTTTACGCGTAGCTAGTTCAACCATCTCATCTTTTATATCATTCTAAAAAAAAAAAAAGAAAATAGATTGTTCCTGTGACAATGAGAAAGAATCTTAGACTGTTTGTCAGAGCTGCATTTAAGGATTTGTCACCTGTAGCCAAATGAAATCCCGTGTGGTTCCGTGGCTTCCATGTGGCCGACGATGACGTGTTTTGCAAAAGGAAGATGAAAAGTGTTGCCGTTTCAAACATAATCCAGGATTTGGAGCAGAAAATAATATCAGCAAAATGTCGGCAGTAGTGTACAACAACCCTGGAGTAAGTTGAGCGCTAATCCTTTCCTGTCACAAATTGAATAAATGAGCAAGATGCAAGTGCACACAGCAGTGTACTTGCTTTCTTATCACGTTGAGGCCACAGTTGACGTTTATTCTGATCGTTAAATGTCTTCTTTTTTTTTCCTTTTTCTTTTGCTATTTCAGGCTGAGCACTCCAATGGTGTCACAATGCTGACAAAGGTCCACGTGAATTTGTGACATTGTCATAAACATGTTGGTATCAGCTGTTCCTCACAAATATGCGCACACTCTAGCAAATGTCTGCAGCACGCTGACAGAAATAAACCTCGTCACCCCGCTCGCTCAAACTTATTTGCTCTTCTCAACTTTCTGACTTTTTCACACTAACCAGTGTTCTTTTTTGTCTCCCATCCCTCCGGCGAGTAATAATCATACCCTTTTGCCCTGTGACAACGCAACCTCCCACTTACACTTTCGGCGAAGCTCCATCTCTCACAACTGTGTGGAGGTCAATTATCTCTGGGTGTGCTGCCACGGCAGGGCCGTCGACTCATGCAGCAGCAAGGTGTTAAATAGGAAAAAATGGATGTTTCAGCATTTCCTCTCCCTGACATTCATCATCCTTCAGCGCCTTATCTTACATGTTCGCCACTCTCCCTCTCATTCTCACTGTATTGTGCAACATTCCGCCTTTTCTTCCTGCTTTTCTCACCTCCTGTTTTGTATTAAGACTCAATTTTTTTCCCCCGACTTTGTGAACCGGTGGCAATCATTGAGATACTGCATTAAGATGTTTAAGATTAATTGATTTCTTCCTGTAGGTTTGCTCCGTGGGGATGTTTGTCAGGGGTTTGCCTTCTTCTACATTTTCTTAACTATGGAGACAGTTGAAAAAAATCCCTCACACTGTGACAAGATGAGAGCAATCATCGAGAGACTGTAAATAGGTTCTTAAACCTATTGTTAGATTGAGATGGATGAATAAAAGGCGGGGTAAAAAGCGAGTATGGAAGGATAGGAACGGAGACGACGACAGACAGGGAGACAAAGTGAGCTGTAAAATCTTTGCCCCGGAGGAAGTCTGCTTGCAAAGAGCGAAAGGAAGAGTTCGGGCTGCAATGAAGAGCGCTTAAGAGGAGTAGGGAAAGACAAGACAAGTGAAACGAGACGAGTGATGGAAGAGGCTGAAAGACACGCACACAGTGTTGTCACGACAATGTCATACACAAATAAAAGGATGGCAAAAAGAAAGGATGTATCAGAAAAACCTTCAGGATCGCATTCATCAATATTATGAAAAATAGAAATGTATGGTTTGATAATTGCTATCAGCCCTGAAAAAACAAAACAAAACATAGGTCTATCGCTACTTTTCAATGGGGAAGTTTTCCCAAATGACAAATAGTCCTTTTTTGGGAAAGAGTGAACTCACACCAGCATGCTGATTATGACTTCAAACTTCAAAAGGCTTGATCCTGTTTCCTAAATTTGCATTTTGTGCCTCACCAAGACACAAATAACAGCATAGATTTTTAAATTTTTCCAATATGAACGGCGGAGATGGGTCTTGAGATCCGCTCTACTTGGCTACATAGGCTGCAACGGCTAGCCAGTAACGAGCTTCAGCTGGCTACTACTGCCTGCTCAGCACGTTGCGATTTAGCTCCTGTGTCAGTAATGACATTTTCCACGGCAGCGAATAAGCTACACTTCTTGCAAGTATCGTTCTCATGAAAGGATTATTAGGAATAATTAGCAGAGGGAAAGCCTGAGAAGCTATGCTACTTGCTAAGCTAACGTAATGTTAAAGACAGTATGTTAGTTGGGTAACTGAGTATACTAAACAGCCTTAAAGTGAGCCTATTGTCACTGTCCTGTGAAAAGTCTTTTTTTTTTCATTTTGATGTTCATGGAGTTTTCGCGTTATAGACATCCCATTATCCTGATTATTTTTTTAAATGACAAAATAGGACATTACTGTTTTTTATAGGACAGTAACGATATACAATTTTGAACAGCTAAATAGCCGGAAATTTATTAAGTCTCTGTAGAGAAATTGATTCAAAATAAGGCTACACACACACGCACACCCACACAGGCACCCCCCCCCCCCACCCCCACACACAAAAATCTAAAGCGGAAATGATTGTTTTGGTTTTAACAGCGTATGTCATCTAGGAGAAGTGGCCTCGAAGAGTCAAAGTATATTAACATTAAGGTTAAGCGATTCAGGTAATTGATGGATATAGTAGACGGAATAAATATATTACTAATGTTATTTGTTTTCACAATACGTTTCTGAGTTCTGTTTTTTATTTTGAGATCTGCACAATAAATATTGTCAAAATTATGTTAGATTTTAGTCGGAAGGAATTTTTGCCAGAAACATTATTTTTATGCCTCAATTTATGGCTTTTTGAAGTTATGATCCATTTGAGCTGTTATTTGACATCTCGGTTTGAATTTATTGTAAAACTAAACACACAACAAAATGATTTCCGACACATTGTCAATTTAAATACACCAGCACCACCAGTTTAATACTCGCACTAAAAGGGAAACCCAAATCACTGGGTAATAATAATTAGCATTATTTTACTCGTTCCTAATTTATCATTATTCATTTGTTATATTTAAATTTGAGTTTTGTTACTTGAATGACTGCAAATCAATTAATTGAACTCAATTAAAGATGACCAATAATGATAATGTTCACCCATTGTGATTTCAATATTAATCAGAATATTATCACTCAGCCCTGCCGTGACTCGCAATGGGTACTTTGACGTCAATGTCCGTTGACAGTCGAGGACGGTATAGGATTACATGCTTGCCCTCGGAGATAGATGAAAACCTATTGATGAATCCGCTTAAATCTCATTTACCAATTAAACTTGTATGGTACTACTGTGCTGCCTTTGGCCCCTTGTTGAGATTTCCAGTCGCATTACAAACACACAAAATGTGAACGTGTTCCAAACCAACTGTGGCCTGTGTTCTGAACACAGGGAATCTGTGTGATCAATGGAGTGGACGTAAATAACACAAATGGTGCATTTGTGGTCAAATATAGGGTTTGCAATGAAGCCGGTTCGTGCTTCACTGCAGGTGCACTGGGCATTCAATTATTGAATAAAATTCAGAATATGTTATATACACTCATGGGGAATTTGATTATCATAAATAAAGCTTGAGAAGCATATAAAAGCTGTCAGTTTCATTTTAAACACAGCAGCTAATCATGAAAACAACAGCAGGGAACGAGTCTTCATGCGCAAAAAAAGACCAAATAAAAACATCTTTTCTCAAGGGTGACGCAAATGTACAAATAAGTCCGGACCTCCAATTTGTCATTCAGAAACCCCTTCTGAATTAAGCATTACGGGTTTTTATTTTTTTATTTATTATTATTATTTTTTTTATAAAGCTCAGTTCAAAATACTGTAATTGACTGTTTCCTGCCGCATGTCATACTAAGCAGGACAGATGAGCCTTCGCAAGCCTGTCAGAGCACAGGGCACCTGGGAAATGCACACAGATGGAAACATTTTGCGTGGGTTGAACGTTTCTTAAGGGCCTCCTCCACCACATCAGCGCACAACATTGTGGACTATAATGCAACTATATGAAAAATTCACTTAACGTATAAGTTGCGATGAATTCTGAACCTCAACACCGTTCTTATGGTTTTTATTCAATTTTGTATTTTAGATTTTTTTTTCTGCCCTTGTTACATGACTAGTCTACATCACATTAGGACTGGACAATTGATCAAATTCAAATTGACATCGCAATGTAGTAGAATGCGATTTTCAAATTGCAACGGCTGCAGTTTAAAAAAAAAAAAATACAGTTTCATTTTGACCGGTCAGTTACTTACATTGATTTTTATTTATATATTGAGTTATATCGTGGCACGATGTGTACACACACACACACACGCACACACCCCCGCACACACACTACTAAATACTACTACTACATCCTACTAATAGTGTGGAAATAGTTTGTAAAGTTAGTCAATTGTAGAATTGTTACGCTGGTGATTTTTGTAAATACATTATTTTGCCATCAAATGAAAGTTTCTTTGTTGCTGTTGGTATTTTTTTGTAAATGACTGTTCAGATGTTTGAGGCATCACTAAAAAAACAGCATAAAAGTCACTGTCGTGTATAAACTGTAGCTTTCAACTTGTTTTCTACGTTTTGCATTTAAAATAGGAGACTTGGGTGAAACGGGCTATATTCGACGGGTGCATACTAAAAAATGGAATAAGGTAGAAACAAACTTATTTTTGTGTGTGATGAAAGAATGTCGGAGCTTTCATTTGCGTGTTTACATAGTCATTGAAAAGGCAGTCACAAAGCTAGAATTTCACTGGCGTTCCTTTTTTTTAATAGCTGGCGTTAATTCATTCATTTGCCTTCGTGTAAGTCTGACATATAAATCTGCTAATGTTTATTGTAATACTGATTCATTTGTTGCTTGTGTTTGGAAAAAAATAGTAAGAAGACCTTAAAAAAATAATAGAAGGGGAAAAAAATCACAATTAGTTTATTTAAAAGAAAAAATAAAAGCAACAACTCTATACTTATTCATATTCATACAAAATCCATCCTCGCATTCTACTTGACTTTGTCCCCGCCCCAAATACGTGAAGCATGTTTTACCCCATTGGAGAACGGCCACCACGCATATCTGAGGAAAGTGGTCTTTTCAGAAACTTTTTGGATATGGGTCAGAGGCGGATGGTTTTGTCCCCTCAGCAGCACACAGCCCAGCAGGACGCTTTGGGGCCGATGATGCTGATGAGGGAGCACTCCCGGCAAGTTGCATTGAGGGAGCCTGCTGCTTCTGCACCGTCGATGCATGATGAAAGGCACATACATGAGCAGCAGCACATATTTGTAAGGCTTTAAGATCACGGGCCGTTATTACAAATCCAAGTAATGCCAGTTTGATGAGAGCCGGGCTTTATCGCTTTCACTACAGTCCTCCCGAGTTCTTATAGCCCGTGGTAAGCTTCTCAGACATTTTTTATTATCTTGTCTCTTATCTCAGTTTGATTTACGAGTGTGTGGGTGCAGTCTAACGAAAATGAAATACAGTTGAGACCAATCATTTTATGTGTTCCGACTTGAGCATTGTTGTCCATTGTGGGATTGTGGAATTGCTCTGGTTGATATCATGTTTGGTGACTGAATTGATAAAATGACAAATACACTCAGAAATCCAACTGGGAAGATGATGGAAAAGACTGGTGGATTGAACGTTTTTCTGGAACTGCAGTTCATGTTGTTCAGAGCTTCGGAATGGCGTGAAGCGAACTACTTTGCGTAGCACAATAAGGCATTGAGCGATGCGACTGAATGCCGCTGAATTGTGGGGCGCAGTTTGTGGTTTTGCAACCGGCTTTCAATAGTGACTGACCTTCAACAACTAGCTTTGCTTCCATTTGAAATGTGAGTTTCCGTCGTCACAAGAAAGCCGATGGAGCAGCCAATCACAAAGGCCATGTTATATCACATGGTCAAAAACACAATGCACGAAAACGCACATGTACACGCAAACGTACTAACGGACTGGACCGCCGGCACATCATGTCAGGACGGAGTTTGAATAAATAAGACCATTAAAATGTGATTGAGAGTTTTTCCAGCTCAGAGCTATGTACTATGGACACGCTTTCTCTCTCTCTCTCGTTCTTTGTCTTTTTCTTTCTCTTTCTATGTCTCTCTGACTCTTTCTCTTTCCCTTTCGCTCTTTTTCTCTCACTCTCTCTCATTCTCTTTGTCTTTCCCCTCTCTTTCTGTCTCTCTCACACTCTCTCTCTCTCTCTCTCTGTCTATCTCTCTCGTTCTCTTTGTCTCTCTCATTCTCTTTCTTTCTCTCTCTCGCCTCTGTCTCAGTCGTTCTCTTTCCCTTTCTCTCTCTCTCTCGCTCTCTCTGTCTCTTTTTGTGCCTCGCTCTTTTTCTGTCTCTGGCTCTGAATAAGGTATAAAGAGGAAATATCTACAGACGGTCAATTTTCAGACACAGTCCAACGTTACGTCAGAATAACTCTCCCCAGATTTAACTTGGCACGTATGCCTTTGCAGTGCAATTCCTAGAGCTAGTGTGTGTGTGTGTGTGTGTGCATGTGCGTGTGCGTGCGTGCTTGTGCGCATGCATGCATGCAATGATGATGACAAACGAAACAAGCCATTTTCTAAATCCAATGAGATGTGAGGTTTTTGTGGCTTCCAGGTGGCAGGCTGAGGTGGAATGTTAAAATTTGAAATGGAGCCGAGAAGCTTTGTTACTTTGCAGCCACAACGCTTTATCTCTCTATTAGTTTCTGTCAGTTTGCATTTTCTTATTATCTGTGGAAGGGGGGGAAAAAAACTGACACCGGAGCTAAACCGTAAGAGAAAAGGATAAAAAAAGAATTTGGAGCAAAATACACCGTTTTTGAGCAACTTAGAGGAACTAAAGCAAATGACGCTCTTATAAGTCAGGAGTTGTCTTCTCGTGAGGATATCATTCAAAAGTGACAGGCCTCGTTCAAGAGAAAAAAAAAAAATATCAAAGCTCAACAGAATCCCTGTTACACTTTGAGATATTTTTAACTGAATATATCTGGCAAAACACTTTGGCTGTCGCGTGCCCTCGCATTTAAGCGTCACCTTGTCATGATTTGCTTTGAGCGCAATTCAGTTTGTTTACCCTTTTCATTGATTTTGTGTCAGTGCTTAGTTTTGTTGTTGTGCTAGTTAGTGAAATGTGGAACTGTGTAGCGTTGACCTTTTCGAAGCGTTTCCTGGCCACAAGATTAGGTACTCCTGCTCTTTTTAACGACATCCAATACTAGAACAGAATGTCATTTGGGCGGTAACCAGCCACTTCTTGGTTGGTGCAAGATGACATAAAACACGAGTAAAGAAGAGAGTGTGTTGTATTCGGATTGTGTAACGATGCCTTTCATCCATTTTCTATGACGCAAGTACACATCCTGTATGGGCAATTCCTCCATGTCATTCGTGTTGAACAAAAGCTCAAGTGCAAATTTGTGAATTTTCTCGGACACATGAACAGTCTTAGAAGTGTCGTAAATCTCAACCGCTTCTTCACTACGTGGGTCCGATGCGGCATTATGTTGCCTCAAGATTAAAAATCTGGATTTTCTTTTTTTTTTTAGACAATGACAAGTGAAAATACTTAGGTTACATACGTTAAATTAACCCTGCTTTGTTAAAAAAAGAAATGCTACTGTTTAATGCTTCAGTGCAGAAGGAAGCGCGTCTGCTAGAAAAGTCAAATTCATTTATTTCGTCTGTTACACTACTTAGTCAGCTCATCATTTTATTGATTGCATCATTCATGGCTTGAACTTGGAAAATGGATACGTGAACAAAGTCATTTGCTTTTGTGAAGTATTAATCCTTTTTTTTGTTGTTTCCGGTGGATGTAAGAAAATGAGAACATTAAATTAGCGATTGACTCATGTTGGTGCGGAATCTTATAAGATCGCAATATAAACAACACATAAATGCCCAAGTGGAGATTAAAACCTAAATGTGAGGCATACAGTCCCCTACGAATAATAGTGTTTGAAGCCACCCATTTTTTAAGCGAGCCCAAGTATTGGAACAGACCTTATTAAATGAACTTAAAATGACTAACATTTAATTTTGTTGACATAAGCCGTACTTGCCGTAACTGCATCAAGCCTGCGACCCATTGACTTCGCCCAACTGTTGCATTCGTCATTTCAAATGCTTTTAGTGCAGCCTCTTCTGTTGCTGTTCTCTCTTAAGTCTCCTCTTCAGGAGGCGAGGGAGCAAATCCAAACCCTGCCGCAGTTTGGCTTTGGCCACAGGTGTTTCTACTCAACAGGCTGCCGGGGAGCTTGATTTCCTGCCGGATGTGGACAAGCACCTGTGGTAAAAGTCAAACAGGGGCTGGGTTTTTACTTTGTGCACCAGGATTTGCCACCGACATCAGGAGGAGAAATGCAGGCTCTGTTGGGTTTAGGTCCAGATATTGACTGTCTAAGACCTTCCACTTTTTCCTCTTGATCAAGTCCTTTATTGTGTTGCCGGTCTTTTTGGGGTCATTGTTCTGTTGCATGATGAGCAGCTTCTCTCAAATTTGTCAGACAAAATGGTTTTATACACTTCACAATTGAGTTGCATCATCAATAAAGATGAGTGAGCCCGTTCCAGGAGCAGCCACGCAAACCATGACATGACATGACCTCCACCTTGCTTCACAGATGAGCTTGTGTGTTTTGGATCAAAAGCAGATTTCTTCTTTCTCCAGACTTTGGCCTTTCCATCACTTTCATAGAAATTGATTTGGTCACATCAGCGTATAAAACTTTGTCCATGAATCTTCCTCTGTCTTTAAAAAAATCTAATAAGGACGTGCAATTCTTTTTGATGATGAGTGCATCTTTTGCTTTGGCCTGTATATTCTCTTCTCAAGGTCTTCTTTTTGTAACAGTGCATTGTGATACTTTCACCTGCCCTGTGGAGGTTGATAGTGATATCACTGACTGTTATCTTTGTTGCATTTCTTCACAGCTCTCACAATGTGTGCGTCATCAGCTGCTGTTGATACCATTAGCCGACCTATTCAAAGTCTGTTGCTCAGAAACCACTACTTACTTGCTTTTTTCCGGACATTCCAAATTGTTGTATTCGCTATGCCCAATGTTTGTGCAATGGCTCTGATTATTTTCCTCTTCTCTCGGCTTCAGAATGGTTTGCTTTTCTCTTATAGACAGCTCTCTGGTCGTCATGTTTTTTTAACCGCAAATGAGGTTCTCAAAGGTGAAACTCAAATTAAAGAACAAGCTCTATCTACCGTTTACACAATCAATCTAAAAGGTGATCCCTGAAAAAATAGAAACACCCATCAGACATGTTCCAATACCTTTGCTCACTTGAAAAGTGGGTGGCTTTACGTTAACCTATCTAGAAAATACGATACCATCAACTAAAAGATTGAATTTCCCATTGAATTGATTAAAAAAATTTAAAAGTGCAACTTTGGACATAACCGGCCCTAAATCTTTCTTGCACTACCTCTCCTCAGTGTTTCAAAACAACATTTTGTAGATTTTTTTCTTAATCCTCCTAGCCGCACACCCAATTAGACTTGGCAGAGCTACTAGAAACTAGAAGTGAAAACAGTTGGAACTCCTGAGGTCTGACCTCAAAGCGATCCAGTCAAGAGTAAACAAAAATCATTGCTCATGACAAGCGTGTCCTTTATCATTCAAGCAACTGTATACAGACGTCTGTTATGATCAAAACCCAAAAAGATATATTGACATCAACATTACTATGTTTGTGAATGTCTTTTTTTTTTTTTTTTAAATAATTGAGTATAGAACAGATGCCAATTTCTATGTAGAACAGGTTGTCATTATTATGTTTTTGTGTGACATCATATTTCTTGATCTCAAGCTAGGGTGGATATAAAAAAAAAACATCTGCATGCCCGTTTGAATGCCAAGCTTTTGTGATGTATAGATAAAAAAATGAGACCAAGATAAATCAAACACCTTTTCAAGGGGGGAAATAAAAATAAACAAATGAACTAATACAGATGCACAAGTGTGCACACCATCAAAATGTCAAAATCCTTACGCTTCTTTTGGGAAGCAAAATCATGTTAGGAAAAGATTCGTAGAACAACACAATTTTATTTTGCAGTTAATCAGAGGGACTTGAAATCACCCTCAGCCTCATCCCAGTCTTAAGAAGGTGTGCACACTTTTGCAACTACATTTAATTTTTTTTTTTCTTCCACTCTCGAAAAGATTTTTTCATTGTGATTTGTGCAGGTTAAAGGTCACATTAATGGTGACGCTGATTGATTTATCGTAGTCTCCTTTTTTTTTTTGACCACCAAAACCTGGCATTTGAAAAAGGGTGTGTAGACTTTGAATATCCACTGTACAAGTACATAAGATTTTGAGTGGCGTTCGTTTGGCTGGGTCATTTGTGACTTCCCAGTTTTGTGAAACGTAGCAATAATTTTAAAACAATTTGATATTAGCAATCCCATTGGCTGTGATTCATCGTGAATTTCTGCACCACAGCAAACTACAACCACAAAAATCAACATATGCTTGATGTTTATCTTTTGGATTCTCAAATTATTCTTGCTTGAATCTGTTGTAAACATTGACATTCAAATTCAACCATCAGACAGTTGCAAAAGCAAAAAGGGAATCGTAAGAACAAAGAGTATTCAGCGCGAGTCGAAAAATCGATAAGCGCTTTTAAAAAGGCAGCTTCCAACTGAATTAAATGCACCTTGCATCTTTTTTAACGCCTGCTTTTGCTTCAGGCAAAGCACTCAACTGCTGTAACGCGTGAGCTGTTGTGCCAAGGCAACATTCCCCCCCCCCATCCACTTAGGTGAATTTCCCACTGATGCAACCGCAGTCCACCAAAATCTCTTCCGTCTGGCCTTGCTATTGTTTGTAATTATCCTTCATTAGCCGCCGTATAAAAACCGAATGACAGAAGGTCATTTGTGTTTCGCAAGTGTGATGCAGTGCTGCTAATTATCTGATGACTTGCAATGATTAGTCAGATGGCACCAAGTTAATGCGCGCTCCTTGTTTAGAAGTGGTGGCTGATGCGTGACCCACCTAATATCACATTTATTTTACAAACTATCGTGCCCTTTGCGTGCGTGTTTTCGATATACCACTTTGATTAGATCCCGCCGTCACATCCGCTTTCCGCTGCTTATCGCTGAAATCAGGCGGCGGCAGTCCAAGTTATTTATTGCTTTTCAGTCACGTCTATGGCGCCGGCGCGGGGAGAATAATTTCAATTTTAATGGAATAGAATGCAATTACATTTTGGTTTAGCTTCTTATCCCGCTCATCTTAACCGGTACCTGCTTAATCGGATGGTAAATTGGCTGCATTTGTGTGGCTCTTACCAACACGGACGTATTCAACCAGCTACTTTCTGATTACCATAGAAACACTCGACCTTCGAGCAACACGTGCACAGTGCACACAAACAATAATGAAACAGAAAATAACCAATGCTATTATGTGTGTGTGTGAGACCACTACTAAATAATTAAAACCTTCTTTTGTGGCGCAATGCATCTCTTTATGACTCTTATCTGGCAGGTACTGTGAGGTATTTCCTCTCCATAATTTCTCTCCTGACAGCCCCAGACAAAAACGTGATATAACCTTATTTATAAAGGCCTATTTGTTTCAGTGCTATACTGCCTCCTGCAGTACTTTACTTCAGGCATAAACACATTTCATTTTAGACGTCCCGCCGCATAACTGTTGGTCTTCCATAGGTTTATTCCCCCTAAACCCGCCTCTCACAAAAACAAAAGAACAACTTGACTTTTTCATTTGTATTCCGAATCTATTCCCCTCCACCCACACATAGGAAAAATAATGAACATGGCATCAAAGACCTTCCAGGGTCGAACTGTCACTATGATAAAAAAATTTATTAATTGGCAGTAATCACGCGGCATTTTCTTTTTGGTCATGGAGGAAGGAACCGCTGTTAGAATGTAAACATATTAAAGTTGGCAATCGTAAAACTCAATGAAAATGATCTGTGGAAAACAAAGAATCCTCTCTCTCTGACCCACGTTTGTGCCTTTTAATCTGATTGGAAGAAACGACCGCACCCTAAGAAAATAACCAATCAGAGACTGTAGGCGTGACTAATGAGGCAATAATAAGTAAAGTTTCCTTCATTCGTGGGTGGGCTCGCAAAATTAGCTTTTTGTTTTTGTTATAGTGTCCGACCAAGTTTAAATGTTTATGTTTTTTAAATGCAACACGTAAACAAGTGTTTTTGACGTTGTGGCCTGTCTCACCCGCAAACAAAGTTTATTCATGTTATGATGTAATACATTTCGCTTAATAAAGTTTCACATTATAAATTTCAAAATGTCACATTTTATGTTTTAACATGAAATTTATCTCACGTGAAATTTGGTTTTCATGCAATAGCGCGATCATTTTCACGTTTCAACGTGCTGTGTTATCACATTGAAGCGTGACGAGTCTCACGTTATAACATGATAATACTCTTGTTTTAAGATGATAAGTTATATTAAAACGTAAAAAGTTTGCATTCCATGTTCAATAAAAAAATAAATAAAACAAATTCCTTTTTGTGACCAAAAATCAACATTACATGCTACGTAACTACTCTGCTCTTGTATAATACTGTAAGGTATAAAATATACGGTCAATAAACATTTCAGATTTTAAACAAGAACCCGCACGAGGAATTGCTTTGCTTTTGCATTTTGCCGATTGTGGAAGTCAAATTTATCAAGTTAAACCGTGAAATTGAGCATGCCATTCCATGAAACTTTTTACATTTTCACATGAAACTTCTAACGTTGTAACGTAAAATGCATCACATTAAATATTAAATATTAAGTTCCTCACGTTATAACATGAAACTGATTTTCGCCGTGGCCACTATATCCACCACACAAGACCAAACTCCTGTGCAAGTAGACGTCCAAATTCTGTCTGCATCAGAACACAAATCTTAATATGCAAGTGAAGTCTAATAGTCACAACTGCCGCTCATTTATTCCTTCATGTCAGTGTTTTGTTGTCAAGACCGAGGATTTGAATTACAGTTGCTTCACCGGAAATAACTCCAGACAATTGTCCCTTTGAGGAATTGCCGCTAAACGCACCATAATCTCATGGGATTGAATAAGAATTTTAGGGACATTTTGTTTCCCGTGTAATGCAGTTTTATCTTTTATAGATTGCTAACCCAAGGAGATGTTGCCTTGTTCTTTGAGAAGACGCTTGAAATAAAGTAGAGCTTGTACAGATTAGGATAAAGAATCCAAGCTTTAGTGCTCCGCTTTCACAAAAGACAACACAACTAATCCCGGCAGACATTATGGTGACATGATGAACACATTATCGTGATGCTTCGGGGTTAAGAGATAAAATAAAATAAATAAATAAATAAATCTCTGACAGCAGCAGTGTCTCTACATTTCTTTAGAATTTGTCGGAGTAAAGAGGAAACCCATTGCGTTTATTCTCGATGAAATCTGCATGTGAAAGCCCCGACACAATACGCTAAATGGACTGCGCTCGCCAAGTGGTGCACCAGCGCCCTGAGTGCTTTACAGTGCTGTACATTCGGACTTATTCAGACACTGATTGCGGAATCTGTAAAAGGTTCCGACTTGCACGCACTCACACACTGATCAGGCATTAGGGCCTGGGTTTCACTTTAGGCTCAAGGACTCTAAAAACCTGCTGCACAACAACCATAAACCTGCTAACCACACTTTCAGCAATTAATTAAGAGTGTGACATCAATTTAAAAAAAAACTTCAACAAATTTAATTGTTATGCTTAAATTTACTCCTTCAATTTCCATATTTATGACTCACGTGGCATCTGTATGGTTGGAAAGATGAGTTTTAAATTGTCCACAACTTAAATTGATCAAACTGTACACAGCACAAACAATATTATGGCTAAGTGAATCGTTTTACACTCAATATAAAACACATTTTAAGGAAAATATATATTCATATTATTTTTATTAATTGAGGTTCGCCATATGACTAACTAAGGATCCCAACACTTGACCCAAGGTGAGCTGGACTCCAGTTAACTGTGACCCTAAAGAGGACAAGTGCAATAGACAACTAGTGGATGGATGATCATTAATCATTTTGTGGGTGCTTATTGATTAATCGAGTCTTGAAGTGATTGTGGCAAATTAAATCCTGTGCTTGGCTTCAACCAACAGGGGAGTACCGTATTTTCCGGACCATAGGGCGCACTTTAAAGTCGCAAATCTTCCCCAAAACAAACGAGGCGCCTTGTAAAGCGATGCGCCCATAGCATCACTCTCGACCATCAACCCTTTTACTCATTGGGCTGTTTGTTCGGAGTGCATGTTAGCACACCCTGCTGGTCAAAGTCCGAGTCATCTATGCTTCGAATTGACTGTGACTAATACATTATGTGACTATGGTGTTTGGGTGATGGTGTAGGAGAAAGCTGGACAAAAGGGCAGCTGTCCACAATGTTGTAGTCTGTGGTGACCAGTGAAGTCCCTCCCCTGACCTTGTCCAGCAGACAAATTGCCATGACACCGCTTATTGGTTAGAGTCAGTGTTATTGGCAGTGATTCCTAATAGTTTCAGGACATCTGTCATTGACTTGGGGTGATACCTCTGGCAGCGATCCTTTAAGGGATAGAGTCCTGGTGATCTGGCATCAGCTAGCAAGCTGAGCTAGTGCGAGCTAACGCGAGCTGAGCTAGCTAGCGCGAGTTGAGCTAGCTAGCTGAGCCTTGTAGTGCGGCGTGCCTAATATATGCATCAAATACGGAAATAGCACCCTCAACTGGTGTTGCGCCCTTTGATGCAGCGCGTCTTATGGCCATAAAAATACGGTAGTTTGGCTCCTAAATTAGGCTGAACAATTAATTAAATTTAATTGACTTGGCAGTTTTGTAGAATGCAGTTTGCAAATCGGGAAATTGTTTGCATTATTGTTGTATTCCGATTTAGGATTTTGTCATTTATATTTTTGCCACACTTATTTGGTAGAATTCCGTAAAGATGTTATTAGTGACTGCAACATCTATAATGAAAAAAAAAACTATCCTTCATATTTTATTTCCTTTTAGCACAAACTTTTATCACATTTCTGTATAATAGTTGTGTTTTATCCTGTGGTATTTGTTCGGAAATACGTAGGAAAAGGACCTTGAAAAATAATCGCATGCTAAATGGCGATATTGGGTGGAAACATTTTCATCCTTTTTATTAAACAAGATCTTGTCTAGAACGTCTACACCAGGGGTGTCAAATTCAAATACACAGTTGGCCGAAATGTAAAACTTGAACAAAGCCGTGGGCCAGCATTTAATTTTTTAAAAACAATATAAATACTAATCTTTTTTTCTTTGAAATTTTTTTACTATTATCATTTTGAATGTTACTATAGAATCTAAAATGGTATAGTAGTCATTTGGTTTGACACCCATGGTTTGACACCCATGGTCTACGCGAAGAAGAACAGGAATACGATGTCATCTATAGAAAGTTGAGCTATTTTCCCCATCATCAATAATATCTAAATTTCATGAGTTTCGAGTAGATTTAGGTTTTAAATTAATTTATTTATATAGGAAATATTAAAAAAAAATTTCGGGGGGACGTCCATAACTCGCCACAATATCAAGTGGTCCCCTACAATATTTTGTCCCACCTCGATTTACCATGAACAATCTCATGTCATTACGTGATGAGGTGGATAGGATTCTTGTGTTCTACCATAATTTGTATGAATGACAAGTCGGCTGTAATTTTGTAATGCTGACTAACGCATTGTAGCTCCGGCTTTGGTCTGAACATCTGGAAATGCGTTGTACATCAGCAACAGACACATTGTTACATTGCTTTAGAGAAGCGAGAAACAACTGTCTCCTCAGCAGAAAGATGCTAATTCCTCCAAATCTGCCATTTAAACAGGAACATGCCACAATGGTAGCACACCTGGCTTCTGAAGGCAAGAGAAGATGCCAAGCTCCAGCCATCCATCTGCTGTGATGCTTCTATGCATCCAGCTGACGCTGGGAGAGAAATGGAAACATATCCCAGACAAAACATCAGTCCACGTAGAAACTCACCAATCATTTGCAAGCGCATTCACTCCTACAATGTTCAATAGTGCCTTGAGATACAAATTTAATTGAGTCCATGAGCACTCAAATCATCATTCCTCATTGGAATAAATGGAAATGTAATTAGTCCGTTCCACCTGCCACCTCCAAGTGAATTTTAAGGCCGAAAATCAGCATTGAATGCCTGTGACCTTTGACCCCTCAGGTTACACTGCATTAAAAGAAATGGCATCATTGTGTAAAGGATATTGCCACGCAAACAGGAGTCAGTTAACACAATCATATATCAACAATGACCAGAAATACTGCCACCTCGGAAAAATATCCAGTAAGAAAGTGTGTTGTGGTCTGACGAGTCCACGTTTCAAATTGTTTTCACATAATGAAATGCAAAGTACGAGCAACTGAAGTTGGAAGGCAAAATATTCCAACTAAACGGTTTAACAATTCCCAAACACTTGAGTGTTGTTCAAAGGTGACGCAACACAGTGGGTAACGTGCCCTTTGTCCTTGTGTTTTTGGAATGTGTTGCAGGTATCAAATTCAAAATTAGTTAATATGTGCAAAAAAAAAATAAAAAAATATGAAAATTTAATTTGATGGCGCTCGTGTTTTGGGTGTCATACATAATGCCTAGATTGTGTGCATACCGAATGGTGTCAATATTCTTCTTGTACTTTTTTGTCTTAACGTTATGTTCCACTATTTCTGAGAAGTACTAATGTAATATATAGTGCTCTCTGTATCTTATATCTTGTACTATACTTCATTGAGCCATACGGGAATGAAATCCGGGATTTTCATGTTTTGCGCACGCTCCGCTTGAATGCAGCTGCTTCAGAGGCGTGTGGCACATCTGTTTCGGAGGCCAAATGTCCATTGTTGGAATCACATTAGCACCACATAAGCAGGCTTAGCTCGTTGTCTCTTAATGCTGTGCTCCTTCCGGTCCCTTTAAATGATGACAACGGCATGTTCAGCCTCGCTCTCACCATACGAGAGCGTTCCCATTTCCTCTCCAAGAAAATCCAATCAGGAATCAATAGGGAGTCATTCCAATAGGCTGAATTGGTAACGGCATTGGTTGCGATACGCTTTCACTAAATGCCCTTCTCTTTTTAAGAGACCGCCTGATAAGAATGCGCAGAATAAGCATCAACAGAATTTGTAGCCTCTCACTTGGATGGAGACTAATTCTTATCTTGAATCTTTAATAGAAGGAAATGTTAACAGCTTGCCAAAGAATGAGCATTGATATGCTCAGAAACTGCCCAGTCCTGCTTTCATGCTGATTAATTATTTACATTTGCTGTGAAATATTCATGTTGAATGTCATGGCTTTCGGCGCGCACACAAAGCTGACAGTCTTTAAAAGGATGGAGCGCAGTCCGTGAAAAGGTAATTCCAGCACGCTACTTTCTTGGAGCGCCTCGAGGTTTAGGAGGTGAGATTTTATTTGGGAAAATAATGAGAGGTAGACATCACAGAGGTGGATTTATTAGAAAAGAAGGTCAGATCGCCCCAGGACAGCAGACGCACTGTTCAAAGTACGCAAGACATCGACAGCCATCCTCTTCCTCTTGACAGCATGCGGCGTCTGTCTGAGCTGCCGACCCGTGGCCTTAACCTTAACGTCGGAACAAAACTCCACCACGGGAACAAGTGCCTTCTTTTGGAAAGGAAACGCTTCAGTTTTGTCCCCTGTCGTTGGAAACGGAACACTACATCGCGTTGTCACGTGTCCACTTCATCATAATTTTGAGTTTTTAACAGGGTAAATTATTCAGCTCTATGTGCTGTTAGCTGTGGCCACCCTTTCTAATATTTAACAACGATATATGTTGCAGATGTTTGTCATGTTTATTTACAAATATCTGCAATTCACTTGTGGATATCTGTAACTCCAGTTTGGGATATCTTCAAGTTGCACTTATCAGTTTATTCATGTTAAGCAGTGAATATTTCCAACTGAATTGTACTGTTGATATTAGGGCTGTAACTAACGATTATCTTAATAATCGATCAATTGATTATTATGTAGAATAATCAATGAATCAGATTTAAAAAAAAAAAAACAAAAAAAAACCATGGGACATTTATTTCAAATCGTCAGGAAATGCACATCAACAAAGTTTTATAAAATGTTTAATGATAGATGTGAGTAAACCTGATTCAGAATCTGCTCTGGTATTTTTCTCTACCTCATCAGGTTTCCATAATATACACTAATGAATAGCGGTGGATGTTTTTTTGTTTTTTTTGGAAGCGTCATAGCTATAAATTAAATAGAGTGGTTGTTCAGGAAAATCCCCAAATTATTCTGAAATGCCCGATGGCCACCACGTAACGCTAAATTGTATGCAAGTTGAAACGAGGACCGCCATGAAGTCATGATTATTGTTTTTTGCGTGTGTTTTTGTGAAAACCAATTTTACAGCTTAAAGAATCAATGAAAAAGTGTAGTACACAATTTAGTAGCTAAGTGGACTTCCTGTGCCACATGAAGACGTATTCGTATTTTAAAATGTCTGGACCGCCAAAAACTGACCCTTGTTCTCCCGATACAGACGGACGAGCTGAACCAATTGTCATGCGCAGAGGTCAAAATAAGGTTGTTAATGTTGAAATGGATTTTTTTTAAACGATGAATACTAATTTCAGTCTTCAATATCAAGGCAAATTTGCGAGACAATCTTAATGTCTCTTAAAGTGATAAGTGCTCAACAACATAATCGGTCGGCCCCTTTCGCTTTCTCATATGTGTCTTTCAAAGAATTGTTTCAGTCAGCCCGTTCGCTCCCCTCGCTGCCGTCATTGATGATTGCAGCTGCGTCAACAGCTGTTTGCAGCAAATAAACTGTAATCAAGACCACCTTCAAGCCGACCCATTTGCCGAAGCACACCGCGGTACGGAACACAATGGATGCGTTCCGAGAACATCTTTTAGCAACGTGTTCCTGCGATAATTAGTTTGGAATTGGTACAAAATGTTAAGTGCTGTGTTGGGTTCGAAATGTAACCATTTTTCCCCCATTACTTCAACTGGCCCTGCCGTGCAACTCCAAAAGTAGGGCTACCATCTTCAAGCGCTACCTTCAACAAACAGCGCACATTAAGGATCATACCGACTAGTCGACTAGCGTGACATCGACTCGTCGTTAATCACGTTTTTGCTTGAGGAGGAAGCTGAGCTATAAATGAATGCCCTAAATAAAATTAGTCCGTTACCTTAATTTATTTCTTCTGTTCCCGAATGTGCAGCTTTGCTAAGTGAGGGAAAGCCAGTAAGCAAAATAAACCCCAAAAACTCCTAGCGTCCATGCCATGCTTAAAATGTCATATAGATTTTTTTCGTTTGTCAGCTGTCATTTGCAATTTTTTTTTCTTTTCTCCCCCGCTCTCCTATTTTGCATCCTCCTTCTACAAACTCAAAGCAACGCTCTCCTTTGAAATACGCTTGAGAAAGATTGAGTCGGACTCGTCAGCTAAAGAGCCTTTGACAAGATGAACTTGCGGAGGATGTGGCACTCTGGCGCCCTGACTCATCTACTCTTATAGCCTTCAAAACATTTACGGTAAAGAATTAGCAGGCGGGCTGCCACCTCACGTCTACAAAGGCGAGCCGACCCTGTGAGCCCAAACGACGAATCATATCGCTGACGACAGATCGGATTGAATTTCCACTTCCATCAAGTTTTTAATTAAGAATTTTTTTCATTATCATTATATAAGTAAACCCCCTATGGCATGGGCATTTTTCATCCAATCAATTTTTTTTTTTTTATCCAATTCGGATAGTGTGGGCAAAGACAATCTCACACTCTTATGTGAAGTCATCAGTGTCTCTTGATCATAAATGACATGTAGTGGGCGGGAGTGATTGTATCACCGGTCTTCAGTACAACACATATAAGTGCTCCGACTTGGTATGCGCCAGAGCAACAAACACAAATGTGACAATGCACACCTGCTTCCTGGTGCGCTTATATGAGATCGGCCAGTATTTCCATCCAACGTTACAACAAACAGGAGCGGTTTGATTTCAGTTTTCTGCAGCGTGCATGCACGGAATTCATACCGAAGTCTTGCAATGTGTAATATATGGAACAACGTGCACATCTGCGGTCAGCGTGCAAATCCAAAAGCGGCCGGCGTATACCCAATACGGACACTATAAAGGACTGAAGAATGTTGAATACGGGTGTTGTTATGCGTAATAGAATGGATGAACTTGCACAAACGCAACGAGATGTCACATATGTGACCAATTTGGTCGCACTCTCGAGTCCTGTATCAAATAAGGGATGGTAGCTTAGAATGTAACTTGATATCTTTTGTTTTAAATTGAAATAGCTTTTGATTTCAGTAAATATGACCTTGTAATGCTGCAAATTCAATAAATGACTATTTTCACTTCTTGAGCTATAAAATATTGGGAAAATAATTTGGAACAGATTTTTATAATTTATTTCGAAATATTCTTATCATTTGGAGGTTTGTAAAAAAACATTCTGCTTTCTGGATGACAGTGAAGATGGGGTATCGATTTATGATTAGGCGCTTTGACTTCCTGCAACCTTCCAATGCACTTTTGCTAGTTAAAAAAAAACGACATTTCTGACTACCAACAACAAATTCATTGAACGTGCTCAAAAGCTCTGCGAGGGGTGTCCGAAAAATATACGTATTTTGCATTTTATGTAAAATCGGTGATTGCTAGTAATGTCATAATTTACAGCTCGATCTACGACGTCATTGATTGGATGCACAGAATAAGACACAACAGCAATCGCAATCTCATTCGCTCCGGGGATATTCCGTGCTTCTCTCGTTAATAATACAAAGTTTAGACTACAGTTGCACATAAATGAAAATTAAAAATGCTTCAAATTTTTAAATAATTTTTCTGTGGAGTGTTTGTGGGGGGGCATGTTTTTCAACCCCATTTTTCGGGAGGGGGGGTATTAGTGTTTTAGTAACCCCCCTCTAATCCCCCCCATGCATTTCCGTGGGCATCAATCATATGCAAATTTTGGCTATTCGTGAGCCAGAATGGTTCCATTCCCCGTGAATAGCAGATGTTAAATGTATCGTAAAAAAAAAAAAAATTGTTAAAATTGATTGTTCCATCATCTGATTGGATCTGTGATTTTTTTTTTTTTTTTTTTAAACTCGCTCATGTGTGATAGGCTCATATCCTAATCATATAAAACCTACTACTTGTCCACAAACTCGTAGCTTGCCGTTCGGGATTGAAATATAGCTTTTATGTCACCAGTCCATGAACTTTTCTCACACTCCTCATGTATGGCCTCTGCTTCGAAATTTACACAGGACTTGAATGTACGATCCTGTATGTTGCTTTTGTGGCTCTATTAGCTTAATCGCTGGATCGGGTTTTGCTTTCATGGTAATTTTCTCCAAGACCTCTTTTTTATTAGTCAGACATTGACCTCATATATCCCCTCGGCAACCTAATTGCTCCGGCTAATTCAACAGTACAATAGTGCAAAGGCTGTTTAACGGCCTAATCTGTTAGAACTAATTCTTTGGCGGACATTTCAGGACCACACACACACACACACACACACGACCGCACACGCACACACACTAGGAACCATCATCCTTGTGTGTTTAACATTCAGGACGCTTTGCTGAACAATGTTTAAGGACTTTGTCATTTTTTTAAAAATGTCTCAAAGACGTTTTAGGCACAACTGTTATCTGCTTGACTGACAAATGCAGCCAAATCCTATTTTTCTTTTAGTATGCTTTAATTTAGCAATCCCTGAGGTGCCTATTGTGCGTCTGCTTTTGGTTAATTGTGTTCGGAATGGAGCGTTACGTAAGCAGCGCTCCTGTTCTACTGTTGGGTCTGAATAAGAGGAGATCAAAAAGGGGGATGGCGGCAAGGGGGGGGGGCATGGAGGAAGAGCGTTCGCTGCCATCTCCTCTTCTTCATTCTCACCACATACCCTCCACCGCACGACTTGCCCTGGATTCCGGCGTTCTCCCTCCCTCACTCGGACATTACACTTTAATCTCGTGTTCCGTGCTGCTTTCTCCCTCGCAACCTCACCCAACTCATCTGGCCTATCACGCTGTAGCTTTTTTTTTTTTTTTTTATCAGTCCATCACACATCCATCCATCCATTCCACTCTGCCTTTCTTCATTAATCCAGCGTCCTGTCCATCTTTGGCGCGGAGAATCTCATTCTAATCTGGAGTCACACTATGGCCCGCAATGACTGCTAATCCTCTGCTTGTATATAAGAGTGTATATTTACAGCCACAGATGAGTTGAGCAGAGTGTGTGTGTGTGTGTGTTAGAGGAAGAGAGAGGGAGGTTGCAGGTGCTGCAAGTGGAACATAAGAAGGGCATGTCCATTGGGGAACACACAGACACAAACACACAATTCGTGTTGCACTGGCAGCAGCACGGATGGGAGGGGGGAAAAAAAACACGCAATTCCTCAAAGTATTATCTCTCGCTTTAATCTTCCCAACTGTCTCTTTTTCCTCTCCCCCAGTCCTCTGTATACAAAAGCAGACGTGTTCTAATGCACGTTTCTTACGTTTAACATCAGTAGGTTGACAATAAAAGAGGAATAAAAAGCTTCCAAAAAGAGCAGCCTGCCTTCGGAAGCTCCATTAAGCCGACACGCATTTTACCTTCGCCCCCACGTTTTTCCCCTTCACTTTGTGGCTCCCCCTGGGCTTCCCGTGTCAAAAGCATTCCCTAACTTAGCACACGTTCAAACGGCTCTGGCAAATCCCGATGAGCGACTGCAGCCCCGCGATGCGCACAATTTGTCACCCTCACCTTAAAGCAGCACGACGTCGCAGCAGCGCGAAAGCGAAAGCCGAGAGTCGCACTCACCTCGGAGGAAGTGTTTTCACAGCCGCGGTCCACTCGAGTCCACTTGGCTGCCCCGCATGTCCACAGCAACGTCTCGTCATCGCTCTCACCACAGTGCAGCCTCCTCTTCCTCTTCCTCCACCTCCTCCTCCTCCTTCTCCTCTTCCTCGTCAAAGGGCGCAGTGTCCCTCCCTGAGCGCGAAATAGCGGCGTGCGTGCGCCTAAAAAGTCTTTTTTTCTGCACCGGCTTCTTTAGCTTCTCGAAGGGGAGCACTTCTGGACCGCAACCTAAACCTGATGCGTTCAGGAGCAACTTTGGTCACCTTCAGCGCACTTTGCCGTCTGCTCCTCCTCACTCGTCTGGTACCGGGCGAGTGGGCGCGCGTCCGTTTGGGAGCGCGCTCGTTTTACGCGCGTGTGTGGTGTGGGTGTGCGTTATGGATTCGCGTGTGGCGATGCGTTTACTTGCAAACCGTGCATTGAATAGAGTGTGCGTATGCACCGTCGCGCGTGCGCGTTTCAATACGTGTATTTTCTAGTGTGCCCTGAGCGTACACGAATGCGTGTGCACGTTTGTGTGTGTGAGTTCGGGCTTTTCACGATAACGAATTGAATTGAGAATGACCCCTGAATTCCAGTTCAATCTTGAATTTGAATCGAGGTGGCAAAAGGAAGCAGAGTTGCAATTGAAATTTGGATTGCAGCAAGTAGAATTGAAACTCCAAAGAAATTCATGCAAAATATTTTTTGAACAATGAAAATTTACAATGTATAAGACCATTTATTGCATACAAATATTATTGTCAGGACTTTATGTATGCAATACTTAGTTACAGTAAATATTAAAGTGTAATAATTGTTTTTTTTTATTCATATTAAAAGCCAACTCAGATAAAATTAAAACTGTAAAAATGTTGAAATAGTTTGATATGAGGGGAGCACAACACATTTTCCCAGAAGTCTTTGCTTTATCTAACGTCTTTCAAATGGCCACTCAAAAATTTTGGACAATTTGTTTGGAGCTGATAAGTGATGAAAATGAATTTCTCTGAATTGCATTGAATTCAATTGCACTTTCTGAAATTCAATTCAACATCCTGTGTGGTGGACTCAATTCAAATTTGAATTGAATTTAATCAAATTGAATAGAATTCTAAAAATTTTGCATTGCCCTGGTGTGAGTGTTGGGTGTGTGTGCGCGTGTGTGTGTGGTGGAGGGGGGTATTTGAAGGCTTAAACAATGAGCCCATTTTTTTATATTTCACTACATTGCGGATTTTCACCTATCGCAGTTGGGTCTGGAACGTACTTCCGCAATGAACGGGGATCACTGTCATGTCCATGTTTGTGTGTACGTGTATGCTATGTGTGTCCTTGTGTATGTATCTTTCTATCTGGAGTGTGTGCGTGTGCCTCCTCTGATTTAGTACAGTGTGTTGAGTATGCGTGCGTGTGCCGGTGTGTGTGCGTGTGTGTCTCTGTGCGAGTTCATTTTGCATGTGCCTGACTTTGTGTGTGCGCGTACGTGTGCATGTGTGCGTTGTAGTACTTTTACTGGGCTCTATGAACTCTGTTACAGGTTCAGCAGGTCGCCACGGTCCAGTGAGTACAACATCTCACTGAGTGTTAGTCTGACAGGTGCACACACGCACACACACACACACACACACAAAATGTCTGATTTCAGGACTGACATGCAGCCTCAGTTTGGCGCCTCCGACAACGGTTGGTTTGAAGTCATACGGGACTGCAATGTGTGTCACGCTTGCCAAAAACAATAGAAGACTTCATTCATTCACACATATGCACTCGGTGACACTGTGCTGCAGTGGGAAGTCATCTGTGCATCACTCGTTATTCGTTCATTCACAATGGGAGCTTGATGATTTTTAACTGCTGCAAAGACGCATCAGTGTGCCTTTGAGCCTTAACAAAGGCACACTTTGCCCCTTTGGGTGCTGTGTACTGTACACAACAATATCCCCCTCGCCAGGCCAGGGTGTGATAAACATTCACTCCCTTGCCAAGTTAAAAATAAACATATTTTAATGGGCATGCCTCATTGCAACCATAGAGGCCTGAATGGGCCTCTTGGGCTCAGCCCGGGTGCAGACTCATCACCAGTACCCTCTGGAGCTTTGCCTGGCTCAGCAGGACCACCAAATAGTGATTTATGTATGTGAAAACAGTTTTTTTTTGTGGGAAATAAAACCTCAACCCTTCTAAAAATCCATTTGCTGTCAAAAACATGTCAAAGCTACAGGTGCTGCAGCAACCTCTATCACGCCAATGCAGCCAATCAGGAGCTCAAAGAAAGTCATTCTCAAAGGCATGTATGATTTCAGAACAAAAAGACCACAGCAAGGGCACTGATTGAAGTAATGATAACAAATGCAAAGGATGAAAAGACAGATGCAATCAGAATATCCGTTGACCTAAAAATGATTGATATCATAAATCACTCGCTTTTACTTCAATAAACTGGAGAATTATTGTAGCAGAGGTATAGCTGAAAATTGGGTAACTAGCGACGAGCAGAACAAATAAAATATCTAAAAATGGGTGAACATTTATCTGATGAACTTGGTCTTACTTTTGGTGTTCCCCAGGGCTCAGTTTTGGGTCCTCAACTGTTTGACTTATACATAAATGACATGATAATTATATCAAAATTATTAAAACTAAGATTTTTTTTTTTTTTGCAGATGACTCAAATATATTCTACACTAGTGACAATTATATCGAATTTGTGAACACAGTAAATGCAGAACTCAATAACATTTAATAAAGAACGTGTTAAGGGATATACATTTCCAAAAGCCTTTCAATCACGAGTAAAGCGAAGCAAGTCCTTCTCATGAAGCTCTCAGAACATTGTACTGTTCTTCAGTCCTCGTTTTCACTATTAGTACTTTGTACAGATGTAACGTTACTATTAGCCAGGCAAAAATAGGATGCCATGTTATATAAATGTGAGATGGGCTGGGATTTAACAGTTTTTTCCTTCCGAGTCCTTTTTTTGAGTAGCAGGTGTAGAGTTTTGTTCTGGCTGTTGTACATTTTTTACTGGGTGATTATTTCATTAATTTTTTTTCATGAATCCATTTGTGCTGTTTTTTGCCTTTTGTATACATGAGATGTTTTGTTTTGTTCTGTTCATAACCAAGCAAACAAATTAAATAAAAAAAAAAATCTGTCTGCATGTGTTACACCACCATTTGTATTTAAATATCCATTGTCGTGTTTATTCCATCGAATGTTGCTGTGCCATGTTTGAGAGTTGTCAATGATGACAAGGTGTTCTCTTGCATTGTCTTAACTCTGATGAGTTAATACTTTACATTATATTTTTATATCCTGGCGCGGCGTTAAGAATCAAACATTAAACGGTGCTGCTAATTGTCATTTGAAATCGGGTTTGGTCCTTTCATTTGCTTCCGCACTTCCCCTAATGAAAAATATGGCAGTCATATTCCTACAGGAACTATTAGTACGGAGACAGTTGCTGTAATTTATGGTCTAGTTATCCCTCACGGTATCAACTTAATGGCCTTGCAAAGGCAATTATTTTCTTAAGTAAAACTGGGTTAAACCATGTTAGTGCCACAATCTCCCAAATTCCAGATAAAACACACATCTTCCAAAATGATTTAGAAGGGGCTAAGTCATTTGCAGTATTGACTCTGCGATGCTAATTGATTGTGTAACTATCTCTGTGATCTGTTTTAATTTCCCCCGCCAAGCGTAAAATTGCTGAGGTATTTTTTTACTCGCCGTTTGTTGGTTGTTCCTTTTTTTTTTCATTTAGAAGGACTATGCAAAAAAACAAAACAAGACAATTTCCATTAAATCTTGTGAAGTGGTGGCACATATGCTCAGGAAGATTTCGTTTACCTGCGTAAGAAAGTTGCTTGCTAACTTGCAAAGAAAATGTTTCAACTTTTGTTCCAAGTATTTATTTTCTCTTTGTTTCGTCGGAGTCGCCCTTAATGTATTCATTCCGCTCCAGAATGCAAATGATCGGGTCGTGTCCCTCCATTCCTTGCATCTTACATAATTCTCGCTGATCCATAGAGTAGACGGTTGACGTTTTCACTTCTGCTCGAGGAATTTCACCCTTTTTTCATCTGCTGGATGAGTCATGAAAAAAAAAAAAATGTCCTGCATAAATGATCTCATTCCTTTCGTATGTCTTCAGTGGCCTTCGAACATACAAGTGGACATTCACATGGACAAAGACATGAACATTTGTGAGCAGGACAGCATTTGCTTACTTGAACACTCACGTAACGTGTCTGTGTAAGTCTATCTTTCATTGTTGCAAAAGTATTCACACCATGTCATCAAGTCATAGTCAGCGCTTGGTTGCGGCTCCTGTTGCAGCACTAACAGCCTCCAATCGTTTTGGATAGCCTGCAATGAGCTTTGTCCATTTTTTTGGCAATCTTCAGATCCTGCTACAGGTTTTCTGTTAGGTTGCGATCTGGGCTTTGATTTGGCCATTCTAGAACTTTGCTTCCCCAAAAAGTTCAATTTTCATTTCAAGATGTTGCTTCTTCTTTGCAACATGCCCATGGAGACTTTTCCTTGTGTAATGTGCGGGATATTGTGGACTTGTGTACATGGAGAGGGCTTCAAGAGTTACGAAGGGGTTTGCTCTCGTTTCCCGAGCCGTTGTTGCCTTTTGTCGTGTAGTCCTGAGATTCGCAGTGGTGCAGTGGAGCATTCCACTTCCGGACCTGTGATGCAACCGTACTTTTTGGCACATTTATGATCCTTGGTTTGTCAATCTCTATGCTGCTCTCATACATTCTTTCTTAGGTCTTCTGACAGCTTCTTGGACTTCATGACTGTTGTCTGCTGACAAGCATGGGATGATTGTGGACAGGTGATTATTGGGCACAATTTATATGGAGTAATGAAGCCTATTCGCGTCACGGGTGACTCAATGCAGGCTGGTGACAGTGTGATGCAATACTTAATGGTGTGCAATCATTTTCGACTCAACATAACTTTGGTGCAATTGGGTGAATACTTTTGCAACAATGAAATACAGACTTATGCAATCCATCTGCAGAAAAGCACACTCATGAACAAACACAGTGATGGATTGTCGTGTTTGTGCCATTTCCTTTCATGCAAACAGTGAAACTTTGGTCTGTGCCGAGAAATTGAGCATTGCTGATGGGTAGGAATACTTTTGCAATCCACCGTAGATAGATCTGGTAAGTGTATACGTTTTTTAGTGACCACCAAGTCGCAAATGCGTTTTGCTCGTAAAGGTTGATCTGCAGCCTATTTGCAATAAAAGCAAAGTATGTCAACATGCTGCATTTGTAAGGCAACAACATCCAAATCAATTATTTACTACTCTGTTCAATTCAGTTGCACTAAACTGCTTCAGGATATTTAAAGCAATATAAGCAGTCCTACCTCCTTGCATAATGTACGGCGACCCGATAGAGCAAGTAGGTTTATAAAAGAAACAACTGAATTATCAAAATAATGCACACCACATAAATGGGAGTTATAAATAGTGTCTTTACTGGGACCACCTCAGTCAGACTTTTAGTCCGCCTTGGCAATCAATTCAGTTATCCGGTTGACACTTTATTGTTGTGACTCATTCTTGTACTGCCCAGGGTGTTGTTTGGGAATAATCAGGACAAAAAGACACTCCAGTAAATCCCGGCTATTTACGTCAAGTAAGGTCCAAGGCCTACTGCAAGTAAGTGACACGCCTCTAAAAATGTTTATAATTGCCTAAAACAGTCTAAATCCAGGATCTAAAAAATTGTGTCTTGAGGTCGAGTTGCGATCAGGTTTGGAGGAAAAAAAAAAAAAAAAACATACTTGATCACTGATTTGATCAGAGAATGGAGCAACTTATATATTCCCTCTACAGTCAAATCTGCCATTGCAAAAATAATTTAACCCCCCCAAAAATATATATTAGCAAAAACATTGATGAACATCAAATATGACATGAAAGGTTTACATGTTTTGTGACATCGTAACTGACATTATTGAAAAAAAATGCCTGAACATCGCCAGGCATTCAGGTTGCCGGGAAATTCGCTAAAACTATTATAATCATGGTTTAACAGCTATATACATTCAATGCATTTACTGACCAGCTACGCCAAGTAGCCTACGCCTGCTCGTATTAGAAGCTGGCTGTGTTGTACAAGTCCCGGTGCCCACGGACTGCATTGATTATTTTGTCCTTCCTTGTTTGGCCACTTTTTTACCTGGCATTTATATGACGAAGTAGCACATTCTCAAAGCCGTTTGGCTGCGGTGTAGCTGTCCGAATTCTGATTCTTCTTTTTTTTTTTTAAGTAAATAATATATTTTTGGGAACTTTTACCAGTCAAGAAAATCACTACAAATACACGAACGCTATTACATTGTGATTAAATAATCGAGGGTGCAAAGGCGGAATTTCGATTTTGTATACAATGCAATTTATCGACTGATTTGGATCCACTCGATTAGATCAGTCTAATGCCTTCTCAAAATACTTTGGTATCGTTTCAAGCTCATCTTACAACAGTACCCTTCAGGCCTTTTCACACTGCACTTGGTGTTCACCATTGGCCAATTTTTAGGGGTGCTGTTGCACCCCTAAAATAACTCTAAGCACCCCCACAATTTGAGTGAGTTCACTATTACAAACTAGAGAACTATTAAAGCCAAACATCACTTGGTAAAAACTGAATATTTTATAAGCAAAAAATGGTTCGATCCACCTAATCCCTCCCACCGCTTCTCAATGAGATAAGCCTAGCACACAACTTCTGATCGCACCTGATCTTTACTTTTACTTCGTGCCCAAGGACGAGAGCGCCCCCTGTGCACACTTGTCCATGTTCTGAAGTGCTTGCGAAGCAGCCTACCAGGAAGTTACAGCAGGGAGTATTTTCCCGCTTGTTGGTCTATTGCACTGAAAACACTCAGACAGAATCTCTTCTATTAGATGTCCGGTGAAAAAAGTTAAATTCAAGAGCAGCGGCGTTCCGGCGTATGCAATTTTGTAACTAACAACCACTTGACCCTTTTTTGCCCGTCAATACCCCGCCCTCCGTACCAGCCTTGACCCTCTGGCCTTATTAATAAAAACTTTCGGCCCCTGGGACGGACTGCCCAGCTCTGTTAACAACCTTGCAACTAATGATCAACCAGGACGCAAGTAAACATTTGTACAGTTTTTTTTTTGCACTGATTCCGAATCTGCCATATATTTTTTTTAGATAGCACATCAGGTTTTTAATAATAATAAAAAAATCAATGTAATATATTTATTAATATTTATGAATTATGAGTTGGGTTCAATAATGGGGATTTTTTTTCTGAATCATCACTTTAAATTTCAATACACCGTGAAATCAGTATTGTGCAAATTTGTATAGCTTAAATTTAAATAGAAAAAAAATGAAATTTCTAAAAAATGTGCTAGAAAGAAGTAAACATTTTTTTTAAATCAGTTATAAACACATCTAGGGTCACATGAAGCCATCACTGATTAAAGTTTGCTCTTGACAAGTGTTATTTTAGTCATCGATTTAGCTATCAATTACTTTTTCAATAAATTGGATGGAAATAATGTTTTTAAAATTTCCATCCCCTTACTCAAAGAAAGTTTTTAATTTCTTTCAACAACTGTAATGTCAGTAAATACTTTGCGTTCATTAACCTTCCTCCCCTCAGTGCAAAAAAGAAGTCAATCCTGGAATGCTGTTACTCTTAATTAACCTTAATTAAAAGTGTACGAGCGCGACATTAGCTTTTCTCCCTTAAGGACACTTTGACACAATTGATTGACATTCTCATGTCAATGATGGCTAAAAAGGAAACATGGCCAAAAAGTATAGTGATGGTTTGGCGATGGACTCATGGGGCGAGCAGGAAGCAGCAGGCAGAAGTAGGAATACACAAACAAGTTGCTTTGGGGCTTTGGGAATAAGACGCAGGCAGAGGGAGAAAAATAAGGTGGAGGGCTGCACAATTGCGAAGAGAAAATGCTGCTTTAGGAAAGCTTTGTACTAAGGAGATTGGAACTTTTTTAAATGAACTCTAATCATCATTATTCCTAATTTAATCCGCTATTCAAACACATGCCCACGCACACACACACACACACACAGCCAAACATAGGATGACTGCTTTGTCCTCTTCCATCCTCTTTGTCAAATCAACATCTTCCTCCTGCGCCCTACCACGTTTAAGGTATTTAGCTTGTGTCCTTCACTGAGGCATCAATCGCTCAAGCCCTCCAGCCTTCATTCCTCTTCCTCTGCACACAAGCCCCCCTCCCTCCATAACCCCCTCCCCCTCATGGAGATTACTTACCTCCCGAGAAAGAAATACACTCCATCTTGTTGTTTTATGTTCCAGGCAAATTTAGTCCTGCGTCTTCCTCTCTCCACTCTCAACTCACTTTCACTTCATCTCTCTCCGGTTCGCGCGTTGCCTCGCTCGCCCCCAGACCCCCACCCCGCCCCGTCCCCCGACACCTCTCCTCCCCTACTCGCTCCCTCTCCCCCTCCAGATGTACTTGTATAACTTATCACCCTGATGCGATAATTGGTGTGCCTTGGCAGCACGCTTTATTTAGCTGCTACACCATAAGCTATCTCGATTTGTCTCGTAATACCGCTAAAGAAGAAAAACTGTTCACGTGTAGTCGTTGGCGTGCTAGTTTTTTCGATTGTGTGTCGTGTGTAGAGGAAGCTACTCAAGAGTATTGGCGTTACTCCCTTTGTCTAATTAACGAGGTTTCGGTAACAAACCTTAGGGCTTTAGCGTTGCCATGGTTACCCACAGACACTGTCTGCATTTGAATGTACTGTATGTGTGTCCTGCAGTAGTGACTGTTTTGGTGTCTTTGTTTTCGCCCACTAGACTCCCAGGCTGATTCTGCCTGGCACACGTTTTGTTTCTACACAAGCGGCCATTGATGATGGACTGTAATAATCTTAAATTGAGTGCAGTATTTGGTAAATGAAACTATTAGAGAAAGATGGCTGAGAAAATCAGGCAAGGAGCTTTATTGACTCATTGAGCTTGATTCTACACAATAAGCTCTAATAAAAAAAAAGTGGATATAAATTAATGATGGTAGAGTACCCCCCCCCTGTAGAACATTGTGATATTTTGATCCTTTCTTGCAGCTTTCCATTTCACCCCACTGCCAACTTTGTACAACCACAATAATAAATGAAAAAAATGGAGCGCAATACTTTTTTGTAACCAGCAGAGGCGCTGTTGAATCTCAACAAGTTTGTGGACAGAACGGCATCCGTAATAGGGTTTGTTCCCGCTTTAAAGTTGAATCGGGGTAATTATATTTGAACAAAATATATCCATGATTGTGTGAAGATTTAATTTCTTTACGAGTCTATCAGTTGATTTTTATCAGGAAATAAAGTCCACTATAAACTTGATTTCAATCCAAAGTCAGCATTGCGAGCATATGATGTTGTGACCATTGTGTGTACGTTTCTCGTGAAGCACATCCGTACTGCTCAGTGCTGAATCTGAATTGCGTGACTGTAGGAACAGCGTCACAATAAAGAATGATTCTGGCTTTGATTGAGGAAAATCTGCTACGATCTTTTCATCATTACCCCCTCTTCCTTTGGCACTTCACATTTCTCCAGATTGTCTTTTGTGAGACGACTGAATGATGCACGTTGCTGTGAACAGCACAAATGTGAATAATCCTCAGGCAGTCTGCCCTTGAAGGCTCTTCAACTCGGATTATGTTTCTAATTGCTAAATGGCGGTTGGCGTCTGAATAATGATATGGTCACCATTCCACCATGTGGGAAATTCTTCTCTTGTCCACACCACCTTGACTTTAAGATGACTGACCCCACACAAAGGAAAATATGACATTGGATTTAATGGGAATGCATAGATCTTTACAAAAGTTCATGTTACATTTATTAAGATCATATACAAATATATGTGATTTTGTAAAATAACTCGAAAAAATGATTTGGGCCAATCCACCAATTTTGTGCCATTTGTGTCCACAGGAGCAACTAATTGCATAATAATAATTGCATGATCGTACTCAATGGAAATCATCATCATTTTATAAATATGGTCCAAAATATTAATTTAAAATACCTTGAACGCATTAAAAATAGCATTCAGTTACAGACATTGCTTTATGAAATTGGACTTTTCTACGGAATGTAATATTTTAAATCATATTTACAAACATTGTTTTGTTGTTGTTTTCAATTTGTGTTGCTCCTTATCACAATTATACTTTATTACGTTTACAGTTAGGTTTAGATTCTCACTTCGCAGTCACGTCCTTGGGGTTTCACTCAGCTCTGTTACGCTTACACTTCAACCCCTCTGAAAAATGTCAAATATTCCACAAGTCACATGGTACAAAGGATGTTTCATTGCATTCAAATCTCTGCAAGCTACTAGAAGGCCAAAAGTAAGTTCATTCATTTTCTGTATATTTCATTTTTTCAACTGTAAACATGTTTTTTTCATGTTACTTGTTTTTTAAAATGCTTTTTTTTTTGGTTGAATCGCTCTCGTGTGTTTAGTGTCATCACATTAATTTTCTATGACTTTATGCTCAAAACTCCCTGTTACTTTCATTCCTGTTACTCAAATGAGGAGTGTCAGCACAATACAATGGCATAAAAACGCCCTGACATGGGCCTCTACACATTTTTTAGTTGTTACATGTGTAGTATCAGTTTTAGAGTTAAAAAAAAAAAGGAAAGAAAATGAAATTTTAATTTGAGGGAGTGAAGGTGAGCAAAAAAAAAGGAACGATTCAATGGAATGCCTCATTTATCAACCAACTGTTAATTCACATTTGAATTATACTTAATATTAATGCAAAATAATTTGAATTTATTTTAGACTTGTAGTAATTTGTGTCGTAAAAAAAAAAAAATCTTGTTTCAGCTTCCTAACCTGCAATTATATTTGCAAGTCATCAGTGGACGAATGGGGCACGATATAGCGAGGCTTTGGACCTAAAAGACTGGACCTAAAATTCAGTATTGTCTCGCAATCGCAATAAATTCAGTCCATCCCCACCAAATCGAGCTGCAAATTAGAGCGCTTAAGCACGATGCGGAAAAAAACATGAAGTGTTAATAAAATTAATGAGGCATCGGGGGGGATGGTGAACATGATAAAGCGTGAAGTCATCTTGATGAATTCAGACAGTGGTGGGATTTTCAAGTCATTTGTCTGATGCGTCATGCACAACTGGCACGAGGCCTCCTGGCAAAAGGGCGACTCAAACCAGGAGGCTCCCATGTGAGTTTGCACTTAACCGTCCCTTGTGGAGAGATTATCCACTTAACAGTTGTCTGTAATTGTCACAACCTATCAAATTTTAATTCACCAGCACGGCGGCGATAGAAGATTTTGGTGAGGGATGTCCTAGCGCGAGTCACAAAACTCTTGCTGCCAGACATATTGTAATGATGCAATATGACACGCTATGCAAAATAAAATTGCTTCCGTCATTGGCCTACTTGGAAAAAACATTACTTCTATTCAGATGATAAAGCCGCAGTACGGCAATTCTTATAACTGCTCGACAAAATGAACAATATTGTTTGCCTCCTGCTTCTTATGGAGTTGTTTATTTTCCTTTGACACGTCGGCCCAGCGTGATTTTATTCATTAACTTTTTCGGCTCATATTGCGCATTACTTCTCAGTATTCAGTGATCGGACGAGAAGCCTGCTGATTCTTATTAGGCGCTGAGTTACACTAGCAGTGCCAGGTGATTTAATTATATCGCTGTGTTTGGGAGAGGGAAGAAAAAAAAACAGCAGTACTGCGGATTCTGAAGATTGCGGCTGGAAAAACATTTTCACTTAACCTGTGCTGTACCTCAAGTGAAACATGAAACAGGCTCGGGAGGTTTTGGGGCTGCTTTGCTATATCCGGCGCAGAGGCTTTTTGAATCTGTACAGGATGAAATGAAATCCGATCTATCTCAAGAAATTCTTCAGTAAAATGTGCTTTCTATCCTGTGATGGCTTGATTGGTTAGCCACTGTGAATTAAAAAGTAAAAGCAATAAAGCACTTAGACATTTCTTTTGTAGTGTAGCAAGAAGTTAAATACTTATGTCATAACAAAAATATTCTTACGGCTGTTACTTGTGCATATTATTCTACTTCAGTGCCAGCCATTTTCAAATCATAGTTCCCTATATTGTTGATACCATACATCTACAAAGTACTCTATAGTGTGAGGTGCCTACACCTGTTGGTGTTTCACTCCCTCAAAGCTAACGTGACAAGCCGAAATCTTCATCTTCTATTCAAAAGCTGTGCTGATCTCAAATCCAAAGTGATGCAACAGCGACATCGACGGGGATCTCTTTGTCATTACAGTGGTTTACAAATTGGAATTTCACAGACAATTTGGGCGAGACAGTCTTCAATGCCTACCCTTTTCAAAATGTGGTTGACGATTACCGTATTTTCTGAACTATTAGCTGATATTTCCTAGATTTTGAACCATGCAGCTAACACAACGATGCAGCTATTCTGTGGAATTTTCCCTTCACCAGTAGGGGCGCTATAGTTCAGAAAATACGCTAAATAAATCTCGATTTTTAAAAAAAAAAATTTTCTTGGGTCTGTTCTGTTTTAATTAGCAAAGTTGTTGCAGTGTTATCGAACGTGAAATGAGTGTCAGCGCTCAATAATTGATGGGAAACGCTGCTTTAAGCCTGTATCTCACTGAACGGCGAGCGCTGGCGAGCGTTTGCGCACGGCCCGAATGTTTTCATCAGGGTTCATTCTAGGTCGCACGTAGTTGCGAAGACGTTCGCCAGATGTGCTCCAACAGTTTTAGCGGTCGTAAACGGCTTATCTTGTTGCCAGGAAATTTGGAACATGTTTGAAATTTTACTGACGAACGTTTTTTATGACTTTTCGCCACCTTGAACAAACTTGAAGAAAAAACAACATTTGCTACGTGCGCACACTCTCGCAAACATGCGTGGCTCAGTGAAATACGGCTTTTCGGGATTTTAATGTGCTTAATAGCGCATAGATTTCACCAGTGGGATTTAACTATCTCAATTTGGAAATTGATATGAATTATTAAATTTTTTTTTTATTCATTTGATAAAACCCACACTTTAAATCCAGACTCCTGAGAGCTTTTTTGCGTGATTAAACTCCAAAGATGCTTTGATCTATGCTTGTTTGCTCTTATTTTGATGAATGGATTTGTACGACGATTAATGGTAATTGGTTCCCCTTGTCTGTGTTTCAGCCAACCAGACTCTGCTTGGAGGAGGTGGAGGTAAGTCATAACTCGTCTAAACTGTTTGTTTATGTCATAAATCGTCTCAAGTGTTTGTTGTACGTCTGATTGGCTTTGTGGTGAAAGCAGTCCATTGTGGGCACCAAATCAGTCAAAAATCTTTTCATCTTTTCATTTGTTGATTCACCGCCGTTTATTCTCGGAGGATGTGTTTGGTGGCGTTCTGCTCTTTGCTGTCCATCTTTCTGCTCGAGGATGCGTGCAGTCGATAGTCATTAATGGATGTGGAGTGTTGTGGGTATAAACGGCCATTTTTCAGTGTATTGTCGACTCAGTGCTTTGCGACGTGTGCGTAATGTCGGGTGTCTGTGGTTAATCGATACTTGTAATAAATCTCTTCTTCTAATGCAGCAACGTGCGTAATGGCTGTTTGGTTGGGACGTGCAAATTTGTGACTTGCGTATTTAAACTGCCGCTTTGAATGGGTGAGTTTTCATCATGCTGACGTTTCAAATTGGGCAGCATCTGACAATGTTAGAATGAACAAAAACAGGAATTTAAATTTAAATGTTCTTTCTCCAAATGAAATAAGAGTGCTTCTCAAAAACAATAATCGACTGAAACTCCATTTTACCTGCACAAATCTAATTATAACTATAATCATTGCGAAAATATCGGATCATTTCATAGATGAACTGTCAAGGTTGATTTAAAATGTATTTATTTGTGTACTACTTTTCAGCTGTATAGAAGAAAGAAGGTTGACGAGTCATTTTGGAATTAAATTCAGCAAAAATCTGAATATTAATTCTGATCATTTTATATTTTGTATTAATTACACAATACAACAAAATGGGGGCATTATATGGGGAAAAACTTGACTGACAAAAATAATGACATTCAAACCCCACCGAATGATTTTTCTTTTTGGATTTTTGGCATTTCGGTCACTTCCTTTGTGGCTTTTACCTGGCGGACTTTTGGTCACTTCCGTTGAGACTTTTGCAGTAGCACTGTCGTTCAAGGTTGTTGTGCTGTGGCTTTTGCAGTCGTGCCGAGGTTCTGTGTTGTCGTGTTGTGGAGTTTGTAATTGTTGTGACCTTGCTCGGGCACTGTAGAACTCATATGAAAAAACAAATACTAAAACTAATAAAAAAAAATTCCCCCAAAATAGAAATGAAATGAAATAAAAACTTAACTCTTGGAAAAAAAAATCCCGAACTATTATAACCCCGGTCTGAGCAGGCTTCATTTGCATGCTCCTCCAAGTCGAGCGTCTTCCTCTGAAGTGTTCGGTTGACGCCGTAAGTCTTCAAATATACACACACACACATAAAGAACTTTCATTGATATAGACCAGCCGGGTCTCGAGCCGTAAAAATGAGCAACAGTCTCTTTGGTGGTTCACACGTACATGCACATTGGCGCGCATGAGTGGCGACGTTTCATATCGTCCTGAAAGACCGTGATGAGTCTACCAAGACAGATGGTTTCGAGCGGCTGACACAAGCAAACGCACTTCACGTGTGCCGTGCAAATTCATTAAACGCGTTTATATTCGTCGCTCTGGTTTAGTTACTCTCATATTTAGGTGCTTTCACGTTTAACTAGTACATCTGTTTTCATTTGGCCGGGGGCGACTTCTGTTTCACTCCTCCGTATGTCCGTGCATCACTCAGCTCCAATTTGATTTTTCTCTTTGCTCTCGTGGAGTATTTATTTGCCTCTCTCTGTTTCTTATTCCACCTGCTGTCCTCGGCGGGGATGCGAAAACAGATAGAGCTCGTGGTAGGTGTTAATTAGGCAGAGGGGAAGAATGGAAGAAAAAGGAAAGATGGGTGGGAATGGGGGGGCGATGACGACAACGAAATCAAGGTCCAATCACGTTTGCGACGCAGCCATCGGGGACCGACGGATGCATAAGCAGATGCGGGTGTGGAAACAAACAAACAAACAAAAAAAAAAATCACAACATAATCATTTGGAGTACATCACCACTGACTCATTCACGTCATACTTCAGCGGGATGCGATTTTCATCAGGGTTGCGGCAAAAATGGTCCTTCAAGAGCTTTCCGCAGTCTCAAGGCTTGCTGGTCACCAGCCATCAACACAACACACACCTGCCAGCATTATTTTGACACTGCGGCTGAGAAGACGGCTGAGCTCTGCCTTCACTTTAACAAGCAAACTCAAGGGCAGGAAATTAACCTTTTTTTTCCCATGTCCACCGGGTGCGCTCGCTCATTTATTCACCATCTTATCTCCTTTTTTCAGTGTTTCACTAGTTGATTGCTTTCTGAAGCTCAGGAAAAAAGCCCAGTTGTCCACTCGATGTGCAAAACGGAGCTTTACTGAGATTCCATATTTCCTCAGATGCACTCACTCACAAAAAAATAAAAAAAGACACGACAGTTTTTCCTTAATATCTGCTGCGCGTTGGAAATTAGTACAACTCTTATCATTTGGGTGCGTCCTACTACCAGGGATGGGAATCAAAACACATTTGTTCTTAAAAAGTGATTCCCAGTTATTTATTTCCTAGGAATTGCACGTTTGCTTGGCTGATGATTTCGTTTATCGGCACCTCTTAGTACCCGAGACGGTAATCCAACAAGTGTTCCTTTTATTTATTTTTTATTTATATAATTACTTCATTGTCGTCCCTCCCCCTCAGGGATGTCCGTAATCATGAATCGATCACGTCACACTGTTGTCTTGCAAGTTCAACGAGTTCAATGAATGACGTTTGTGCTTTGTGTAATTGTAACAGACGTCAGTATTGTTTTTGCTTAGACAAGGTATATAAATAGTCCAGAGTGGCAAATGAACCTTTGAATGCCTTTTGAAAGAGTGCGCTGTTGTACCGAATGCAGTTTAAAGAAATAGAGTAGTAGGAGTAATCTCGTTTCGGGCCAGGACCAGGACAACTTCATGTACATTAAACGAACTGTCAACTGTTTCTGTAAAGAAAAAAAAAAAACATCACTGTTGTTTGTGTAATTTTGGACTCATTGGCTGCTCTTTGGATGCCAGGATGCAAAGCTAAGTTTTTTTAATCATAGGGTACTCAGTCATTATCGTTTCATTGTTTTTATGTTACCCATTGAAAATATGTTTTAATTAATTGCCACAAAATTCAAATTGTACGTTGACATGAAACCATGACTGTGACTACTGTGTGAAACAGTAACATCCTGGTTAGCTACGTTGAATGTGGAAAGAATCTCCATTAACTTGAGTGACTTTAAAATTCCCCAAAATCAATCTTGTGGAAGTGCTACTAAGTGATGTCTGCCCCCTAATGGTGAGTGGTGTTATTACAAGTTAAAACTGATCAGGAGTGCTCGGGAAAGTGTTGTTCGAATGTTTCCCATCTGGGACCTACACATTCTTTGCTTCCCTTGTCCCGATATGTGCCCTATTCAAGTTGATGGACCCTTGAGACAAATTAAGCACAATTTCTCTGACAGCATACATTAAATACACAAAATTGACTGCTCAGGAGCCTTCAGATTCGTGTCAGCTTCTAGCTATGTATCAAATCATTTTAGTCTTGTGAATGACAAAACTATCTTTAGACTCATGTCATTTTATCGATATATATCGTCATATACTGTAACATTATTATATTCTTAGCGCACTATATATATATATATATATATATATATATATATATATTGTATGATAATTATTATATCTGTGATACACTGTTTATCAATTGTATTGTTTTATTTCCTTACCCAATGTGATAAGAGAAGCGATAAGGAGTTGGAGCAATATCCATAATGGAATTGGAATCGATGAATTTTCAATTCCCAACTGTCAGGTTCATCAATCAGACATAATATATTTTAAAAGTTTATCTTACCCCTGGCGTTCCGTGCTGTCCCTTCTGGTTCAGTCGGATGGTGACCGAGCCGCGCGTCGGGATGTTCTAGCGAGGCTGACCTCGAGATGAGGGTTTTAATACTCGTTGCTGTGCACAGTCTTCCTCCAGCCGTCACTGTTCCCTCCGCTCGATCCAGTCACCATCCAGCCCGAACTTTGAAATGTCACGGGAGAATCACATCAAATGTGGTGAAGCGACCCTTACCATGACAAGTAGGAAATTCAGAGACAAAATAGACACGGACACCAAGTGGCAAGAGTATGGCAGCCAGGAGAGATGATACCCCAGTGATCGGGTCGGATCTCTGAAGCTTACTACAACCCCCTGGGCCTTTTATTGAGAATCACAAGTTATATCACAATACAGGTTTACACAACAGTATCAATGGTATGTTTATTCTGGTCGCAGCTGTTGTTGATCCTGCTCACGTCCGCACTCCTTTCATGTTGATTTAAAGTTGTTGAGTCGCCTTAACCTGGGTGCAGGTGGCTGTTCCCAGAGTTGTTAGTTAATGTGTGAACCAAAGTTAGCAACAAAACCTATACCGTGTAGTTAATGTTGTGCAGTGTGATATTAAACTTATCTTTATTACATTTGTTAACATAATTGTTCCCATGTTATTTCTCTGTAGCCACTTCATAAGAATTTCTTTATTATTCTCGACATTCTTTAGCATAGGTGCCGTCGTGGCTGCAGCAGACTTTGACAAACATCTCTTATCAGGATTCAGCACGATGTTGGTGGCGTCAGCTTCTCTCCTGCATTTCCACTCAAACTGCAAACACTCAAGCATAGTCTACTTCACTAAATTGCAACATGTTATATGCACTACGTATTCAAATAAAGCTGTGTCACGGCAAATGTATAATAACCTCTTAATATTATTCTAACACCAACCTACATATTGCATTGACTACTTACACACTGTGCGTCTCTGCGGTAGGTAACGAAATTTTTAGGATTAAAGGGTTACACCGAAAACATTAATTTTGTGACACATCCGTGTGGCACCCTTGTGCATGAGGAGGCTGCAAATACGGGCTTTGATTTGTTTTTCCACTGTATTGCATAAAGAAAGCGCTGTGTGCGCACACTAATTCACAATTTGTGGTACCGCTTAGTCGTACGATGTGAGTGAACGTGCTCTGTGGGGTGAAAGAATAGAGACGCATGCAGATAATGAGAGATGTGGGGGGTTTTTGGACACTGTAGTTGCATGTAATGTCGGGAGATGGACTTATTTCAGTTCAGCCTCTTTGGCATGCTGGGAGATGGCAAGTGTTTGCATCTCTGATATAGTGTCTTAATAAACGCTATTTGCTCAACTGCCAAGTGAACCTGACGTCTAATAGGCGAGAGGTGTTTATTAGAAGGTTAGTCCCGTCCCTCACTGAGCACCACAGCTAAAACCTACTGAATTCTGCGCGCGGGGTTCAGGAACTGCTTTTATTAGCAACTAATTTCAAGTTGAAGTGTTGGAAATAGCTGGAGAACAAATCTATTTACGCTCTTGAATGTTGGAACTGTCTGAGAAGTGCAATACGGATTTTACCATGTGTTGTAATTTACCGCTATGATGTTTCAGTTACTAAATGTATCGAAATCTGTGGCCTGCTCTATATTCATGAGAATGCAACTGATACACTCATTATCATAGAGAAATTGGAGTGAAACTGCAACATCCTAGGCAGGCTGAGTCAGAAGCGGCCTCGCCAATCTGAAATAAAGCACAACATAAAAATTGACGCACACAACACTGTCGAGTGAGCAGGGCGTCTGAACCACTAATCACTACATAATGATCATCATATTTACTACTGAGCAGACTCCATTTTTAAGACTCCACACTTTAAGTAATTTGCATGCATTCAAAGGTGCCGGCGTTTTTAATGGCAACAAAGTTAATAACACAATCAAATGGACTGAGCAGTTTAAGATCTCTTTTCCATAACGCTGTAAAACCATTTGGATTACTCTGAGAAATGAGCGCAAAAATTTACCTGACCTACAAATTTGACAAACATCGTATTTCTTCCTATTAATTCAGTCTGAACATGTCCAACAAAGGATATTATCAAAAATTTTAGAAATAATAAAAATAATATTTTTTAATAATAATGATAATAATAATAATACATTTCTTACTAATATTTTTACTACTACTACTACTACTACTAATAATAATAATAATGGCGATGATATATTAATAATAATATTAATATTAATAATAACAACAATAATTGTGATATTATTATTATTATTATTATTATAATATACAGAATATTATTATTATTATCAGAAAATATTATTTTTATTATTTCTACCATTTCTGATAATAGCTAATTTTTATGTAGTGACCAAGAGCAGTTTGGATCGTTTTTGGGTATCATTCAAAAAACAGCAATCATGCGTTGCTTTTTTTGTGTGGCCAAACAAGCGATAGCAATCAGAGTAAGCTATGTAGTTGTTTCAAATGGACAATGCACCTGCCAGTTGATGGCATCACACACTTTTGTGAGCACGCCCAGTATGAATTTTTCTTCTGCGCGGGCTTCCAGAAAGGTTGGCTCCTGTCCATTGGCTCTTAGATTTCTGAATATGCGCAACTGTGGTCACAGGAACATGAAGTTGCATTGAGATGGTCTTTTAGCGTTTACCTTTAAGGCGCTTGTTTCTAATTTTCTTTGTAAACTCCTGAGACAACTCTCTCCCTTTGCTTCCTCTGGTCCAATTGTAGTGTGGTACACACCTTGTCACTGAATGATTGAAGTTATGCTAATTAGAGGAAACACCTTTGCATTCTGTTGAGCCACAATTTCAACGCTGATTTTAATGACAGTTCCGATTGAAATTATTTCTGTGACCACATGGTAGTTAGTGCAATTGAAAGCCACTATTTGAAAGTAGCGACTGAAAATCTGTCTGCCGATCCCTCCAGTGCTACTGCAGCAGACTCGAACTATCATTCATTTTTAGTTTATATAACCACGTGGGCTCAGCATTACTTGACTAAACCTTTAAAGCACTACAAGGAGTAGTTACATCCCAAGTAAAAACTTTATTGTGCCAACAGGAAGCCTTATGTTCGCTCTGCCTGCAATCAACTTTCGAGGCTGTGCGCGTTGAGGAACATTACTCTGTGGAAATGAGTAAATCACTGCTACTGGTCGTTTCTTTTTTTTTTTTTTTTCCTTCTGGAGAGAAGGAACATCATTTTAATTTTTATTTAACTTTGTTCTCAGTCGTGCCGTCCCATAATGTAGTAATGTATTAAACAATGTCACATAATCCAATAAACTGCTCTGGCATGAATTTGACTTATCCATTTTTTGCTATTCTTGTTAAATCTTGAATATTTTAAAAATAGTATCTGGTAAAATCACAGCTCTCTTCAGATCTTTTTTTGTATTGAATGAAAACCAGTTATGATTCTGGGGCAAGGATTCTCACTCTGAAGTTTATATTTGCTTCATCTTCTAGGTCACCGTATGTCGATATTTATCTCAAGCATGTGCGCTGCATTGGAATGATTTGAGGTTGGTGGTTTGCAACCTTCAGTGAAATACTTAACGAGGCAGAGATGAGAAGGTCATTTTATGTTACAAAACCACAGGAAACAATCCTGTTCTGCAAAGCCTTTAATGGTATCACGGGGTTTGAAAATCATGGATTTCAAGTATTCACCTACAACTGAGCCATTTGCGTTAGGATGTTTTGTCTCGACAATTGCGTTGTACTGGCTTGGAATGAATGACTAACTGGTGAAAAATTTAGAGGCACAAACGACAGCTCTGACTCGGAACACTTGGCAAGACTAAAGGACTGGTCTTGACTTTTAATCAGATCAAGCTTCAAACGCCCCCAAATTGTTAACCCACACCTGCTGCATGCCGTAGCGACCGAAAGAATCATTTTGGGAGTCTGAATTCAATCATTTTGTCGAACCCGGTCCCAGGGTGAAACCATCTGAAAAACCTGCCTTTGCTTTTCCATATTTACAATAGACACACATTTTCCTGGCTGAGACGATGACGTGTAATCCCAGTTGTGGCGTATCCGTCCACCAACAACATCGGTGGCTCAGATTACCATGTTGTGTTTGTGTTGCACAAGCTCCTAAGCATGCTTCGGCTTTAACGGCAAAATCTCCTCGACGACCACCATCAGCATCAAGGAGATATGACGAACATTTAAATCCCACATTTGCTTAAAACAAAAACAGAAGCAGGAGAACCAAGTGAAAGCGATAGCTATGATGGTATATTTTGACTGGCGTGACTTCCCGTCAACACTCTCATGCCGTTTTCAAGTCGAATGTGACCCGAAGCAAAAGTTGTACTTTGTCGTCGGTTCACACAAATGTCTCCTCTCTCTCTAGCATTGCATTCCCTGCATTTTATATTCATGATAAGCTTTGTAAAAATGAAAACTAAATGAATTGGCTCGGTTTCAGTGTCGACATGGCCTTATTTATCGAGCTCCTCTGTGACTGTCAGGAATTCATAAACCAGGTGGGCCACATAATCCCTCCACGGCTGCCCACCAGTTTGGGCATAAACTCCTAGAAAATCCAATCAGTCGACAACCGCGTGTCGCGACAAGCCTGATAAAAAGTGTGACAGTGTGGACCAGATATTTTGGCACATAATCTAACCCCCCTATAATATTTGGCGCAGTAAACTAAAGCTTACTGGAAGTTGGGCTCAACTTCATCTACAAAGCTATCGGATTGTGGTGCTCCAAATCAGAACATACCGTAAAGGCTTAATTGGCTCCCAATCCGCTGTGGAATAGATTTTACAATTCTGCTCCTGGTCTATAAATCACAGAATGGTTTCGGTCGGCCCTGATGACATTAAAAAATGATAATGGAATACAAACCTTGTCAATAAAGCTTCTGGGAATTTGCGAGATGTTCGTCCCCGAATATGAACATGGCTCTCATTGCGCTTGGAGACCATATATGGTTTCGAGTTACGGCTCAGGTATGCCATACGACTGCACCGAGTGATTGACGCCACAAGCATTGTGACCCCTGCAGAAGACGTACAGGGTGCTCCGGACCATTTTCAGAATGTTTTCAAGATGACAAGATCAGGAAGATTGAGGAGTATAATCCTCCTGTTGTGGAAACGCACGACAATCTCAATCATCCATCCGTTCATATTCGATACCGCCTCTCCTGCTCAGGGTCAGCCTATCCCATTTGACTTTGAGTAAGACAGCAGCACCTTTTAAACTGCTGTAAAATCCTGCTTTTTTTTTTTTTTGCCCTGTGTTGCTTTTTCTGTATAAACAACGCTGACACGGAATGGCAAATATTGCATATGGTCTTATCAGAACTGTCACAGAAGCCGGACTCTGTTCGTGTGTAAGGGCTCTACATGGTTGTGAAGTTTCATACTTTTTCTTTTGCTCGGAAAGATCATTGCTGTCCGATATGTAAAAGTTGCGGTACTATCCCAGATGAATGATCAATTTCCAGTCTGCCTGATGTCTGCGTAAAAGAAGTGAGAGATGCAAAGTACTCCGAGGCAGTTTAGTCTTTCACAAACCTAACAATACACCAAGAATTGAGATTGAAATCCGCATCCTAAATCTAAATCTCCTATTCTAAATTGGGAGCCACCGCCAGATCTGTGTTACCTGATAGCAAAATGTTACTGCCTCCGAGACGTCGGCAAGGGTGACAGGCGGGCTTATTAAGTTATTCAGTTTGCCTTCCTCCATGGAGGGTTCTCCTTTTTTGAAGTTTTAATCCAAGCAACATAGTCAAACTTCCACCGGCAGTGATCCTTTTCTCACAGGCCTTTATTCATTTAAATTCAGTCTTTGCGGGGTTTTACTTTCATCAATTCCGTGACTCTCAGATGGATTGGTCAAAACTGACCTGCTTTTAAAGAAACCGTGCGGTTGGACAGCAAGGGTGTTGCCGTACCTTGGCTTTACGATCAGAATTGTTCAAGTTTGAGGCCCGTGGGGCACGAACGGAGATGAGCTTTTGTAAATGTTTGGGTTCTACTATTTTCTAAACCATTCATCCGAACGTCATTCACAAGTCACAAATCACTTGAAGCGCTGTACTGCCAGGACTCTCTCACGTTGCCTCGGGCACTTACTTGCATTTCCTGGTTGGTAATCTTCTCTTGACTCATTTAACATGCATAAAGCATACGGGAGTTTTATTGGGATAGGGAAGTAATCCGCAGTGCCATCTTCAAGCTTTACTACACAAATATATCTGTAATCAGACTTGCAGCAAATCACCTGTTCAACCCACCACCTCGCTCATTCTCCTCTTGTGAGGTGCTGTACTCTATATCAGTAATAACCTCCTGATCCAACAGCGATACACCGCACTTATTTCGGCTGTTTTTTTTTTTTTTTTTTAGGTTTTAGGGTCTGAAATAGGAACGTGCTGAAAATGTAAAACCAGTCAACAAGACTCTAGATCCTCCGTGATTGTTTTTGTCATTTTTGCGGCTTGTGAAATGTGTTTTAATTTAGTCCGATAAAAATATAGATTTTCCCCGACTTCTCTTGCATACCTAAACTGACTTTATGCACATTGCCATTTAAAATTGTTTGATACCTAGTGTTGGTTGTGCCTCCACTGTCCTGCAACCTGCTGTTTTTTACTTGACAATGTGAGAGGGGGGGGGGTGGCGGTTGATGCTGCATCGGCTTGTCTGCTTGGCCTTCTGAAAAATGAACAAGCACAAGAGCATCTATTGTGAATGAAGGCAGAGTGGAAGATTGGTTTTGGGGTACAGAAATGAGAGAGGCAGCGTAACGGCAGTGCTTGTCAGTGTCTCACCCGCATACATAAATTTGCCTGCCGTGGCATCGCCGGCGTAGCATGTGTGTGCGTGTTCATCGGTGAGTTTAACAAGTTGGGGCAAGTGAATGTAGCTTGCACGTGCGTATTTCCACCACCAAACCCATCTGAAAATGTTGCCTTGGCAACAGGCTGACTGAGGTAAATGAGTGTCCTGGCTCTGCTGAGGGATTGTGGGAAAGCAATATGCCAGCGTTCCGCCCCATTAGTTTGACGGACAGCCCGTTTGGCCTATGAGAGGTCAACTGGCAAGGGCAGCCGTATTAGTATTCCGCAGGAGGAACCTCGGGATTGGTTTTACTCTAATGTCAATCTACCTGTGTGTTGGAGTGTGTGCAAAGGTGGCAACTGGAGCTTTGCAGAAAGTAATGCTCATCCTGGCGTGTAACTCTGCAGGCGGTGTGTGTGTGTGTGTGTGTGTGTTGTTTGTATGTCCTGCCTTGGTTGGTTGCAGGCTTCTTGCCAGCTAAGCATATTGCCAATTATCACCTCTCTGTCCCCCCGTTTCTTCGACTCCCTCCCCACCCCCTTCAGTCAATACCAAGCCAGAGAGACATGATTACACCTAGACTGGTCACCGAGCTTCCTCGCATAGATGCCAAAAACGCTCACGTCTCCCCACCTTTTTGTACCCATCCATTCATCCTCCGCTTCTATTCTCTCCTAATATGAATAAACATTCATCTCATGCCTTGTTTATTTTTGTACACCTGCATTTCATCCCCTTCCAAACCCTTTTGTCTCTGTCCAACCATGCCCCTCAATCCCTCTCGTCTTTTGTGTGCGCCGCTCCATCGGCCCATTGTTTATTCCTAATATCCCCATCACTTCTCGGCATCCCAGGAGGACCAACCTTCAGTTGTACAAAATGTTGAAGCGATATTTTGTATGGTAATGAAGGCAAAATAATGAATTCGGGTTTTTTGTTTTTATATGGAAATTCATTTTACGCTGTCTAAAAGATTTTAGTGACTTGTAATTGTAAACTGAATTCATGACTTATTCATGATAACGTGTTGATGTGTGTTAGCGGCATTAGGTGAAGCCAATTATGGCTGATTGTCAACTAGTTCACGAGCTTCATTTGCATGCAACGGAGTCACTGAGGTATGAACAAGCAGACTGCTTTGACGCTGTGGCCGTGCTAATTTGATATGGTCTGCACCAAAGAATATAGCAATACCATTATGAGTGTGAACAGACACAACATCTAGCCTGGCATTGGAACGTCTTCAAGTTAGGAACGCTACAGTGCTCTCTCACCGCTTCACATTTTGCTGTTTCAGTGCTATGCGGGTTTTTCCCCAATTCTACTTAAAAAAAATAATAATACACCCTAATTGAGATGAGTTGACTTTGAAACGTTGTACATGCCCACGGGCACTCATACAAGGCGCATGATTGGTTCCCGGCGTGAGATCAACCAATGAGAGCACGAGTGGTCTTATCCCGTAAGCTGATTGCACCGCGGGATTCTCTTTAAGGTACGTCAATATTAGGATAAAAATGAAAACTTTAATGTTGTTGGCCGACGTTCTGTTGGAAGCGTCCACTTCCGAGCTTCTAGATCACGTTTCTCTCAAAGACTGCAACTTGATATTCATTTATTATTGTGCATTTTTTTTTAAGTATTTAGAAGGTCGGAAACCATGTTGAGGGATTGCAACGGTGTAATAGAGGCGTAAATACCCTAAAAATAAAAATAATAATAGTAAAAAGAAGTCAACCTCTCCTTCGCAGTTTTTCACTTTTTGTGGGGGGGGGTTGGTCCCCATTAAACGTTATGCACTGCAATGGTTCAGGTTTGAGGCAAAATAATATATATTGGACAAGCAATGTTCACCTTATTTGGCAACAAAAGATAAAAACTAAACATGGATCCAACTGTATTCAGTTAAGTGACAACACCAACAGTGCGAAATGGTCAAGCGATCTTGCCGACGATCATTTGAAGGAATTTGAGAAGACGCAAATGCCATTTATGACTGCTACAAACCAGACCGCAATAAAGTGTTTTGCCACACTTAGCATTTCCATAAGTGATCATATTTCAGCGAGAACAGTCGCTTTCAATTCAGCTTGAGTACGGAGACGTGGTCCTTTGAAGCTAATGGCTTATATTGATGAGGAGAGTCACGGGCCAGCCTTGAAGAGTAATACACCTACATAGAGGCCAGCACCTGAGAAATACCGCAAGACCTCAAACACATCAATCATTTGCCCTCCTCTTTCTTCATATCACGAACCACATTGAAGTGACGCAAGAGTGTTTGAGTTGACTGAATAGCGTGTGGCGATCAAGCGGGGTTACTCCCTCTGAGTCCAAAGATAGAATATATGCCAGGGGCCGCTTTGTGTGTAAGCAAAGTCTAATAAGCATGTCGTTACAATACATGTATTTCGTAACCTCATTTCCTGGGATTGAATGTGTTCTCAATTCTGTCTGAGGAGTGTATGAGATCTAAAACGCCTTCAAAAAGGGCGACGGTATGATTCGGTTTATATCCCCCCAAGGTACAGTAGCCGCACCAATGTGCCCCATAGGGCTAATTATTGGGCTCTGTTTGTACATCGGCAAAAAGGTCATGTACATTCCCAAGTTGTAAAAATCAAGTGTCAAGGTTGGCGCTGTGAGGGTGCAACCTTGACTCCCATAGGAGATAATGTAAGTAGAAATAATCCATTGCAGGGTCAAATTGTCACCATCATAAAACCTTCATTAACTCAACAGAAATTTTTAATTAACATTTTAACGTTGTAAAACGAGTAAGCCGCTGTTAATGTAAAGACACAAAAAATGTAATTAACTTAAATGGCGAAAGATGAAGGCGTAACGGGAAGGCGAGTTACATCACAGATGCAACTCACACATCTCATTTTCAAAGTCTTAATTGAAAAGTGGATGACGACAAGTGACGCTGGAGGCTTCAGTAGGGCTTGACCGATATTTGGCAGAATAACATGAAGATAACCGATTAATCGTCTAATTACTGAACGATCAATTAAAAAATATACAATACAAGGAAATGAGTTATTTTTGGGGTCCCTTAACTCTGAGAACAATAAAATTATGAATTACAGGCTGAACATTTATCTGTTTTACACTACGTTGTGCCACTGATTTATTATTATTTTTATTTTTGTGGGGCTGAGTGTTGACTCTCATTGTCATTGCCTAACGACAATACTGGAAATACGGGAAAAGAAATGATTGCTTAGCAGCATGGAAAGCGTTCAACACCATGGTCGCCAGCGTGCACGTATTCGGCTGTGCTGACGTGGCGGCTTACCAGGAAGTAAAACATTTGCTGCTCGTTTAGCCGAGAACCCTCGACAAGATGCATGTTTCATTGTTTCCCAAGAAAGCCTTGGCTTTGCTCGTTTTAAGAACAAGGAGGAGGAGACAAGCAGGTGAAAAGTGAACGGTACATGCTTTACTTATGGCTCAGCAGGCACCTGGAGAGTTTAATCTCGTTCATGAGTGACAGTTCCACCAAGACAAGGTATAGTTCAAGTTGAGCAGGGAGCAGTGGCTTCTTAAACACGTCACTGCATGTCTTCTCTCATGTACCCCAAAGCTCGGGACAACTAACTCCCCATGTATGATGTTTTTCGCGTGGCATACATTTTACGGCTGCTCCTTTGTGCAGGGAAACTGCCAAAGAAAAGGCGAATACACGCCAGTTAACACACGTCTCGCATTGTTGTAACTCAAACTTTTATTGGCAGTATTTTTCCTGAAAATGTTGGTTAAGTTCAAATTTGTACAAACTTAGGGGCGTACGTTTCAAAGTTTATGCTGTACAATTGCCTGACATTTGTTGAAAAGAGCAAGTTCTACATCCGAGGTAACAAGTAACAATGCTGCAACTATTTATTTTATTTTTATATTATTATTATTTTTTTTTTTAGTAACGTTGGCATTAACGCAAGAATTTCGAGTTACGTTGCATGTAGATTATATGTACAGTTGTGCCTTGACATACAAGTTTAATTGGTTCTGTGACCATATTTGTAACTCAAAACACATGTAAGTCGAATCGTATTTCATTAAAATGAAAGGAAATGGCGTTAACTCAATCAAGCCTCACAAGCTCAAACCGCCAGAGTGTTTGGAATAGCATGCTATGCCTCGGCCTGAACGCTTTGTAATGGGCCGCGAAGGGCTGCGCAGATGAAAAAAAAATTATTGCAGTTGACACGTCAAGATGCTAATTGTCTCAGTCACATTATGCCAATATTAAACTTACAAGCGAGCGAAATGAAATAATATTGTCTGTCTACATGTGTTGCACCACTGTTTGTGTTCGGATAGAAGTTGCTTTAAGGGTTATAAACCAGCGAGAGCAATGCTATTTGTTAGCCTGTCTATGACAGTTTGTTAGCATTAAGCTGTCAGACTTTTGTGCTATGGGCTTGTTTTAAATGCGCATTGTATAATCTTCTTTGTTTTATCTTTGGTTTGACAGAAAATCTGAGCTGGAAGTGACACTCAGCAGCTTGAGGCCTCTTTTTAGGAAGAATTATTCACAGGCGAACTACAGTTTGTTATGAATTGAATTGAGTTCACTACCACCATGAAGCACACATTTTTGCTTACAAGTCAAAGCAAACAAAAAAAACAAATTGACTGAGCATGGGCTTGTATCTGTCAAAACGCCGCAGTCGGGTCACACTTTATTTTTGAGCCTCTCTCTGCTCTTGTCACTAAAGCCTGCACAAACAACTACAATACATCAATCACATGTTTTGACCTGTTAAAGCTACAAGCGTGGATGAAGGGGTTAGATGTCACATGGCCTGTAGATGTCATTCAACTATAGAATTAACTTTCTTGGAGCAGATTTTCCCTCAATGGCAGATGTCACTTAATCCAGGATTTTCTTGTGTTGGGAACGACACGTGGCGGAACGCTTAAGTATCTGCTTTATGTTTTGAGAGTGATTTAGAGGAGCCGAAATCAAGCCAAATGGCAGTCAAATAGTGTTGTTGAAAAGATTTGTGCAACACACCCATGCCTTAAAAAGTCACATGCACACAGACATTACAAGAGAGTAGGAGCTGACTTGAGTTCGCCCTCGCCTCTCATTCTTTGCTCGGCACGGCACAGCGTGACGCGGCCCGCAACAGTGTGACACCGCATGCTGTATGCCAATTTAATACAGCTGGGATGACACCAGACCACCTGCAGAGACCCAGTTTGGTGAATCACACCGGCACCGCCAACTACTGGTGTGTGCACGTCCACGGAGCGATGACGCATGCACGCTAAATGGCTGAGCTGTCGCGCGTGGGTGCAAATTTAAATAGAAGTTCAAGCCTTACTTTTTAGTCGGAGAAAACATTCTTTGTTGCATTCTTCTGTCTGGAATAGTTGACCAGGGTTCTCCATTTGCTACCTTCCCAGATGCCATTTTTGCTTGCTTATTTTCTTTCAAATTGGATGTATTTTTCTCTTTTCAGGCAATTCAGTATTCCGTGTTCCAAGGCACTTTGTTACCATATTTAACATACATATAAGATATTCAATGGAATGACTTTACGGTTAGGCCAATTACATCACATTACACGATTGTAGCCTTTATCATTATAGAAATATTGACCTATTGTACCGTTTAGGTACGAGAGCCTACTGAGGATAATTTGGTGTGTGCAGAAAAGCACAAAAGATAAATTATCAGGCAAAGCTTATGGACGGAGCAGTTCATTTATTTTATTCGTAAACCTCCATCGTGGAACATTTTTCCGAGACGGCGGTTAACTGTTGGCCTTGAGTAATTGAATATGAATGTGATCTGGCACGCTGTTGTCATGTGACCTTGTCCTTTCAGCGCATTTGATAGCATGATACAATCAAATGATCATCTAATACAGCACGGCACAATAGGACACGTTTTCTAGTGGTTAACAATCCGCACCAGCTGGAAAGGTTCATCAGATTCCCAAAATGACATCGGCTTCTTTTGTCTCAAATTCTGCTGTTGTGCAGCGCGCTGACTGGAACCTTTGGAAATTTGTCAAAGTCATGTGGTGTTCGCATGATGTCTATGGATTATTCTTGTCCTGTATTGTTATTGTACTCAATTCAGTTCTTCTTTTGTATATTTTTTGGGGTGCAGCGACTGCATCTCTTACTCCATCTCAGCCATATATTATTATTTTTTTTTATATGAAGACAAATATTACGGCTTGACTTGAGAACATGCTTGCTTTGGGGCCAGGTGGCGCAGTGACCTCGTAGATTCTCCAGCTGTGTTGAGAACAGTGTAATGTTTGTAAAGCTCATTTGTTCAGGAAGCTTTGTTGCGGCTAATGTCCTTTTTATCGGTTATCGGAAGAGCTTGGGCTAGCGAGGCTAACCGCTATTCTAAGCTACCGCAGGATTTTTGTATTCTTGGACACATAAAGATGTATGACAGAGTTGTGCTGCTGGCCACACATTTTGTATGTTCAACAAGGTTGTTCTAGTTGACCAAAATTGATAAAATAACACAAACAAATAAAAAAAAACGTGAACGTCATCTTTTGTTTATAGATATATCTATAATTATTGTGAAGATGCCCTTCATTTTAATCTTTGTTAATTCAATTAATATTAATATATAATATTTTTTCGGTATTGCCGTACATCTGTTGCTACAGAAGAAGGAAGGTCAGTTGTTTGAGAAATATAGTTTATTTGATTACACAATACCGTCCTTTTTACAATTTTTTTTTTATCTTGCGCTGAATAAATACTCTATAAACAAGGGAGTGCAAAGTAAGTTTACAGTACTATTACATCGGTGAAATTAGTGACATATATGATGAATGTATTTAATTCCGTTTATTTTTTTTTTATCTTTTAAGTATTGTACGTTATCTCCTTTTTTAAGTGTAAACCCACTTTTACAGTAGATAAAAGTATTACAAAAATTATCACTAAAAAGAATGAAAACTAATAAAAAATACACATTTTCTCAAAAAACTAAGTAAAACTAAAAATGTAAAAACTAAAGTAGAATCAAAATAAAAAGTAACTATAATAAAAAAATAATAATAATTGTAACGCCGATTTTCACAAAGTGTGACATAAATCGGCCGAATGGAAGACATCATTCCAAAAACGTGTCAAGCAATGAGTCGACTTCATCATGATTTGAGGCATTGTACTGAATGAAGAAATCCAATTGATCAAAAATAATATCTATTAGCTGTTAGAAAATCATTCAAAGAACTTCTAACTTTAAGTCATGCAAAATATTGTACAGTATGTGGAACTGAGACAGGTACAGATAGAGCACACATCATTTTTCTGATCACATTCATGGTCTTTAGGCCTCGCGCGCTTAAAAGATAGACACTCCTGAATATTATGTAGATTTATGAAAATGTCATTACCAGAGACTAATTGACCAAAAAGTCAAAGTCAGCTGAGTCCTTAATAACACATTAAATAGAGCAATTAACCAAGGCAGTAGCCCCCAAATCCATTAAGCAGACTGACATCAAGCGATCCAGATGCTTGTGCTCTTTAAAAGCAAAGAGGGGGATTACGGGTGAAGGTTAACACCTGCAAAAGGCGGTAAATTTGACATTATGGTGAGCCTTGCAGTGCGAAACCTGCTGACACCTGCTTCAGTCGAGTAAAAGTCTCAGCTGGACTTCAAACACATGACTGGCTGCAGGTGATTCCCGCAAGTAGGCCAGCTCTCTCAATCCCCTCGTCTCTCTCTCTCCTCCAGTGGACGGAGCCATCCACCGTGCTGCGGGGCCCCTCTTAAAGAAGGAGTGCGCCTCCCTCCACGGCTGCCAGACCGGACAAGCAAAGGTCACCTGCGGCTACGGCCTCCCCGCCAAGTGTGAGTACAAAATGTGCGTAACTGCCAGTTTGTTCAATGGAAGCTCCGAAGCGTGCTCATCCTGGTGGGAATATGTCGCCGAGTGCGACAGGCATGCCGGGATGTTTTCATGCGCTAGGAATTGCAGAGATGGGTAAAGGTCGTACAGCTTTATGAATAAAATAGAAATATGGAAGCGGAGCGGTTTTCTTGTCACATAAATCATGCAGACGGTTAAATCTCAACATCAGCATTCACAATCTCTAATAGTGTCACCTGCAGTTTTCCACTTAGAGCAGCAAAGTGCACTCAATTATTAAGTGGCACTTTCAAATGAACATTTTGGAGTGACAGAAAACCTTTAGTCATTGTTTCAGGTTGATAAATGTTTGTCGACAAGAGGAGTACGACACGCTACATTGTCACTTCAAGAACTCCTGGACATAAAATGATTATTTAATAACGGCAGCCATTAGAATCTAAAAAAAAAAAAAAAAAAAAAGGAAACAAACCTGGTCCACAATCCCGTATTTTCTGGAAATGATACTAAAATGCTCATTAAACATTTAAATGACTGTACAGGTAAGTAACATTTATCATTCTTTCCCTGTGTGTGTAACAAGACCTCATGATATTGTCATGAAAAATGCTCTCACTATTTTTTAGCACTAACATTACTGGAAGATATGGTACACTCAATTTTGCCTTAACGCATTCATTACCAGACAAGTAAAAAAAAAAAAAAAAAAAAAAGTATCGTTGACGTCTTTAGCCGTCAATGAGTTAATTATTATTTTTGGAAAATTAACAAAATAATTTTGTTTGAATTACTAGTTAATTATTGAGCTCCTTCTCTATTCGTTAACTGAGTGAGTCCCTAATGAACTCAAATGGATTGTCTACGTGTGCCCTCCAATTTGATCTTAATTTTTAAATAGTAATTTAAGTGCACTTATATCGTGCCTAATCTTCTGTTTCAAAATGCTTTACTACTCCTCATGTTCACTTTATTGAAAACATATCAAAGAGTTCAACCTGTGGAAAGCTTTTCCTTTTTAATTTAGAATAACTTACTTTAACCTCCAGGATTACTTGTCGTACACTGGCCAACGGCAGAACCCAGGGTGTTCTTTTGGACTCATTGTAAAGCGCTCAAGTCGTCTTGAGCTAGCGCTGAGCCGAGCTGGGTATTTTCTTTTGTCATCTCCCTTGCTAGTACGGCGTGAAGACCAACATTGAGTGAACAAACGCGTTGACTCACTGCTTTGCTGGACTTTGTTGACTGACTGCTTAACAGTTTGATTTAATGCTCATTTGAACGCACGACATACACCGCCCACGTACATTCTGTAGCAATCCTCACAAGTTCTGTGATTTCCTATGCCGTGACGTAATAAGAGAGAGGATGTTGTCACACAAGTAATGAAAAGGAACTTGTTTTGTCAAAATAGCTTTGTATTTTCCAATATAATGCAAATCGTGGCTGCCGGTTTGTTACTATTACTTTCTGTGTTTTTATGGCACACATTTTTTTGCCGCAGTAAATGAGCTCATTGCTGTTCACAATTCTCGATCATATAATCACGTAGGCCTACTTATATTGCACTTTGGAAAGTTATCAGGGTAAGTGGCTGATTGTGGATGGCTGACAGTGTTGCAAAATGTAATCTATTACATATTACATTTTACTTGCATGTGGAATAAATAGGTTCCTTTACACTATTACTATGTTTGTAGAGTAACGAGTTACTCAAGTTTAAGTTACTTTTAAGTCACATTTTCTTTTTTTTTTAAATTGGGAATTCATATATTTAATAATAATTTGGACACTTTGAGTGGAAAATGCAATATTTTCGACCATACCGTAGCTGCTAAAGTTAACTCGTAATGAAAACATTAAACTACATAGTGTGGGCTATTTTAAGCTATATTATCAGCCTTCCAGCACCGTATTTTCCGGACTATAAGGCGCACCTGCATAGAAGCTGCAGCAACTCTTTGGGGGGAAAAGCAAAAAAATAAATAAAAATTTAAAAATCAAGATTTATTTAGCGTATTTAATAAACTATAGTAGCGGCTTATAGCCCAGAAAATATGCTAGTGTGCCCTATAATATTAACCAACGGTCAGCAATTTTCAAACATGAATAAATAACTAAGTTCCGACATTAGTCCACCAAGCTCGATGTGAATTCATTTTACAGGGGCTTTGCTCTGATTTTATTTGAAAAAAAAAAAAAAAATCAGAAACAGAAATCTTACTTAATGCTTTTTGGAATAGTCTTGCCTCTGTGTTTATGTATTTGCGAGTAAATACAGTATATTGGGAAGAATGGATGAAAGGAAGCTTTGAAGAAGGAGATGCGCTCTATTATCTGCTCTTCTTTGATGGTTGTTGGCTTTTTGGGCTTTGTGTGGGTGTCTGTATTTGCATACGTGTGCATGTGCGTGTGTGCCTGATTGAATGTCGCACCGCTTGTCGCAACCTTGTCGGTGTAGGGCAGGTGCATGTCAAGCCTCCTCACTGTCTCACCTGCTGACAGCCTTTTGATGGACAAGCTTTATGACTACATGTGCTGTGACGTGCCCGTGCGTTTGCTCGTGTGTGGAGTTTCTACCCAGCATGCGGTCCGAAAGCCTCCCGTCTCACTCTACCTCCCCCGTGAAAATATAGAGCCCCAAGAATAATCAAGCAAGTGTCTGCTTCAGTGCTTAAATACTCACAACGGGTCTTGATTACCTCTCAGCAGGAAGAAAAGAGGAAGTCGACAACAACAATGGAGGTAAAGCAAAGTAGGGCTGATAAAATAGGCAGTGAGGAGACTTGGAGTGTGAGAAACAGCTTTTACACCGCACCGCTTTTAACTGAAAATGTGCATAATAACTGCATAAATGCGTTTGTTGTGGACTGAAAGTGCAACGTGGACATTCAAAAACAATTATCTGTGCGATGTGTTAAACAGGCATCCACGTAAATGCGCAGCGCTGGTTTACCACGGCCTCCTCTTATAATTCAAAACTGTTTCTGATCAAGGTTATTATCGTTACTGAAAACTAAATAAATAACTAAAATGGAAAAAAACACCAGTTTGTTCATGAAATTAAAAACGAAAGTGCTTTAAAAAGATTTATCAAAATAACTGTAATTACCGCAAGAATGTCCTTTTTTCCTTTTCAAGTTCTTTTCATACAAGAGCATTTATTTGGATATTACTGTAAATCATTCAGACTTCAGGTCGTTTACTTACTCAATATTTAGTTCATCTTGCATGTCACAAATACTCCATTAGTATAAAAATAAATAGTCGCTACTTTTTTCCATTTCTTTGAACCCTGCTGGTTTTAATGTAGCCAGGTTTATCCATATTTTGTTATTACTGATGACTGATTTTTATTTTTTTATAATATATTTGATGATGATTTACCCACAGTCTCGTCACATCTGACCAATAAAATTACAGAACACGTCACAGAGGACCAATGAATATGTCCGAGCGCTCCCTCCCGCTGAATATTCATGAGCCATTTGCGCTTAGAGTGCGTGAAGGTGGAGCGGGCTGACGGAAGGGAGAAATACGCAGGACTGCATGCAAAGCGGTTGCACGGCTGTTTAAGGAGCAATTGTGCGTGAAAAGAAGAATCTCCAGTTGAGTTTAACGAGCATGGGGAACGAGTGCCATAAATACAGCCATCTCTGCGGTGCGACCAGCGTCTCTTTGTTGTTTGTTTGCCGACCGTCGTTCACTATTGCTGGCAAACGGACGACGGACAGCAAATCTGTGCGATAGAGTGACAGAGTGACATTCTTACTTCATATATAACAAGTCTGTGCGTCTTCTGCACCGTATCAGACTTTCCAAAGTCTGCAGTGCGTGTGTGGTGAAGTTCATTGGTGAGTTTGTCTCGTGTGACAAGAGGCTGAAAACGGTTCTGGGACGCGACTGTATAACCAGCTCTGTTTGGCATTCTTTGGAGGGAAAAAAATAAGCCTCGAGTGATTACGATTTTTTTGAAAATTCATCTGTGTGATCTTTCTTTGCAAATGTCCCATGTTATAACGTGGAGTCCCACGTCTATTAATTCACTGCCATTGACGGGTATAGAAGCCAAAAATGACTTGGGCGGGAAGTGAATGAGTAAATTTGAAGCGGCCAATGTACGTACCATTTCGTTTTTATGGCCTAATTTAGCTTTAGCGGCTTTCCGTCAGGTGCATTTTGTGCTCCATAAATTACTGCATTACTCATAAAAACTAATCTAAAAAGAATTATTTTTGGGAAAACATGACTAAAGAAAACTCCAAAACTATTACAAGCCTGTTTCTCACAAGCCCTGCATGGGCAGTTGCTGCTGTGTGTTTCTCCTTTTTTTTTTCTTTTTTTTTTTTGTACATGAACCTTTCAAACCCAAAGGGCTAATATTTCAGCTAGCCATCCATCCATTTTATATCGCGCTTGTCCTCATTAGTTTTGTGGGTGAGCTGGAACCTTCCCAGCTGACGATGGGCAGGAGGCAAGGTTATACCTTGAATTGAAATTCATCTATGGAGAATTGAGACTGTTCAAGTAACCTATCATGCATGGTTTTGTAATGCGGGCGGAAGCTGAATTAGATGGAGTTAGTTAATATTAACTCATTCACGACCAGCCCAGTAAAAAAATGGTTCTTTGACGTATTTAGCCGTCAATGGTATTGAATGAGTTAAAAGGGTACTTGTATAAAACAGATTTCATTTGAATTACTTTCAAATAAAGATATATTGCTACGCTTTTCCAACATTAAGGAAATGTATGCTTAATGTCACAGGTGGGCACGTCAGTGGTTCAGTCATCCTTCTGTCATTATTTCACGTCGGCCCAGTCCGTCCGTCATCGACGACGCCAGCCAATCAGTGTTGAAAACGTACTTACTTACGTCACACGCACAAGCAGAGTAGAGTTAAAAAAAAACAAAAAAAAACACAGTGTTGGATAGTTTTCTGTCCCACAGACCGCAATGACTTTGTCCCATATTGTTTTCATTTGTGTGTGGGAGAGTTTTTGTGTGCACGTGCATGTGCATGCGATGCCGATATGATCATCTCGGTCATTAGAAGTGTCCTGAAGTTGCTCTGCAGACACAATACGGAAGGGCAGACGACGCTTTCTGAGTACCCTAAAGTTAAAATGCAAGTCATCAGGAGAGAAAACAGACACGCTTTGACGGACACGATTCTGCCGGGCTTGTCACCAGATGTGATTTCAAACACGTCACATGGGAGAATTTGCCAAATGGTCACACGGACCTGATGTCAGCCGTCCCTGTGGAGCAACCTCAGACAAGCCTGCTGCCATTTAAACCGGCAGCATCTCTGCACCGTAACCTAGCAACAGCGCACTGAGTGCACGGCCCACCATCACTGCTGTTTAGCAAGAGTCACATGCAATTTAGACATGTTGACAAATGACATCTGGAAAACAGCAAGTCGGTTTTGCTAAAGTTCATTAACATTTAAGAGAAACATGGCGGCAATAAATCAACAAGCTGTCAGCTTTGGGGCATCTGAGGGTTTGTTTAGGTTTAAAGCAAGCTGACTGTGTGTTTGCGTGTGTTTCTTGTTGCTTGACAAGGGAGCGTGGACTCAAAGTGTTGTCCCGACGATCCCGACGCCCCAGAGCTCACTTGTGTACCGAACAAACCTGTTCCCCTGCCAGCCCTCGCTCCCCTGCTACTTACCGGCACGGAACATCTCCACTCACAGGAGAGGCAGTGGAAGGAGCCAAGAGCCGGCCGGATGAAAGCAATAGAGTGGGGGAGGCTTGTTAGTGTGAGGTCAGATCATAATCAAATCGCCAGGCTTGGCCATTTAGCTATCTATCTAGATATCTAGCTCTTTCTCCATCCATCCATCTGATGCTCACAAGGGTCGCAGGCGGACACAAGAACATTCCGGACAAGAACAAATCACAACGTTGTCAACAGTAACTAACATACGAGATGACATTTCTCCTACGTCATATTAGCTTCTGTATATTTATGTTATTTGTTCATTTACAACATGAAAATTATGCTCAAACTGCTGCTAACTTGATCAATTATTTATCATCATACCTAAGAGTTGCTGAGCCTGACTTATACATGGGTCGGTGTAAATCATTTTGTTAAATATATGTAAAAGCATGCGTACATTGAAACGGATAAATAAATGATCTCTACAACACACGGATGGACCCTGTGGAAATTTTCAAGGCCTTTTCTATTTTACCTTCATACAAAATCTCACCCAAAAAATAGATGCAGACCTCTTGAATAACCGATGCTTGTGTGTTACTTAACAACGATTCCAGCAACAAAAAAAACCCAAATGGCATGAGCAGGTTACAATTGTCTAGCTGGCAGATATGCTTAAAATGTCTTTATTTCCCAATGGGAATGTTATAAATCACACAGGCAATCAGAATGTTTGTCTTTCATTATAAAACGTCACAGCCGCAATAAAATTGTAACTCTCTTCTCTACGTAGCGACGTATACCAAGAGAATGGCTCGGATTCTATGAGGCCGTCCGTTGCTAGGCAGAATTCATAAGGCAATTATAATCAATCATAAGAGTCCCGTAGGCCAATAAAAAATTAGCATATGCCCCGCACGCCCACTAGGCTGTTTGAATAGCAAACTAAGGCACCAAACTGACTAGAAAAGCAAGATAATGAGCTGATTACAACTTGAATCACGGGCAACACGATGGATTTGTGATAAGCACGTCGGCAGCGCGGTTGTGCGCTTTGGGGTTGAATCTCAGTTTTGGCCTTCCTGGGAGGAGTTTGCATCAGCCCTGCTTGCAGTGCAACTCCTGCTAGCGAGAGTTTTCTGGAGATATTCCAGCTTCCTCCCCCATTCCAAAAACATACATGTTAGATTCAGCAGCAGTCCAATTCAACTATCTTATTTAAAACAATGGTGTTGACAAATTGCGACGTTTGTCAATTTTTTCTTATATTTGAATCATTTTCCACACCAAATTCCTTCCCATAAGTTGAGTAGTATTGATAAGTATTGGGAATGATGAGGACCGAAATGCAGGGAGGCAAGACGGGTACACTCACTCAGGTGTGCACTTTGGAATAACCAAAACCCGAATAAATGAGCAATGTCCAAAAACAAGATACAAAGGAACAAACCAAAACCAGGAGTAAAATCACTCCAAAAGGAAAGCAAACAGGACTTATGGAAACAGGAAACAAAACGTGACGAGGACAACGAACCAACCAGGACTGAAAGAAAGCAGAAAACTAAATACAAGCCAACTGACGACAATGAGAAACACCTTGACAGGACACAAGTGTCCGAGGGAGCTGATTGGAAGACACAAGGGATGGCAGACATAAAAATGAAAACTAACCAAAACCTTAGAAAAAAAAAATCGTACTGTGTATCGAACTTGTAGCCCGATGAACCGCTCTCAGTTTCTAAAAGGTTGGTGACGTCTGGACTACACGGTACGATATCCCTGTTTGGACCATGTTTTTTGGTCTTCTCGTAGACTGAACCTGCTTCCAGTAGTACTTGAAAGTGCAGCTCACTGACACGGTAAAACAAAACCAGTAGCATGAGCCGTGAAGGATTTCTGATATGAATATTTGAATATGATTTATTTTGGTTTCACCGTTCAATACAATGACAAGAGTGTCAATAATTATTTCTTTTTTTATTTTTTATGAACATGCATTTTACTGCTGCTTTAAGCAAACATACAAGATACAAACATGACCAAGTGTCTCCTGTGTACAATCCCGCTCGCTGGACGATTTGAACGAGTTGTATTTAAATAACGGTCAACTGAAATCTTTTGCCTGTGCAAATGGAACCATGGTGCCAAAAGCGACCGTATTTTTGCTTACCTGCAACGGCCCGCCATTTTAGTGACTATAAATGAATAAGATTTTCACTGTCATTACCTTTTGTGGGAAATCATAACTCTGAGGTGGTCCGCCATGGCAATGCGTTTGACACTCCTGCATTGGATGGCCCTGTTTTTTCTAAAGTTGTTTTTTCATCAAATCTAGTTGTATTTTTCATTGCTTTGAACCTGCCCTGCTCGATAAATACAGCGCATAGTAAATATTTTATATTTGGGGAGGGAGTGACATAATCCACGTGGATACGAACACAGTTGGAGGTGGATAGAGGCCCAGAAAGATGAAGTGATGATGGAAAGAGAGAGCTACAAAGAAAGATATCACTCTGTCAAAAACTTGCTTGCATGTTGTCGTTTCTTCTCCCCCTGCCCCGACTCATCCGTTCTGCTCCCTCAGTGGCCAATTACTGCTAATTAAAAAGCTCTCCCCCCACCCCTCTTCCTCTTTCTTCAAGACCCCCATCACACCGCCTCGACTGTCACCCTGACAAGCTCTCGCTCTCTTTTCTTTCTCCTCTGACAAATCAGTGCTTGTGCCTCGTGACAGCAACAAGCCAAACACCTCATCTTCACTTGTCTACCTTTTATCGCTCAACTCCTCACACTTCCGTACTTCCATACACTTCCTCGCCTTTTCTCCCCCTCCCCTTTTTATCGCTTCCATCCCATCAGATCAGCTCACCCGTCTCACCTTCCCCACACTCTGAGTTCCTTCGTCGCCATCATCTTCGACAATCGTCTTGATTTAGTGGTGACAAAAGCTTTGACACTGCTCTGGGCTGAAGACTTTTGTGTTGTTATCTTTGTTACTTTTTTCTTTTTTCAGATTTTGACACCACTGACAATTTTCCTTAGCTTCTTTCTGCCACGGTGTCAGCGTTGCGGCACGTGGAGGTGTTAAACTCCCTCAGCAAAGCTTCTGCTGATCCTCGTGGTGATGATGAGGAGGAGGAGGACCGTGATGATGATCACAGCGGCAGGCCTGGTGTTAATTCATTGCTTCCTTCCCTTGTACAAAGAATAAAGGCTTTAGCATATCACACTTGTATAAATACACATACACATACATATATATATATATATTTATATATATATATATATATATATATATATATATATATATATATATATATATATATATATATATATAAAATCAGTGAAGGCCGTCAAGGCCTTCTCTGCTGGCCTATTATAATCAAGAAAAAATCAAATTCTCCACATTGATGTCATATTATATCTGAGCGTTGTATTTTTAGGTGAGAGTTTTTATCCAATTAGAATTACGCTAGCTCGTGTTGCCAGGCAGGTTTCACAGTACCAGTATCAGGCACTATTCTTTCAGAGGCCTTCAGATACAATTGTGCGGACGTCTCTTCTGTAAAAGTCGACGAGATTTCAGATTTGATAGACAGTTGCAATCGGCAATCAGATCACGAGTTGGTTACAGTCAGCCTTCTGGCTGGCCTTCCGCTGAAGGTGACGAACGCGTTTTGTGATTGGATACTCACTCGTGAGGGAGCAGCGCTATGCGGAGTCAACACACCGTTAGTCATGACTGGCGACCGTTCGAAAATCTAAACTATATTCTTGCTTTTTTTAAACCACAATGGCCGAAAGAGGCAAAAGTGTGGATTAATTGAAGATGCACTTGCGAGGCCATTTTCAAGACGGACTTTTCAAGAGAAGCTAGCTCGTCCAACACTCACTTAGTACTGTGTAAAAGTGTTTCTGTATATTATTTGTCCAGCCATCAGGTGTCATAAATGATGGCATTGTGAGGGGGATTCTTTCAAGTAGGATGAAGTAGGACTTCAATGAAGGCTCAGGTGTGAAATGCACGGCACTTTAAGGGCATTCCAACGCACCGTTTCAAGTTGGAGAGGGGATGTTTCCAACTCCCCATTTTTCAGGAATGCAGAATTAACAATCGAATTGTCCACTTTTGCAGAATAGTTTCAAGGAGGGCAACCTTTTCAAGAAGAACACGGTTGTCATGTAAATGAACATCCGTTGCTTGGCACATTTAAAAAGAAAAAAAAAAAAAACAGCCGGAATGCATGTTTGAGGGAGGCTAAAAAGTATTGTTTATGTTTCTATTTATGTCCTTTCCATCTCTTCCCCTCCCTCGTTCTCCTTTTCTGACAAAGGTAAAAAGAGAAAGATGGAGCTGAAGGGCCCAAACAAGACTTGAGCTTTCCTCCTTTTTTCTGAATTTAGGAGCTGTCTACGCTCCGCTGAGCACAAACTGAGGCGGCCCGCACAAAAGGCCAGCTCGCCTTTTTCCTGCCTCCTGATTTAAAGGCAGATGAAGAAAGGCGAGGGCCAGATGGAGCTACGTGATGAGAGTAGGCAGCGAGCGACGGAGATTGAAAGGGGGGCCAGGGAGGAAGGATTGACGGCCGTTGAGTGTGAAAAGCAGAAGCTGCTACGCGTGGCCTCCCAGGTACGAATGGGCGGAGGCCACAGGGGAGGAGACGAGGAGGAGGTGGAGGGTGACAAAAACACGGCCTCAAAGGCAGACAAAGGATGGGTGTCACCGGATGGCACCTAGTCAAGCTCTCTTAAATCTCATGCCAGTGTGACGCCCACCTGGGAGAGGGGATTAGCTTCAACACACACACATTCACACACACTTTTTCTCGCTGCCTACCCAAAATAATCTTCTCATCGTTCAAGTTACTGTTACCTTTTTTTCAGGAATGTGCAATGTAATTAATTATTGCATTGCATGCATTTCAGCAGTAGGGCAGTTTTTCTTTCGTTAGCTCTCCTTCATGAGGGATTGCAGGACAATGGCATAAGTGCTGATTGGCGGGCTGCAGGAGATGCCCACTTTAGACGGTTTTGGTGTGTGCTGAAGTTGAAGTAGGGGGAAGGTTGGTTCTTCTCAGTCAATGTTGGTAATAACATGTTTATTACCTGTGACTACAGCTAAACTGATAACCTGGTAACTCACTTCTTGATCGCTTTAACTTGTCAGTATGGGCAGTCTGTACCTCTGTGTTGGATCAAAATCTTGACCCAACATCCTAGGGGAAATTCTCAACCCAATGTGTTGGGAATATGTAACCCAGCATTGGCTTGGGCTCGCCTCTTTTACCCAATTTGGCTTACATTTGACCCAGAAGTTTTAAGAATGTATGACTCTTGCTTGATGTTTGAAAACATGCAGTCTCAGTTAATTGGAGTCTCAAAAATCGTCCCTAAATGTGAATGTGGGTTTCAATGATTTTTCGACGATATGTGCCCTGCGATTGGCTGTCAACCAGTCCGTGCTAGTGCAGGTCCTCGCCTCCGTGGCAGCAAATAAGAGACTTCTATTAATTACACTGCTCAACAGCAAAATTCAATTAGAGATGCACTTATGTGTCCCTAAACATATTTTTGTTTTTCTAGCACATCAGAATTTATTTTACATTTTCAATTTTTGTTTTTAAGTTTGACTATAAAAGTTTTCACATTTTACGGCGCATTCTAATTTAAAACAATGACATTTGAGAAAAAAATCCATCTGTTGCTGACCCTAACCCTTTATTCATAAATATTATTAAATCTATAACAGTGTTACAAATTATATTCTTCTTAATATACTCTTGTTATTATTATTATGAGAACCTGTTGTCCTAGAGAAAAGAATGAGGGCAAATTCTGAATCAACACCAAAAAGATTTATTTCCAAACGTTTACATGCACACTTTGTAACATGTCTCCCTCTGTCTTTCCACTTCACAGTTGTTGTGCCGCGTTTAAAAAAAACAAAAACAAAAAGCAGCACCTTGCTCGTGATAATCACACTCAATCGGATCTAATTTGCCCGCAGCGCCTTTGTTTGTTTATCTTTCTGAGAGTTTGCATTTTCTATCTTAGCTTAATTGTCAATGTGACATCGCTCTTTGTGTATTTGGCTCATCCTAGTAGAAATATGCTTGAATTCCTTCTTGGCATGGAAGTGACAATTGTTTTTTTTTTTTTCTTTCCCAACATAGAACCAAAAAAAAGGAGCAGATGCTGTCATGAATTAAATATGTCATAGAATGCAACGACCAAATGTGTTCGCTAATCAGTGCTCTGTAAATAGACTAACGAACAGCGCTACAATTTATTTTCTTAATTAGCTCAAGACAATTTTCACCTCACAGGAGTCTGTAAGCAAACAAAGACAGAGAGGGTGAAAAGTGCAAGAATCAAGTAGTCGGCGGGAACTTTGCATTTAATTAGACAACAATCAAATTCCCTCTCAGAAGTTCTCTGTCTCCGTCTGTAAACACAAGAAAATCACTTTGGCCTTCGTTGAGCTTGATTCACTCCTCCCGCCCTCAAATGAGGTCACACAATTTTCAGGTAATATATGCCTGCAAAATCACACAAATCTTTGCCTCAAGAAGTCAGTCCAGAAATGTTGTTTTTTCCCCCTTGGTCTATTTGTGACACTTATTTCATCTCAAACCAGAAGAGGAAGCACTTTTCCCACTGAAATGAATTGAAATGCAATTTATCCAGTCCCAAAAACATCACATTTATGCGTTTCCTGTTTTGAAAAAATTGAAAAGATCTATTTATGTTCAAAAGTCACATCGACATACTGCAGTATTCATTTGTTGATGTGTGCCTTTAAGGGGTGTGGCCTAGTGAGTGAGCTTTGTTGGTCTGGCCATTTACCACACTGTTAGTTCAGTGTGAGGTCTGCATCATGCTTCTTGTGAGTGTTTTCATTTTGTAATTTTCTGTTTGGCTTCTTTTAAATCTCACTCAAACTGCGGCTTGTTTTTATCTGTATCCAACTCGCCACACAAATCACAGCAGTTTTATTTATAGAGCGCATTTAATACGCAAGGAGCTTCACATAGTTTAAATTCAAAAATCCCAAATTGATTATGGAAATACTCCAAAAGGCCATAATCATAAGAATGGGAAAGCAAAAAAACAAAAAAAAAAAACTAGCAATGGCTCGTAGCCAAGCTACTAAGTTTCCATAAATAGGAAAATATGTAATGTACACATATTTTCTATGTTTCCGATAGCCGACATCTAGAAAAAGGACAGTGTTTAAAAGAAAAAAAGAACATGTTTTGTTAATAAAACTATAATTGGAATGAAATTATCCTTCTGTAATTAATTTTGCTCAGATGACAGCTTTACAGCTCTGGAACACATTGAGGTTGCAAAAGTTTTCGGTTCACTTATTGTGAATTTGCATCACTGGAAGTCACTTTCTATTAGGGCAGACAAACAATTACTCCAACTAATACAAAATAAACTAAAACAACGCATATAAAACAAACAAGCTCTCTTTAAAAATGTATCAAAACGATCTGAATTTGAAAAAGTCCAAATGAGATGAAAACTAACTGTAAGGAAAAATCCAAACGGATGATGACGTTTCACATTACTTGAAAACTAAAGGTTGAACCGCCACGCCGGGGCCGATTTTTGTCTCTTTTATTTCATATAATCCAAATCCAAACAAACTGAAGGTCAAACCTCCCTCGAACCGATTGCGTTCAACCCCATATATTCCCTTAAATACGCCCCTTAATCGAGGCCGCAAATCGATCGCCGCGGCGAGCAGGCTGCTGTAAATGCACAACTCATCGAGCAGCACGCGACATGTGTGCAGCAACAACCGCGAGTCGCAGCGCAGTGATCCGACACGGATAAAATGTTGACTGCCGTTACGTTCAAATCAGCATGAGCAGCACGCCCTTCATCCTGTGCAAACATAAAGTACCACACACACACACACACACACACATATTGCTGCCCACACTCTCCATAAAACACCCCTCAACCCATTCTTGTCTTTACACATTGAAAATATGCTCGACTTTCCTTCCACCATCCTATCTCCCAATCTACCCCACGTTGCAGAAGAGGGGGTGCGAGGTGTTTGGGTGATGACGGCAGCGGGATGCCGCGGGGGGTGTTGTTGATGTATGGCAGAACTAAAGCAACCCTGCCGATCGATAATGTAAACAGGAGCAAAGAGAGCCTGTAAATAAGGCCCACTCCTGACAGATGTGTTGAGCTCAGGTGACGGAGAGAGAAGAAAAGAGCTGGGGAGGGTGGGGGGGGTGAAATAGTGTGTGTGTGTGTGTTGTGAGGGAAGAAAGAAGGAAGGATGTCGGGGTGAGGAGGATAATGGAGGGATGAGGAAAGGTTGAGCGAGAGAGAGAATGGAAAAGAGGGTAATGGGGGCGAGAAGAGAGATGGAGTGACGGGATGAGCTAACTGCCAAGGAGGGAGGGCGATGACAAAGGACGCAGCGAGTGACACCGAAAGACGAAGCGAAGGCGCAGGAACGGACGGATGAGTTAAGACGGGCGGAAGGATGAGTGCGGAGAATAGACGGCACGGAGGAAATGAAGATGACGATGATCGGTTTGGCGGCGTGGAAACGTTTACGCAGCAATTATGGATTATGATTCATGTTAAGCGCGCACACCGTTCATGTGTTTGTGCGCTTATGTGACACTTTGGAACAATGTTGCGGTGACATTAAACAGATGACGTGCACATGAATGACAAGATGAGATCAGCGAGCCACTGCTGAAACACACACGCACACACGGCCCTTAACTTAACTTAGCCCACTCATGTCAAAGTCAAGGCCGGGGGGCCGGATCCCGCCCGTCATGTTATTTTATGCAGTCCACTTGAGCAAATCGTGTGCGCCTACCCATTTATTTATTTATTTTTTTTAAAGCATTTGCACCAATTTAGCAAATGGTCTTCACTTTTAATAACATTGTGATATTGTCAGCTAAATTGAACCAACTAATGCGCTTGAGTGATTTCAAAACTTGACATTCATCAACTCGTCATGTACAGTCCCCTCCTAAAGTATTCGAACGGCAACATCAATTCCTTTTTTGGGCTTTCAGGTCAAAAGTTGATCTTTTATTTTGTGATCTTTACTTTAAGATGTATTAAAGAACACAGGCGAGAAAAAGTTTTGTTTCAAGTCAGCAAAAGTATTAGGATTAGTATTTGACTGGCCCAGTGATTGACCGATATACTTTTTTCAGGGCTGATACCCTATACCGATTATTAGTCGTCTTTGAGGCCCATAATCGATATTTCAAGCCAATATTCATTGGTTGAAAAAACTATGAAAATGGTGTAAAAATGTTTTTAAATAAAAACTCCAAAACTTGACTACATTTTATTAAACAACTCAAGTGAGATACATCACGTTAAAGTTTTTTTTTTTTTATCTGATAAAAGTTGTACAAAAAGGGCATGGAGCTCCCATGTTCAGCTACTTGTCTTATAGTGCAATGAAAACAAACATCTCTTTAAAGTTTACTACATCAAATAGTTTTCTATTAGTTGTGAGTAGTAGTAGACTGACATTTATTAAAATTTCGGCAAAGTCTGTTGTGGTGCCTGTGACTCGAGGTGAAAAAGCAAACAGGCAACTTACTGCTGATTGGCTGCTTCCCACTGCACAAGGAACCAATAGATGATGCTGTGGGCGGGCCAATCTGTTTCTGTAGGCAAGGCCACAAGCACAGCAGAGTAAGAGAGAGAAAAGTGTGCTGCAGCTAGCCAAAATAAACCAGCTTTTAATTTATCAGCCTTGAAAGTTAGTAAAAAAAGACGGATGCCGATTATCGACAAAATCCCAGATATCGGCCCCGATAAACGGCACAGCCGATAATCGGTCTATCACTAGTTGATAAGTGGGCGACAAAACCTTTTTGAAGTTTATGCCTCCTTGACTGGCGCTGCCCTTCACTATTGGTGGCGCCATACGTGCCTCCAATAAACCAAAAAAAAGTGCTTACATCATTTAGCGGTTAAAAACCCAAGAAATATAGTTTGCTTTTTGCAAATATTCACTTATTGCAGGTCGGTCTTTACGCACTAACCCCTGACTCATTCCAACGCTCGCAACGTGCTTCACGACTGTACTGCAGCAGTCTAAGAGAGCAAACACTCCCATTTACGACATTTACATGTACAATAAACACCCCGAGAGCTGTAGGCAGCACTTACGTCTTCGGAGAGTCCATTTTCCTTTATTGTTATTTCCTGCACGATGGCGGTGTGATTAAGCAGACAAATTTGTTTGTGTTAACCGACGCCTGCTACTTGACAAGTCACCCCAGATTTCAATTATAAATAAACTGCACCTAATGAATCACAATAATGATTCATCCGGCCGCAATGCTCTCACTTTTTACACCAGTGTTTTTTTTGTCATAAACAAAACGAACACCGTGCATTGTGGCTTGCTATCAAATCCGTGCAATTAATGTCTGCTTTGATTCATACTGACGTGTTGCTTGCAAAACTGCTTTTGTTTAGTAAAAGCCTTGTATAACAAAATATTTACTGTTTATTTCAAGTCATCCACCGCAGTGATGTAATTTAACTATTACTTTTCTAAGCAACTCGATACAGTATCATGTACTGAGGCACTTTTTTTTCCTAAACCTCTTACATTCTAGTCCAATTAGATAGCCCTAATGGCCTGAAATTGTCGCCTATTTCATTTTTATTTGATAGTCACAGAGTGGAAATGCGTTTTAGTGCATTTCCATTCAGACATCCGACATTAACAAGATCAATCCTTTGAGTATATATATATATTTGTTTTCGTTTAAACAGTCAATTTTTCATCCTAATTTTCCAGGAGGATGAACTAAGACATTGTAATTTTGTATTTAAGACCGAGTGCTGATTCTTCATTGTGTGACCAAAATGATCATTTTCAATGGAGGACAATTAATTGCCGTGAAATTCTGCAATAACTTTTAATTCCACATCACCTCGTTCTTATTATGGAATAATTGTTTGAGTGAATGTGGCATCGCAGCACATAAAACTTCACATTTTGCACTAGTTTCATCAGTGAGTCTTCGGCCGAGCGCTAATTAAATCTAAGCTAAAACACATCATGGCTGATGTATAATTGCAATTTATGGCTCTTTGAATTTCCATAGTTCAGTAATTCTCTACAAGCCGTCACCATGGTGCATGATTAGAATCGCTCTTCGGAGAAAGACATTAACCTTTGATAACCCAAATAAGCAAAGACGTTGTCAATTCTATACTTTGTGGTTGCATGCTTGGATGCAGTCGTGAATGACATGAATAGAAACGCGTTTCTGTGCTGCAGTTGTTAAGATGACTTTGTTGGAGCAAGATGACATTTTAGCTCAACTGAAACTGACTCAACAGTTTGTGCACATATTTTATATCTGTGGATGCGTTTTGGGGTATTTTTCTATGTCTGAGAGTTGTAAGATGCCTTGTTTTTTTTTCTCACATTTTTTTTTTGTTGGGATTTGTTTTAACGTTGGAAAATATTTTTAGAATTGTTTGCCAGAGAGAATAAACCCGCCGGCAAGATTATGCTTTTGGCTTTGCCATTTTCATGCATTCCTAATTCCAGCCTACCGTATATTATTGAGCCAATGAGAGTGTATTTCATGCTCCTACCATATGTTGGTGAATGACTGCTCTTGCAACGAAGAAACGGGCAGCTTGTCTTTGGCAACGTTCAGCACGATCAACTTTGCGCCTACTGGGCTGCTTTCATGTCGTAGGTAAAAGTGTGAAAAGCATTCTGCTCATGTGGTCTGTTTCTCAGCGGGACTTCCGCCCTCGTGTGTCGCGGACACAGCAACATTTCCCGTGGTGTGCCACCCTGTCAACTCCTGAAATCATTTGGAATCTTTTTGCTCGCGGTCTCATGGTGCAAACCCGAACCACTTCCAAATGGGGGCCTGCTTATTAAACTCGATCCTCTTTTTTTCCATCGCCATGTTTTCAATGTAGACTGAAGCAGCTAAAAGGAGAAAACTATTTTTTTTTCCCAAGACTTATGATGAGAAAGGAAAAAAACTCACCCAAAGCCAACCACTTGATTAATCAATTTGATCATTCCAAATGAAAAATAAATCAGTGCTTTTGTAACATAAATGAGCACCATGTCTTTGGAATTGTTTCGAGTGACTGTAAAACTGTAGAACTCGCCTTTTAGCGAAATAGTCACGAGAGCGGTCAGAAAAGTGGTTAAATATAATGACTGAATCACAGCAGAGTAGTTACCATTCGGAAAACATAGTTGCCTGAGGGCCTCGAAAAGGATTTTCTTCGATTTAAAGCAATTTTTATCGTTCTAACATTAATTAATGCTTGTTTAAATCGCTTTATCTATCCTGTTTTTTTTTTGTTTTTCTTTACAATTCCCTATTTCTTTTTCTCACCACTCCATTGTCTCCCTTTGCATTTACTGACTTCATTCTGTTTGACGGCTGCAAACCGAAATTTGGTCGGATGGTTAGTCGAGTATGAAGTTGAAAATCAGAAAGCAAGTGGAAACTACAGAGTTTATATATTTTTTCACAGTGATGAGTGTGCGTAACTGACAACAGTTAGCATGACGCTTTTCATCAGAGAGATGTGACTATTCAACTTGGTTACTTCCTGGCCTTTCAATCAGAACTTCCAAAAATGGTCACCTGGGCACCGTCATCTTTCTGCCATACGATGAAACCTGCAAACTGAGCGAGTGCAGTGCGAAAAGGGTTTAAGTTAGCAACTGGCTGTGCTTAACGCCAATTAATTTAGAACTTTTTTTTTAGCAGCAATAGACATCAGCTAGCGACACTGGATGAATACTACATTTAAATCCAAATGATCATTTGCTTCAACCTTCACCCTGTTAAACACGTTCGATTGAATTGTTAAAAAAAAAAAAAATCCCATGGCACTACACGATAGGTGTGTTAAATAGACGTTCGGATTATGAGAGGGTCGTGGGAAAATATCTCACTGGACGCAAGAAATTGCAGAACCCTGCGCTATCATTTTGGTGTCTGCATTAACCAAGTGGTCGTGTCATACCTCATTTTTGTTCCTCTAAATTGGGCGAGGGTCTCATCAAAAACAAGACGGACTCTCATTGCTTGGCAAAGCACATATAAGCTTAATATTGGCAAAATATCTAAAGGTAAAATGAAGGCCTTCATCATTAATTAATTGTCCTATATGCATGAGAAAGTAGGAAGTGCATAAGAGGGACTTTCTGAAGTAGCGTCTCGAGCAAGTCATCTAAAATTGTTCCTCTGAATCACGTGTTTCACCGAGAGCGAAAAATTGGACAAGTGACACATGTAGGAATATTAGCACCTAATATCCACATTCAAGTCTGTGATGTGTTTGAATGAAAAACTCAGTGTGTGGCCGCTTGGAGTCTTGCTAAGTGATTTCTTGGGGACCGCTTCTTCTTCATCACGCCGCAGTTTGATGAAGGACCGCCGGAACGCTCTTTCATTCCACTTCTGCCGGCTCTCCTGTAAGTGCGTCTTTCTCGCCGCACGCTTTCATGCGCGTGCTTCTCATCTCGGCGGGGGCAGCGAGGCGTCGAACGTGAGAACATAAGAGATGGCTTGTTCGTGCAGTGAGGCTGCATGGGAGCGTGTGGAGAGTCTGCTGCTGCTCGGAAGCCAGAAGGCAAATAATCCACGTCAAAAGACTACAGCACCTAAAGTCACGTTCAGTCGTGCACGTTGAAAAGTTTTATTATTTTCAAAAAGCCATCAGCATTTTATGAAATCATTAAGTCTTAGTGAAGTGTGTAACTTTATTCTCAACAACAATATCGGATTTTATCGGACTAAACGCAAAAAGTCCAATATTAGCACTCATCGACAAACAGTCCATTGGAGAATCCGCTCCTGCTCTTGTATCTGCAGCGTCGTGCGCTAACGTGCGTAGTCCACGTGATCAAAACTCCAGTAAAGGAACTAGTGAAGACGGTCTGGGAGTCACCATATTTATGAAAAAATATTGACCATTGTGGTAAAAATAAAAAAAAATATACACACAGCTGTCATTCACTTGAATGGGCCTCGTAGCGCAGTCTCGCCTCGGTGGTCAGCCCGCACGAAGGCTTCGGGAGACCGGCTGGCTGGCTGCCCGGAGGTCGGATGAAGGAGCGTGAGGACAAACGGCCGTGCCGTTTCCTTTTTAACTGCATTTACACCTTCGCTGCTGGATAATAAAATCGTGTGGACTTAATCGACAGTGGATTACAGGACAGATTGACGAGTTGATGAGCATTTTAAACATCCCGGTGGAGATCGCCGACACCGGCCCTGACGAACGCTTCAGACGGCAGAGGACATGTGTAAACAAAACCGGGACTACGCAGGACTGGCGCTCCCTATACGCAGAGCACGCGCAGTGCGTCGGGCACCGTGTCATCCTTGGGGAGACTTTGCTACATCATCGACTGGGCACGACCAGCGTGCAGAAAGCGCGGGGAGGGAGGGAAGTGGGGGTGACGAATAGGAAATGCATCTACTGGCGTTATTCAGGATACAAAAAAAACCTGTGACTATATTCATTATTGTTGCTGAAAAACCGTAATCAGATTACAAGTACATTTAATAAAAAAGTGGATTATTTTTTCAGAATTACATTTCTAATTTGGGGAGAGAGATCGCAAAGTCGAGGCCTCGTCGCTCTCGAAACTTGCTGGCTAAACAAGAAGGGAGGGGATGGTGACTTCTTTGGATCGTAGTCGCTACAGGACTTATTCGTTAAAAATGAAACGTGTCAACTGTCAAAATGATCTGGACTTATAATGGAGGATTGCTAACCGCTAACATGCTAGTGCTACGCCCGCGACTTTTAAGTGGGTACTTCACTAATTCCCGTTGGAAATTGCCCACCGCTATGCTATTTAAACGGCGTAATGTCAATATAGGCTACTAAATTAGTCACCGGCAATTAAAAAATACGACCGTATTTTTTGTATTAACGCCATGTCTCAGTCACAGAGCGCTTGCACGCGCGTGTGCGTATTTGTGTTTATATGAGACGGCACGTCGGAGTACGTGTGAAGCAAATGTATCTCCTCTACCTTTTAGACATTTACAACCTGGTCATGTGGAAATATTTGAAAAACTTCATGAAGCTACCAAATCTACTTTCCCTCACGAGATGAAGTTATCTATCCGTCTAACTGTCTGTCTGTCGGTCTGTCTGTCTCTGCTGCATGGTGCCCAAGTGTTCGTCAGTGTGTCTCCTTCACATTTCTTGTGCTTTGGATTTGAATTGTGGGTACTCAGGCTTCCCCCAACATTCCAAAACCATGCATATTAACAGCCATAAGATGGGGAAAAAAGAGAAATATATCAAAATAAACATCATATTGATTTGTTGTATTAATTTCTTTCAACATATTTGGTATTGGAGCAATCCAAAAGTAATTAAACGTATTTGTTACGTGAATATTACGGCACTTTGATTTCATTACGAACTGCATTTTTTTAACAGGTCACTTGTAACTGTATGTATCCATTTGATAGTCAGATAAACCCCAATCATACCGATTGTTATTCAGTTTGACAGTATAACTGGATCAAGTCTCTTCTAACAATTCTTTCTTAAAAAATAAATGACATCATGTATCATTCTTGCTCATATCGTATCCGACGATATGGGAATCGGACATTAGTCTAGGCTGCAATATCGGTATCGAATCGGAAGTGGAAAATGTTGTATTGGGACATGCCTAATATTTAATAATATTTATGAAAAAAGGGTTAGGTTCACCAACAGGTGGAATTTTTTTTTTAAATGGCATAGCTGTAAATTACAGCACATGGTAAAATCCGTGTTGCGCAACCTTTTATAGGTAAAACTTAAAAATGTAAATATCTCAAAACCTTATGTGCTAGGAAAAAAGAGTATATACAAATTTGAATCAGCATCAAGAATAAATTGGACACATGAATCTCTAATTCAACAACTAAAATGTAATATTTTTTTTTTAAATTAAAAACGAATGGAAATGGCTTTTTAGTTCGGCCCTTGTAAGATTCAATTTGATGTGCTGTCATTTGATGCCAAGAACCTCAAGTAACCCACATTTTAGGCCCTTATTGATTTATTGCTGTTTATTTATTGATCTTTTTTATGTCGTAAAACTTGTCTCTTAAACGCACCGCAGGGATAAGTAAAGTTGTTGTTGTTTGAATCTGAACATGAATTTGTCTTTCCTGTGGTGGCAACAAAATCGGAATTTATTAGATTAAAGTGAAATAAACTCCAGTGTTATTAGCATCCACTTACTTTGATTGCTTTGGTTGGGAGGAAATACAATAGTGTGGCGCTTTAAAATGTAAACTGCCGACAAAACATTCATTTGGGTTATTTCACTGACAAGCACGTCTCGGAAAGAAAGGCTGTAATGATAACAGCGACGTGGGAATACGAGGTTCATGTTTTTGCGCAAATGTCTGCTGATAAGATAAGATCATGAGATCAGCATGTTAAGTGTCTTAAGTGTGTTTGCTGGCCGGCCGTGGTGGTCCTCGGGGGTGTTGGATTAAACAATGTCAGCAGAGCGGAGTGCGCAGCTTGTTAACTGCGTGTGAGGGCCAGTGTGCTGTGTAAATGTCCATCTTAATTAACCAGAGATAAATCTGACCCATGAGGAAGCGGGGATAGCTCGGTCTTCATTTTGTCTGCAGCAAAACAACAGAGGAGATTAATTATCGGGGTTTAACACCAAATCTTTGAAAATCTCTTGTGTCTTCCTCAGATGTACTCATATTGGCTTCATCATTCTGCACACAGTTTGTCAATAGCCAGAAATTGTACATTTTACCCCTTGAATCTTGACCCAATGTGGTGGGTCAAATCCTCGACCCAGTGTGTTGGGTACACACTAAATAACCCAGCATTGGCTAAGTCCCTTTTGGGTTCGCTATTACACCCAATTTGGGTTATTGCATCTGGACTGAAAACCTTTCCCCATCCCACCTCCAAATGGGCCAGTCTGTATGTTGTGTATTAATGTGTGCCCGTTTGCTGAGTTTTTTATTTTTCTTTCTTCCAAATCCATACTGCTGCTGCCCATATGTCTCCTCCATTTCATTGAACCGTTCGGCACAATGATAATAAATCTATTCTGATTCCGACTTTTGACCCAGCAGTCGTCCATCGATTGTCCTGTAATGTGCCTTTAAAAAAAAGACAAAAGTGTGTTTTGGTCACATTTAAAGACTCGGATAAGGTTTCTCTTATTTTTTTTTACAAGCAATGCAAGGTTTGAAGGCATCCCGTAGACAAGAAATCAAATTAAATTTTGTTGCAGCGTCATCATACAAAGGCGACTTTATACTGACTGCTGATTTATCTGTTGTGCACGGTGCCTGCGCGGCCTGTTTCCGACCTGTCTCGCTCTCCTATATTTTCACTTCGATGCCCTTCTTATGCACTTTATTTAATCACTTTGTCCTATGAAACTGTTGAAATGAAGCATGCTGTAAATTGATTTGTCAAAGAAGAACAAAAAACATTTTTTAAGTCAGCATCAGTTTATTTATTTCATGCATTACTTTGTTATTCAAATTTGTATTTTCCATTTTCCATTTATAATTGTAATGTAATAATTTAGTAGAATATCGCTGATTTCATTTACTTGGTTTAATAAACTCGTCAAACGGAAATGTTTGGGTTGGGCCTAAAGAAAAACAATTTCATTAAGGAGCGTTATTTGAATAAAGTGCATCAAAGTCCTAAGTGGATTGAAAGCCTTTTTAACTGCAAAGCATCCCCACCATGCTTGTACCTTCGTTACCTTTTTTGGGGGGCATGCAGTGGATAAAAAACATTAAGAATAAAATAATGTATGAAGTTTTTGTTAGTTACCTTTTCTCCAACATCTTTGCGTTATTTGCTATAAAAGCTATAAACAAGACACAGAGACACCAACATGGTCACATGTTGTCGCATAATCCTCATGCAGTAGTGAAGGTCAGCAGCTGTTAGCAACGATAGCTTGGAACTGCTAATTTGGTTTGCTAGTAGCTTGCGGGCTAATTGTCTTGATAGCTGAAAGCCACCAGCTGATTTTTTTTGTGTATGGACACAAATTAACCTTGCCAGGCTGCTGTGTTTGTGAAAGTTAAATCCACATTTCCTGTCTTTGCTGCCAGGATGTTATAGGGCCAATAGAAATATATATATATATATATATATATATATATATATATATATATATATATATATATATATATATATATATATTAACCTGCTACCTACATTATGTAATACATACCAGATGGCACATTGACTGCATTGTTTTTCGTATATATATCATGACGGGGGTCGTGCAATTTATTTATTTTTTATGAATTATTTCTTTTAGTTTGTCAAAATGGAAATGACATTTTATTGTACTTACTGAAGGACATTATGTTTTGAGTAGTACCTGACTAACCTTAATAAATGGACCTTTGACTCAGTGAAAGAAATTCTTTTTGGCACTTTAATAATTGTATTTGAGTCCTCCCGCTGCACACCAAACGTTTGAAATGAAGAATGGCGCACAAGATGAAAAGTTATAAAAGCTCAGTCATCTCTCCCTACGTCCCACATCAAGAACATTCGTATTTTGATTTCATTTTTCATTTTTTAAACTTGAAAATGCACAATGTGCAAAGACCGTGAGCAGTTCGATCAGAAGGTTTCTCCCATCAATGAAGAACACCTCGACAATGAGCTGAATTAACAAAAGGCCGCATTCACAGACTGATCAAAGCAACTATTGCTTTTGAACAAAATAATTTTCTTGTGGACACCGCAGTTCAGAATTTTTTTTAATAGGCTTGCTTAGCTGCTACGCCACTTAACAACTATTCATTCATGTTATTTTATATATATATATATATATATTTATATATTTATATATATATATATATATATATATATGTATATATAGGGTATTTTTGTCCTTTGCAAAATTTTAAAATCAATAAATTAAAAGTATCATTGGATAGGCAAAAAAAAGTGTATACTTGCATATTGTTTTGCACAAAATTACCCAGAATTGTGGGTTATTTATTTGTCCCTTCTTTTGGGATTAAAAAAAAAATAACCCAAGAAGTTTGGTCAGTCACTCTTTGACCCAAAAACACAAAACAACACCCAAACAAATAGTTTATTTTTTGGTTTATTAAGTTACCCAAGGAATTGGAATTGGATTTTTTTTTTTTTGGCGGGGGGGCTCAACATATTTTAATGTAGATATAACACTCTAAAAACAGTTGCATAGAAAAAAATTCTGCTTGGATCAATTCGACCCAACTTTCTGGGTTATTTTGTACAAAACAATCTCATTTGTTTTAGCTTGTAAAGCCATTTTTGTTCTTGCATGCAAAACAACCCCAAAAATTGGGTCAAATTAACCCAAGTGTAGTCATCGTATTAATTGCAATGTTTTTTTTTGTTTTTTTTGTTTCTAATCATGTGGTCATCATGATTAATGTGTGTGTGTAGATGTGATCCACACAGTGGGGCCAATTGCGCAAGGCAACGTCGGGGAAGCGGAGAAGAGCGCTCTGAGGTCATGCTACATCAACAGCCTGCGGAAGGCGACGGAGAACAACGCACGCTCGGTGGTGAGATGAAATCAAATGTGTCGATTGTTTGGACTAGTGAGCGTTGGTGTTGTGAGAAAATGAAAAGGTGCAGAAATAGGAGCAAAAAAAAAAGAAAAAGTAGATTAGAAGAAGGTGTCTGGACAGATTCCTCGCATTGCATTCCAACTGAGATATGCTGAGCGGGGCATTGCCGACTTGTGTGACGGTTTTATGAAACACTCGAGACGGGGGGGCTGGCGACAGAACGAGGTGTCACAGTCGAAGAAAAACACTGACGTGAAAATGAAGACGACAGCAGACTGGAGAAAGCCAGAACGGTCCAGTACTTATTCCCCGTTTAGAATTCTGTAATTTGTATGGAATGGCAGATATACCCTTGACTGGTCGCCAGTCAATTGACGGCCACATATAGATAAACAACAATTCCTATTCACACCTGTGGACAATTTAGTGAAGCCAAGAACTGTGAAGCAGACGCGATCAGTATGCTTCCACAGCGCCGTCCATCTGAAGCAATTGTGGCACAAATTTGTGCATTATTTGTTGCTACAATATGGCATGTTCACGTCCTGCAATTTCACAGATTAGTTTTTATTTTTTCAAGAAAGTTAATGACTCTATTTTTGGTCTAACGCTCATCTGTTTGGCATGTAATTCCACTCTTGGCCACTAGATGACAGCACACGGCAATTCGATAAATGTGATGAAGAAGGATGTCACACATTTTGGTTCAAAATCATTTGCAGTTGATCTTCTGAGATTCGCGTGTTTTACATAATATGTCAACTTCGTGCCTTTTACTTGTTCATTGATCCTGGCAAATTCCATCTCTTGTCTTTTTTTCTCAGTTTTAATTTGTCTTCATTCTGGGCTGTTGCAACTTTCAACATCTGTCTTCAATTAAAACGTTTCTTACCATGAACATTCATGTGACATCAAAGTATGACGATTCGCAGGCATGAGATTTATAGACAGCCATCTTCCTCTTTTATCTCCCAATTCGCAGGTCTGTTACGTGACGGCAACATACTGTCGCTGATTTTTGTGCATTTCAGGTTACGATGAATCCCGGATCCATTTACCTTGTCTAATGAAATGTTGCTGTTTTTTTTTTTTTTATTTTCGGGAGACCAAGTCTTTGTTCCTAGTTTAAAATAAAATGTACCAACAGAGTCGCATGGGATTGACGGGAAACTGCGCACACATGCTCGGCCGCTTGTAAACATAGCTAATTGAACGAGGCCCCGCTAATCACGTTCCTCCAGCTGTGTCGGGGATGTACAGTATTATGAGCCCTCAAGCGAAACAAACATTTCTGACAGTTGTCGTTTGCAACGAAACACGGTGAACCAGGAGGACGCACTATATTAAGCACGGAGGTGACACTGCGAAGAAAGCAGGAGGGAATGTTTACAATCAGTTGCACAAGTGAGACCATCCATCTTCCTTTGCTTCAATGTTCAATTGTGGGGAAAAATAATGAACGTGCCTGCAGGAGGAAGGCGTTCATTTGATTTGGTGTTTATTCAAATAACATCACAAATTAACGCTTCTGTTTGTGAAGATGCTCCCCACGCAAACTTCTGCCTCACTGTCTGTTGTTTTCTTCATCCTATTCCTATTGTTTTGAACAAAACTTTTTTTTTTCCCCCACACAGTCATTGATTTCACTTGGGAATAGATGGGCGATTTAAATGCTAGAGTGAGCCACAATTTTTCATCAGTGCTTCTGCTTCTGGGGGCCACATAACTGCGCACTTCCTAACCAGATGTACTTTGGATGACAACAAATATATTTTAAGACAAAATACGTGCTCTAAATATATTTCATTCATAAATGTTTCAATGCAAAAGATCCACTATTGTAACCCAACCATGAATGGTTTGACGCAAACAACAAAACAACCACACGATGTAATTTATTTTTTTCTGGTGCAAAGGACTCTCTTGCGTAAAAGTTAACATTCAAAGAGGCAAAAAACACATTTTTCCACAAAAAAACTCACTCAAAATTGGATTATTGAGGTACTCTGTTTCTCCTCACCTTGTAATATAGGGCAGCACGTGACCTGTCTGCCATCTAGCGGTGATTGGTGGTATTACAACTTAAACCTAAAATTGAAACCTGTGGATTCGCAGTTCGTCTGATTTTTTTTTTTCGTATTGTTTCCTCCATTTCTCCTGTTTTTTTTAAATGATGAAAGAATTCTTTGGATTTCCCTTACAACATATCGCACCCACCCCCCCGAGGGCAGTTTCAGCATAAGCGCAAAATAATCATCTAGAAAAGGTAACTCACATCTTTGAGCTCGAATGTAGTCAAATTTTGTTGACCATTCTTATTGACTGTTCAACATGTGACTGTCTCTTTTTTTCTTTTTTTTTTTAACATGCAGGCCTTCCCGTGCATCTCCACTGGAATCTACGGTTAGTGTGTGTTTTATAAATCCCTGCTTATATATCTACGGACAACGACAAGAGACTGTTGTCTATCTGGCGTTTCGTTCCTGAGTCGCCCAACGGCTCTGGGCACATCATCTTGTCCCACCCAGAGGTGATTCTCAGATTAAGGCCTTGTATTAGGAGCAGCAGATTAAGGCAGATTAGTCCTCTGATGGTGTCAGATTGACTGTAATCCTCCATCACTCTCACTGAGAGGGTGTTAAAAACAGCGCTGAGAGAGTCCCACGGGGTAGTTTGGCGCTTAGCTTGTGTTCGATTGCTAGAAAGCACACATGGAAATTAACAGGAAAAATGTGTTGGCAATAATTTTTATATTCCTTTAAAAATAACTCGGACTTCAGATATTGCATTCAGTGACCACAAGATTAGGTATGCCTGCAAATTCTGATGATTCTGTTGACATATAAGGATTGTTCGAAATACTTTGACATTAAAAAGATACAGTAATAAGGAGAGGTATTCATTTTACAAAACAGTAGAAACGCTTGATCAAGGTGGCAAACTCAGGCCCGGGGGCCAGATCCGGGCCATCATATTATTCTATGTGGCCTGCAAACGCAAATCTTGTGCATCAATTTCAATGATTCTGATATTGGCGCATTTGTTTGTTACCAAACTCCTTTTTAACTTGAACAACTTTGATGATTTACTTACTGATTTTAAAATGAGTTATCCACCAATTTGTTGTGTATAATGGAAACATTTTTATGGTTTCACTACAGTGTGGCCTTCAACAAAAATGAGTTTACATTCCTGCTCTTGATTGATTGATAGTTAGACAATTTGAGGAAGTATGCTTTGTATTGGAAATGGTGTATTTATCAACATACTGTATGCACTTTGCTACAATAAATATTATTTATGGTTATGCATAAAAAAAATAACAATGTGTACATGCTCACAGTGAAAATTGCACAATTTGTCAGGAAAGCACCAGCAGTGATGTGATTTATTTCAAGCTTCACAGTGGGCCGACTTTGGCATATTACGTGACGGCTGTCGCTGTGTTAATTTACACGTGTGCCCACATTTCTTGTTTGCTGCCTTTGCTATCCTATTTGGGTTCATTATGATATCCCTCGTGTTCGGGCAGCAGCAGTCAACTTGTTACATTTTCACATTCTCACTTGCCGACATTCAAATGATGCCTGCGTGCACAGATGAAGCACACGATGTAACAACAAGCCGATCTCACCGGAATAGATGACGTAACACTGAGGCGAGAGTGTCACACCTGTGCAAAACAAAGCCGATCGCTATCAAGCTGTGCTCATAACAAGCTCCCCCCGACACGTGCACAAACACGCGCACACACATCTGTCACCACGCCTTCTCTTCCCAATTCTGGGCATATCCTTTAATGTTGCAGGTTATCCACCTGAGCAGGCTGTGCATGAGGCCTTGACAACCGTGAGGGAGTATCTGGAAGAACACCACGACAAGGTGTGTGTGTGTGTGTGTGTGTGTGTGTTTGCGTGTGCGCGCGTACATTGGCAATTTTCCCGAGCATTTCCTCCAGGTATTATTCCTATCCCGGCTGTTGTTTTTGCGTCGTGTTGAGACGGAGGAGAAGGTGTCTAGGTAAAGCGCAGACTGCGGCGCGCTCAGTGACACGCCCTCATGCTCGGGGCCACGTCTGCCTTTTAATTGGCTCCTTGAGGGACTGAGACGTGGCCAACACTGACGCGCGCATGCTTGTTTTCCGGAGAAGAGAAAAGACCAAATGATGCACAACTGATGCAGTCGCTCGTTAAGCGGGACCTCCCTTCTTCCGCCCCGACTCCTCCCACCCCACCTCTCTCGACACCTCCCAGAGAGGCTGTTCAAGAGCTTATTGTTAGCTCGGCCGTCCCAAGGGAGTTTGTGACTAAAGCCGCGAGTGCTGAGTGGGTCATGTCTCGACTCTACAGTGCATCGCTGTTTCTCAGCAACCCATACGTTTTAAACACATTTCAACTTAATACCCTCAAAACATTAATTAAAAATCACCTTTTTTTTTTAGTGTTCCTTAGTATCTGTTCTCACTCTGCTTGATCTCCAAATAAGAGACAAAGCGTGCTTGCTTCAAGCTAATTCTCTCCCCATATTTTAAAAATGGCGCATAAAAGAAAGTTAAACATTATACATTCAACCAAACCATACAATTTCATCTACCCCATGTACACTGGTTTAATGCTGACATATAATTTCAATAAACAGGCTAATAAAAATTTGTTTCAATATAACAGTACTGTATTTTCTAAAAGCCGCTACTTTTTTCCTAGGTTTTGAACCATGCTGCTAATACCAGGGTGCGGATTTTCTCTTTTTTCTTTCACCGGTTGGGGCGCTCTATAAGTCAGAAAATACGATAAATAAATTCAATTTTTTTCTCTCTCTCTCTCTTGGGTCTTTTCTGTTTTAATTAGCAAAGTTGTTGCCGTGTTAATCTTTTTATGTACCTTTATGTGCATTCACCGTACAAAATATAAACCTTAAAATAACTGCTACTTTTGAGCACACACACAGTGAAGCAACACATACAAACAGCGCATGCAACAGCACTCACCGGCATATTTTCCGTCTCCTCTGTGAGAACGATGTTTATTTCTGGAGTTTATAGTTCGGAATCTTACCTGCTTCTTCTTCTTCTTGCTTCTTAATTACGACGCATTTCTTCAAAGTGCGCAACTCTAAATTCAGACTTGCCACAAGAGTGTTAAAAAAAAAAGAAATGCATATCGTCACCTCCTTAAAATAATGGCCCAAGTCACTCATTGTTTTCAGTTTTTCAAAAAAACACAAAAGAACCAACCAAGTACTGATTGCACATTTCTTTTCATGGGTAGAATTGAATGAGCTGTTTTGCAACGGATGTCTCCCTTTTTAGCAGAGATGGCCCACATCATGAGGAAAGGTTTAAGGCAAAAAAAAAATAAATAATGGTCTTCCAAGTATAACTTCCATCATTATTTTTAAGACACCCGGCAATATTGCAATAACAAAAGCATCTCTGTCCTGTCTGCTCAGTCGGTGTTTATTGAGACATGGCAAATATTTTACAGTAGGAAAGTCTCACTTCACACCACCAACCAAAAAATGTCACAAAACGTATTCAGTCTACTGAAGTAATGACATCCTTGTGTCAGTTTATTCACAACATTTCGTACTTAGTGTTAAATCTGGGTCTTTTTTGTTGAGCACAAATATTTTCTGTTGCTTGAATGGCAACAAGTGAGTGCACATTCTGTCACGTAGCGAAAGACTTCTGCCTGTTCTGCCTGTCACTATATCTCGCTGGCATAGATTGATGAGAAATTGAAATTGGGTAATTTCCCTCTGCACACCTGATAAATTCTCACGGCACCGTGGTTGGCAATCACCAAAATGAAAGTTTAGCATAATAATGGAAGAAGAACAGAATGAATGTTATTGTGAATTATTCACCTTCCGGGCACAAGCGGTAATCTCTCTTTGCACATTCAACACAACTAATTGGTTTTAATTTCACATATATCGTCCTTTTATATTTGCATGTGGGTAAAGGATGTAAATATACACAAAAAAAGAACAAACAAAACAATATATTTAATTCCATATTTCACTCCGATTTTGTGAGTGTACTCCACACATTTCGTTAAAGGCTACTTTGCCATTTTAAGAATTTGAACTTTATCCCACGAGGTGATGTTCCTCAGGTTCTGGTACACTCGCTAGCCACAAGTAAAGAAAAGCAAAAAAAAAAAAAAGCAAACATGTGTTGTGCGCTCCAAGGCTGCCGCACTGAAGCTTGAACTCCCACACCGGGCAGAAATCAACACAAAGCAGCCTAACTATAAATCACACTCCCTCGCCCACAACACAAGAAACAATCCTAAACTATGTTCAGACATTATGGTGGTGATAATGCACGGTCAGGAGTTGCGAAATAAGTAAAGCCGATAATAGCCTTGTAAGCATCTTTTTTTTGCTGCAGTAATATTCATGGAAAGACGGCGCCAAAGCATTGCGTTGATAGATAACATAAATAATAAGTACAGTAAATCCATAGCAGCTCATGTAAACATTACACTATCTGAAGAACAAGTCAAGAGTTTGAGGATTTCTTGTCGCGGCACTCAATTGAGCAATGTTGTCAATTGATTTCAACACAATTTGGTGTGTGTGTGTGTGTGTGTTTCAGATGGACAGAGTTATCTTCTGTGTGTTTTTGCCAAAAGACCAGGAATTGTATCTGCAGAATCTCCCCCTCTACTTTCCTGTTGGTACGTTTACAAGCACACACACACCCACACGCTCGCTGATACTCAGGATCTGTATTAGAATTAAAGTAGTCTGCACAAGACCATATTTTTTATAAATTTACTCACATGTACAAAAACGGTAAAAATAAATTAAAACTAAATTCAAGTATTTGTTTCCATCCTAATCATTTTTCAACAAATTGCAATGCTTTTTATGAGTCAAATGTGGTGGAAATTTTAACACTTGATGTGGTGATTTCGTCAACAAATGAATTTCAAGATGTTGGTCGTTTACAGGGATAAATTAGTTTGGAATCAGTTTTTATTTTGTTTTGACTTTGGATTTTTAAATTTTGTTTGTTTTTAGAGGAAGTTTGTTAGTTTTTCTTAAATCCCCCCAAAATGTTCAGTTTTTGTGATGTTTTACTTAGCTCTAGAATTTGGTTTCATATTTTAATATATGGAGGGTTTGTTGAAAAAAAAAAAACAGTTCACTTAGTATTGTGTAATAAAGTGAAGTAAATCTTGTGAGGATTAGTGGTTTGGAAAGGAAGGAAGGAAACTAAAAATGATTGTTTGACCTTCTTTCTTTGTACGAATGTACACCAATACCAAAATAAATCCATTTAAATGAACCCTTCAGTTCAGTTAGCTTAAAAGCATTCTGGTTTTTATTTTATTTTGTTAAGGATTTTTTATTTAATTTATTTGATTTTGCAAGTTTTCGTTAACCATAGTAATCTTGCTGGTCTACTATGTTCGGTACGTAGCTTTTTCTGTAAATTCTTGAAGAAACGCACAGTCACACACCTTCACTAATTTGCATTTACCCCCAAAAATATTTCATTCTGAATTTGTTTATTGAGAAATAAAGTAATCTCGTGCAGTACTTTTTTTGTGCCATCTCCTAATTTCTTGTGACAATCCAGTTACAGATTGGGAATATTTTAATGTGACTAAATTGTGAAAAATGTTAAATAACATACATGAAACAGATAATGGGAAAATTCAAGTCTAATTATGGTAAAAAAAAATTTTTGTGAATCAAATTTCTCCAAAATGAACATACTTTTTATGTGGGTATACACAATCAAGGATGACTTTGCCAAAGGAGACCGTTGGCCGTAGCACTGCACAATACCGCACTAAACACACACAAACACTTCCATGTGAACGTGTCAATTCACACACAGTAGTGTGATGGTTACCAGTTCCCACTCATGTGCTAATTGCCCACAATTAAAAAACAATATTATGAAGACAATCCTTACGCACACACATCTGCAAACAATAACGATGTTTTCCCCGAAACGAGAGTGCAAACACATAGAAAGCCCAATAGCACAGGACAAACATTTAAGCGTCGCACTGATTGTTTTCTTCAGTGATGGCAAGACCTGTTGATTAAAATGCACATCAGCCAGTTGGACACAGCAATTTCCCGTTAGCCTAATGTGTCAGTACGATTTCACTTTACATGCGTTTCCTTTTTTTTTTTTTTTTGTGTAGCCCGCTGAGTGTTCACAGCAGCTTCAATTCAGGTACAACTTGTAACAGCATGTGTCGCTCAGACGCAATCTGTTTGAACTTGGCCATTAACCTCAGAGGACCATGTCATATTTATGAAACGCAAATTGTTTTGGGAGTGTCCACTAATCACAGCTACACCAGTATAAAATAACAAGTACTTGACTTGTTTATAATCCTTTTTTTTTTATTATGGGTTAGTTTTCATTTTATTTTGACTTTGTTTTTTGTCTTTTTCATTGAGGTTTAATTGTTATATTTTTTTAAACTTTTTTCAATTTTTTGTTTATTATTTTGTGAGTTTACGTCAGTGCTTCTGAAATAGTGGGGTGGGCCCCCCTGAGGGGGCGTGCGTGACCCTTGGGAACGTGCTTTTTTTCCGTCGTACTACATTAAAGTGTAATTGCACACCCAATCCAGTAGTTGGCAGTGGCGCTCTCCTTGCCCATTGAGCGCAGAGAGTATTATATATCTCTGTGAAGGTTTGTTTTGCAACGAAATTGTTATTTATAGTTGCGGCATAGAGTGGGGGGCGTGAATTGTTTCCTTCTTGCTTTGGGGGGGTAATGAAGTAATTATTTCAGTCCTAGCAGAACAGGACTAACGACAAGAATTCTTTACTAATGCTGCAGACAAAAAAAAACACGGTAGCCAGTCTTGTTGAAAACCAATTCATTGAAGCACGACTGGCACGTAAATCAAAGCAGGTGTGTTCAATTTTACATTAAAGACCAACTCTTTTTTTTTTCTTTTTCTTCCCCGTGGCCACTCAGTCAATGCAGCCAATAGAGAGCTGCCTCTGGGGTTAGATCGCACGCAGCGTGGGTCACACTTCAGGTTGATACATCACACCGTGTGTCCCATATGCAGTATGTCTAAAAAGTCTACACACCCTTGTTCAAATGCCAGGTTTTTGTGAGGTCATTTCGACCTCATCAGAGCAAAATAACAACATTCTTAAGACTGTGTTCAGAATTAACCCTGCTGCCATTGAAAGTGCCTTTGATTCAGCCCAATCAGTTCAGCTGCTCAAGTAGACTTTTTTGGGGACATTTTTTGCTTCGTAACAGAAGCCGAAACGGTTTGTGCGCACATTGGCTGGTATTTTCAACTGTTCATAATTCCCTGCATGCTTCACTGTTGGTGTGGCGCTCTTTAACTTTGGTTTCACACATTTTCAACGTGTGTGCGGGATTTTCTTTTTAGTTCTTCAGATGGAACTGGTGCTAAAACAGTTTAAAGTAGCAGTCTAGTCTGACTTTCAGACTTCTGATAGAAATTGAAAGGCTGTGTAGGTTTTTTTAATCCACTTTACATTATGATCAACACTTCAACTGATAAACCAAAAATTTTATTTGAAAATGTCAAAAGCTGAGACATTCTTTGTGCCTGTCTCAGGTTGAAGCACAGGAGAATCCGATTTTCCTGACAAAAAAAAAAAATTCATTAAATCCTTTGCGCTGGAAACCAACATGTGGTCGAGAGCTTTATTATTCGTGTATCTGTTTGCAGACAAACACGGCAGTTAACAGAGAAGGCAGGAAGGCTTTTCTCTCTCTTTGTACTTTTACTGAGCTGTTGCCTGGCAACAAGTGGAGACTCCAGGAAATCACCGTCTGCTTCATTAACTCCACATAAACACAAGGTTTTAAATGGTCTGTTTTTATTTTTGAACAGAATAAACCGAAGTGTTAGCATGTTTATTCTTAATGAAGCAGAGCAGATTTAGCTAAGCAAAATGTTATATTGCCAAACTCCCTAATAAGGAAGAGATAAATGTTTGAAGTTTAAAGCTCCTTCTGACTGGAATAATTTAGCATACCTGCGAATGTCTGCTGCCATTACCTCATTTCTTTTGTATAATTTATCATTTATATTTTTTTAATAATTTATTGCCTTCTTATTAAATCAGATCTGGTGACACAACACCAATGTCACGAGTTTCCGATGTTCATGTGTGTATATGAACACAAACAAACAAATAAATATGCACAGAAAATCAAAGTTACAATTTGAAGGTGAAAGTTCAAAATGTGGCCGGTGACCTAAAGGCCGCTGTTTGGAGTTGACGTTGCGCAATCAGCGTCTGACAAATGCTGTGTGTTTGCAGTGTTTACTCATGATTCCATTTCACGTCTGCACGATTAACAAATCATCCTAATCCTGATAATGAATTCTCAATTTCTCTTTTTTTTACAAATTTTAATTTCTGATTTGCAGAACCCACAGAGACCCCATTGATGAGCAAACTGTGACCTCCTCCTTCCTCTTTCGCTATGTAGGCAGATGAAGACCTCAAGCAGAGGGTAGATGAGTCATAAGTAGTGGATTACTTTTCCTTTTCTTTTTTTTAACCCCCTCTGCATGTGGAACATTTTTTGTGCTATTCCGTCTCATATTTGAGCTTAAGACTAAAGAAGTCACCATTGTAGCGTTTGTCATCATCAGCATGCACTCGTCTGTAATTTAGTAGATCAATATGATTGCGCACACGCATACGAAAGCTTATTAAAGCTATTCACACAAACTCCTTGTGTATGAATTGATTATTTCTCAGCGTGTGATGCAGGTCATTGGACCTCCAATGAAAAGAGTTTCTCTTTTCTTTTGTAGAGTGGGGGAGGAATAAAAACAAATTAATTTCAATGTTTTACCTTGAATATATTAATGCTGAGAATGAGAAGCTAATTGTTCTGATATCAAACCACATTTGCGCAAAATGTTGTACAACTGCTGTTGTTGATACACATTCAGGTTACCTTTTTTGTGGCCGCTCTTGGCAGTAGACAGTCTGTAGTTTTGTTTCTGTTTTTGCTTTTCATGCTTAAAGGGAAAGTCTTGGAAAAAAGGTCTTTAAATAAATATGTTGTATACTCCCCCACTAGTCTAAACATTTTGATTAATATTTCGTTTGTGGAATATGAATAAACATACTCGTTTCTTTTTTTTTTTTATCCGTGTCAGGAGTCAACCAATCAAAATGACTTAGCTTGTGAAAGTCACCTGACCAAGCCCAGAAAACAGGTGTGCCGCGATTGGGTGTTACCCGAGACCTTAGGCACTGGGATGTCATTTTCAGTCGACAGTAAGTGGGCGGTGCAAGGCAAAATGGCCGCCCCAAAATAAAGAAAAAATTTGACTTGACTTCCCCTTTAAATTTTGTCGCTCTCAGTGTCTGTTTGCACAATGCAGCGGTTGTAAAACAACCTAAAAAAAAAGATATTTATTTTTCCTTTATTGCTAATACATCATCAGCATCACCTTCTTAAATTAATTTCTAATTGTTTTCAATGATCAGCAAAGGATCTCTCCTTCATTTGCGCCAATGGAGTGCAGTATGCTATTAAACAGCTCTTTTGGAAACTTTGAACATTTTTTGATTCAAAGCAATAAATAGAAATGATTAAAGTAATGAATGCACTTTTTATGGGCTTTTGGTTGAGCCCAAAGGTACAGCTTAATGTAAACAGTATATTATTGATACATTTTAAGAGCTGAAGTTGAAAATGACAAAATCAGACAAAAATCCCACCCCTTGGGAACTTGCATTACATTTGCATGAACGCAGATGAAATGGTTCAAAAGCAGAAAGGGAGGCAGACACAAATAGCCCGCATAGAGCCCAAAGCTGAATATGCAAAGTAAAATTGCTACATTTGAAATAGTCTGCTCACTTTTCCCCTGGTACTGAATAGAATTTCATTTTATTCTTCTCATTTTGTTTCTATATCAGTGATGTTGAAATATTTGACAAAATATTGTTGAAGATTATTAGAAGGATTTTTTTGTAGCTGTCTCAGAAGAATTCTTCTCTCACAACTACTCTGATTATTTTATTATTTGTATCTACATTATTGATCTTTTTTTTTTTTTGGCTTGTTGCCATTTCACTGCCACATGCACTCTGCTCAGGTGCTCTCATGTTCCGCCTCCCCGCAGTACATCTGTAGAAGCGTCTCATTGTTTGCAGCAGGATGTGACACATGTGATGAGTGTTCAGCGGGCAGCCGCTTCACCACTATCATCCGCCAACAAGCGTACTTATTGATCCAAACAATGCGATTCGGTAGCTCAGGCCCACAGAGGTGTTCTGTCTCGGGGTGAAGCCCTCGCATAGGAATAAAAAAAAATCATACAAGCGGACATTGTGTAAGAAAAGCCCTTTTTCTGTAAAAGCATCATTTGTCTCAAAGGGATTTTGAGCTCGTTGATTGTTCTCCCTGCCTGAACCTGCGCTTCCTCCTCCTCTTTTTCCTCCTTTCCCCTTTTTTCTTGCATTACAGCAGAGTGGAAAAATAAACAGATGGAGGAGAGAGGGAGGACGTAGTTCAAACTGAGAGGCAGGAAAAAAGGAAGGGATGAGAGGATGCAAAGCCGGCGGGAAAATGAAGGGAGTAGCGGGATGGCGAGAGCCTGATGAACTCATCTAAGGGGACTCTGGTTTTTTTTTTTTTTTTTTTTTTAATAAGCAGCAGACTGTGAAGCTAATCTCCAACCAGTCAATCTGAATAATGAGCACTAGAGAGGAGGGGAGAGAGAGACAGGATGGGAGGATAAAAAGAAAAGGAGTCTCATTATCCCGCCACCAATTTTCATCACTGTCCTGTCCGTAATCTCTGTCTCTCCGGCTTTCTATTCCTCCCTTTTCCTTGACACATGAGGAGCAATTATGCCAAGTGTTTGGCTAACTAGAAGGCTCGGAGGCTCTGTCGTATTCCACCAGCGCTCTGTGGGGGATGAAAAATGACTGACAGCCATCTTGCTGTTTAATGGGGAATGATTACCGCCATCAAAAGGTGTATTTTTACCTAATTTAGTTAGAGTCTATCGGCAAAGACATTTAGCTGTACTGAACAAATACATTTATGGAATAGAGTGTTCGCCCCGATTATCATGATTTGCACCTCGCCAAGTTGGCCAATTTTTGGGCTACCTTATTCTTTGTTATAAGCAAAAACAAGCCATTTTCGCCATATTCTGGCAATTAAGAATGTATTTTACAATTTATTCTATCAAGTGTTTTTTTTTCCTGTGGAGTATGGACGTAAGTAGCATCAATTTGGTGGAATGGTCACTATGCCATCTCTCTGAAATTCAGTTATTTCAGTTTACTCATGCAAAAATTGACTTAATGTGGATTCTGTGCCAGTTTTGGTGAACGCAGTGCTATTATTTAGTTTTATGTATGGCAACAGGTGGCTACACAAGTTAATTGTACCTTCCATCATCTATCTAGCTATCCATCCATTAATGGAAGAGAATTTCATTGATTTGCCTGTCACGATGCTGCTAGCGATGTTCTTTATGATTGTTGGTGTTATCTGTTATGACCTCAGAAAAAATATCAAATGTGGGGAAAAGATCACTGACTGGACATACGGTCAAACGACTCAAAGATAAATTGACTGCATGTTGATTGTTTTATACAGTCTTGATCACATTTTTGGGCAATCAGTTGCAAAAATCAATTTCTCTGTCAATCTCATCAGAACAAGTTGCGCGCAACCTCGGTGCAAAATATGTGCAGTGTATTTAAATCCACCCTTTTGACTTGAAAAATTGTTTACCTCCTTTGTGGTATCAATCATTATCGTTCATGAAAACTAACGAAATAACAAAAATGAAATTGAAAAAAACATTTCCGTCAGTTAAATCAAGTAAAACTAAAATTGCTTCAAAAAAAAAAAAATCTAATAGAAAAAAAAAAAACAGTGAGAATATCCTTTGTTTTTGTCTTTGTTAATTAATATCATACATGAACTTTCAGGGTTGATTTGAAATTTTTTTTATGATGGTATTGTGGTACATCCCTACATAAGCAACAAGGTCAAATTTGTTTGAGAATTTTACGTAATACTTTGTGACTTTTTTTTTTATTGTGCACTCGACAAAACTGTATAGTGATGGGGGGGACTAAAGCTAATTCTAAAACTACGAAAAACTTAACTAAAATGAAAATCACTAGAATGAAAATCCATAACTACTATACTAGCATGAGGCAGCTTTTTGATTTCCCAGGTTTGACTGTTCCCCATTTCCCAAAGATGATGAAAAGTTAATGAGCTAACGCTCCTAACTTGATGTTTTTCCAGTTCTTCCACAGTCACTACAAAAAAGTGTTGCGTCATGCAGTAATACGCTTCACAAACTTGGCTGGTGATAATCCCGTTTTAATAAACAAAACGTTAACAGTGTTTATGACGCTTTTTACGCCCATACTTTATTTTGAATTTATTGTCAATGTTGATTCAACAGTTTGATTGTTGAGAGAAAAAAAATCCCTCTGTGGATTGCAAAGCTTCAATTTTCAAGACCACATTGTTATTGTTTGGAAAGCCCTTGAGTTTCTGCACTCTAAAATGATTGCCGCTGTCGCTATTTCTTCACGACAAAAAGCTCAGACTATCAAACTGAACAGTTTGCTTGCATGATAAATGTTATAGACAGTGGACATAAGTCTACACACCCCTTAAAAAAACTTTTTCCACCGTTAATTTGACCTCTAAACGAAAGAATTCAAATGAATTATTTTCAAGAGATCCTAGTTCCAGTTGAGGACAATAGTATGATTTTTTTTTTTTGTATTTGTTTATAAACAAATCAGCGAAACTAATTTGTGTACAGATTGGTATTGTTGCCAAATGTTCAAAACCGGTCTTATCTATAATTGGCAGTAAAGAATGACTTTTTAATTTGTCACTTGGTCCGTTTTACGCTACACTTTTGTGGGTGTGTGTGTGTGTGTGTGTGTGTGTGTGTGTGTGTAACACTGAAGTTAGAGGGTATGATTACTTTTGCCACCTCTGACAATAATACTGTCGATGACAGTTAGACAGTCCGAGCTGTCAGCTGTGTTCTAGCAGACCTTTAGCGCCTTCGTGACACCTTCACTTGACCAGACTCCGCAGCTCTGGAACTGTTTATTCCCCAAGGCCCGCTCACACATTGACGCTTACTGCTCCTGATAGTCACACGTTCCAAGTGGCAAACTGACTGGCCTCCATGTCGATAAAATTATTTTTATTATAGATTTAGGTAAGAAATGGCTTTCTGAAAAGTGCTAAAATTGCTAAACTCAATAAAGCTGAATTTTCCCTGTTTTTCTCCAATATTCATATTTATTCAAAACAATACAACTTTATTATTGTAGCGGATTTCATAACATTCGCAGTTGTAATATTTATTGAGGTGTTACCTAAATGAATAAATAATCTTATTTTTAATGATTTTCATTTGTGAATACAATTTAATATTCACAATATACAGTGCACGGATTTTTATTATTTAAAAAAAAAAATGTAAAAGCTGAAATACACTTTTAAATAGGTCCACACAATAACTTCGTTATGTGAATTGCTTAAGAATAAAAAATATTGTTTTGTTGTGATGATTTGGGTATATGGGTTGCATCTAATGAGATGCAATACGTTCACAAAAAAAAATAAATGCCTCCGCAAAGGTAATCACATCAATAGTGTAGAGCAAGTGTCACCAACCTTTTTGAAGCTGAGAGCTACTTAGTACAAAGGGATAGATGCATTTTTGATAAACACTTTTAAAATAACATCAGAATTTGCACAAATTATTTTTTATCACGTCATTATTCTATTGGTCGACACAAAAATGTATGCTTCGAAACGGGGGTGGGGAGGCGATTACCAAAGTGACTATTGGAATAATCGTTAGGATAATCAATTCTAAAAAGATTTGTTTGTGACCACTCTAGTTATTGAGAATTAATGACGTTTATTTTTTTGAAGACGCTGATTGTTTTAATGATTTATCACAATAATTAGGAAACAGATGACTAACAATATGTAACACTTTGTTCTTATCAATTGCGTCCATTGTTTCAATGATCACTTATACAACAGTCCTAGAAAATCACAATCACCCATCACTGGTGTGCTATTTTTGGAAAAGGCCCCACACTGGTTGCACCTCAATATAGTGTATCAATATTTTTTAATTCACCTGGGTTTTTACTAATGTGGTTGGAGTAGTGGCTCTACATTCACATACTGCTGCTTGTAATATTTTGCTAAAATATTTCGGGCAGAAATATGAGGAAAAACAGCAGCGTTCCCTCGGCGAGGATGAAATGTGAGGGTGCGACGGTTGATGTGTATGGATGAGAGGACGATGGAGTGAGGAGACTGATGTTTGTTTACGCGGGAGGAGGTGGAGTCGGCCGAGCCAGTAAACTGCTAGTGAAATGAAAATGGCTCTTTAGCAGAATCCAGGACACTTGGGCTGGGCTGGATCAATGTCTCTGATTTATTGTCTGAAAGCCTGTCAGTGGGAAAGAGCGGCGACGGGAGGAGGGGGGTAAAGGGTGCGTGGGGGATGAGTGGACAAAGAGGAGTTTGGAGGTGGACGAGTCCTTTAATGGAAGGAGGGAAGGGGAAAGGGACGGATGACGAGGGAGTGACACGCCGAGGAGGTAAAAATCAGTGAGATTGCTCTTCAAGTCCTCTAGAATCAATGTGTCCGGGGCATGGGACAGGGGGGAGGGGCAATCCTATTTTGCTCTGGGGGAATGGGTGCAGCATTTTAGGCCAAAATCAATAGCAGACACACGATGCTTGACTTTTGTCCACAGGCCGTCTGCTTTGACAGACAGCATGGAGGCAGCGCAAGATCCTTAAACTGACCTGCTTCAGAGAAGGTTTAGTGTTCCTCCGAGTGGCGACACGTATGCTTACGTTTGTTGTCAGACGTGCAGATTCAAATCCCCGCTACTCTGAGAATTGTACACTGTTTATTTAGAAGAAGTATATTCTCTATGGAGTAAAATGTACTCTCCGAAATTTACTGTGGACTTTGTCTAAATAGGTCAGTTACTTTTACAACGTCCACTTATGATGACACAACATTAAAAAGATCTACAGTGAACTCTAACCCTATTTGCGAAGGTGAGGGATCGACAGCTGCCGCAATTCACCTAAAACCGAGAGACTCATAAAGCACCAATGGCGTGCTTCTCGAATGTCAACACTCATGAACCCACGTTATGTTCGTAAAAAGGTATATTTTGGGTTTAAAGCCGACCCAAACAAACTCGGGCTCATCAACAGCATTGGCTAGCAAAATTAAAAGGGGAAATAAAGTAAAAAAAAAAATTTTTTTTGGACTAATATGTTCTATATGCTCCCACTGGTCTGAACCAGGTTTAAATAGTTCCGAATTTTTCATTATTATTATTTTATTTTATTTTTATTTATTACAATTATTTTTTATTTATTTAAATTAGTTTTTAGAATAAGTTTTTTTGTTTTCATTTTTTTTTTTTCAAAAAGTGCTTTGTTTCAGTTTTGTTTATATAAAATTTTATTATATTAGCGTTAGTTTTTCTTTTTGCAAAAAAGGTCACTAAGTATTGTGTAATAAGTTGAACTACAATTTTCAAATTACTGTTTGACCTTTCTCCTTTACGGACTATATAGATATAAAATTTTATTGACAAAGATGAAAATCGGAGGACATTTTTGCCAAAGTGACGGAAGGTCTTATAAATCTTTTATAAAAAGCCTTCAACTATAATGACCTTGATGTGAACATGATACTCTGATCAATATTGTATTTCTGAAATAAGAATTAAATGGAATAATTCAACAACTTGCAGACGGCGCCATTTGGGAGAAAACATCATCAGTCGGAAATCGAAATGGGTGAATTGATGTCACGACTACGGCAGCTTGGGAGTAAGCATTAAATGAAGTTTGAAAAGGGAAAAAAAAATGAGCCTCTGCCGAGCGCCTTGGGCAAATCAACAAGGCAGTTGAACTGTTAGCTACTAGCTGCTAACGGCGATGACAGATGTTGCGTTGCATTTGACTGATGCGTAGCTTGTTGTTGCTGAACGTAACCAACTCTGTCGGGTTTTATCAGCAAATAAGGAGGGCAAGAAGCTGAAAGACTTCGCCAACTTTGAGCACATGATGATGTAAATATGGCGACCCCGTAGGCGAGTAGACACGGTGATTTCAACATTCTTTATTTATTTGAATAAATACTTGACTCTTTAGTAATGCCAGCAAAATCTGATGTGACATCACAAATTCTGCAAAGACGCAATTTCACAAATGCCAAACCACAAAAATGTGGAGTAGGAGAAGTCAACAGGGAACATATTCGGAGATGCCAGGTATTATTTTAATATTTACATTTTGTTTTATGTTGTCAGCTTCAAGAATTACACTGAACAACAGTGAATTTAATCAGAGACGACATTCCGTTTCCATAAGCATATTCAAAACAGATTTAATGAAATTACCAATGATTATATATATAAAAAAACCATATATATGATTATTTCTTTATTTGAGTAATTATTTCATGGTCCCGTGTTGCAGTTTTTCATGAATTTATTTTATCTGTCAAACTCGCCCATCAAAGTTAGTGGGCGTGGCTAAACACTGCTGAACTCAAATCTTGTCTTAGCCATTGCCTTGGCCTAAAGTGGTTGCAAACATGGCAGCTACGACGATGGAGGATGGCATGAATCAATTATTGTGGAATTGATTTGCCTTGATTTGATGAGCAGTGCAACCAATCAGGTGTTCCAACCCGCCCACCAAACTTTGGCTAAAATGAATTCATGAAACACCCCACGTGGGACAATGAATTAATTAATTAAATACAGAAATAATGAGATATTATTTTTCACATATGATTATTGGTAACATAATGAATTAATGATACATTGATTTATTTAATTGCGTATTTAATTAACAAATAAAACAATTTAATGACACATTTGTTTCATTATTTAATGGTGCGTTTATTTAAAGGAAAGTGATTTCCTGTTCCGTCGGCCACTGATTTGTCATTCATACAGCTTAGTGGGCTTGAATGGCGAACACTTTTCTATGAGTTACTCTAAATGAGCCCCAAGAATTAAAAAAAAAAAAAAAAAGTGTCGGCAAGATCATTATGTGCTAAGTTTCTTTTATTTTGTGAAGTTAAAATTAACCATTAATGATTACTTTTCTCTGGTCAGAGCCATTTTTTTCCCCTGTGGAAAATGGTACAACAGAATTAACTTGTAAGTTAAATGTATTTATCTGATTTATTTAATTCCATATTTAATGAATGACTGAAGCAATTAATTAATTAGCAACATTTTTTTTAAACATTTCACGGTGTATTTATTTATTTAATTTTGGCACTTTTAGTTCTCCATATTTTGCAAGCTACGTATTTTTTGGAGGCGTTGCTTGGTGTAACATGTTTGCGATCCTATTCGATCTTGGTTATTTCTTGCCATTGCGGAGTCAAGACGTGGGTCTGGTCCCCTGATTGGTCGCTGCCCTTTGTTCCGCAGGTGCGGCTTAAAGGCCATCATCACTTTGCATTGTTATATGTAACGAAATAAAGCAGCTGTAGTCATCCCGCTTGCATGGATACTTGCGTGCATGTGAGTGCCTCTCAGGAGGTTTTTGTTGTTCCAGCACAACAAGCAGGGACATCGCGACGTGAGTGTTTTGGCGTACCCTTGGGACGCGGTGAGTCGAGGTGGAAGTGGCGGTAGGAGGGGCTGTTTTATTTTTATTTTGAGTGTTTAATGTATTAAAAGGGACCGAGGTAATGAATTATAGTCTTTAATGCAAAAAACGATCGATACCTCCGAGGGAATAAATCAGCTTTTTACTGAGTGCGTCAAAGCCCCTTAATACACTCGGGGAGAGCAAGGAGGGCGGGTGTGGCGGGGCTGGGGTGCGGCGGATGGAGAGATGGATGGAGATGGGGTGAGGGAAGAAGAAGTTATGGATGCACAAGATCACCTCATTGAGTAAAAGCCCGCTGAGAGCTGAGGGATTGTGACGGTTTTGTGAAGAGGCGAGGTCACGGGGTCACTTGTTGTTTTCCCTCCGACCTTCCTTCTGCCGCCCTGAGCGAAATATCATTAATTGGATTTACCTCGCCACACCTCCATCAAAGACCACCTCGCTTGTCTCCCGCCTCCCAAAGTGGCGTCGACAACCAACTATGAATTACAACTTTTTGTCCATCCCAGTGACGTGCGCTGACTTGCAAATAGAATTGCGAGCCGTTATTGTCATAGTATGGCGCAGATGCAAGGAAACGAGCCAGACTGCAAAGACACGGGCGACTTAACAAACATCCAATGCGGCTCCGAGTATTTACGATGCCTAGCCTGCTCAGTTAGCGGGCTAAGTGGCCCAAGTGAGGTTTTTGCTCAGCAGAGGCCCTTTAGTGAGACACGGTCATTAAAATGTGATGGCTCAGGAAAGGACGGAGGCTAAGGGGGCAGAGGGGAATAATGAGGACGACCAAAACATGGAGAAGTTTGCTTGGAAAAGTGATATCGGCCAATCATGTTACAGCCCTCGGCTTCTCTGTAATGAAGCGAGCGGCGGCGCGTCTTCAGATCCGCACTGCGATGTCAACCGGGGCACACATCCATCATTCATCCCTTTAGGAATTGAGAAGCAACAGTGGCATCTAATCGCTCATTTTAGTTGTTGTTCAGTTTTTAACTTCCTCTATTTACTTTCTCCCAGGCTTTTTTTTTTGAATAATTTCTTTCTTGTCTTATTGCTTGAGCGAAGAGCGTTGGCTGAATAAACAAAGGTCAAAGTGAAAATTGATCATCTCCCTCCTCCTCCTCCTCCTCCTCACAACAGCCGGCGGTCGTGAGGAACTTCTTGACACACTGCGAGGAATTTGAAATTGGAATACTGCGAAGGCGGGCGGGCACAGCTTTGGCTGTACTTGTTGCCTCACGCTCAAAACAAAGCTCAGCGTGACTGACAGAAGCATTAACTTTCTGCAGCTTTGTCCTGCCTCAGTCAGTTGAAGAAGACTTTTGTTTTTTTGGGGGAATGACGTCAGGTTGTCAACTTCATAATTGATGAGGTGGATTAGCAGTCCATTAGTCATTAGCTGATCAGGATTCTGGGTTGTGCTGTGAGCTATTCGGCTATTCCCTTGTGTCTTCCACAACCAAATGCGCAGACCTTTAAGGAAAAGACAAACAGTGAGATCATTCATCAATCTATTTTAGAAAGCTTTTGTCCTCATTGTGGACCGGAGGTGAGCTAAGGTCTATCGCAGTCAACTTTGGGCCTGGTCGAAAGGGCGAGTCCTTGACCAAACTTGTGACTTAATGTATTCATAAAATGGAACCTCGATTTAACAGCATGGGGGGAAAGGTCATCCATTAGAGACGATTTGGTCATCGTGTTCAAGTACTTTTTTTTCGTGGCCTAAAAACAGCCAATACAATTATGAAAAAAAAAAATATGAATCCTGATTATTTTAGTAATAATTGAAATCAGCATTATTATTTTTTGGGGGTACAAAACAAAAAAATGGAAGCAAAATTAAGACAAATAATTTGTATTTTATCTTAAATTTAAAAAAATAAGGTACAAATGTATAAATTCGAGTACAGTTTCCTTGTATAAAAAATATAATTATTTATTATGTATAAAGTGCATTGGCGTTTAATTGCTATGCACCTCTACATTTTCATAGAACTGTTAAATAATTAAAAGAACGGTCAAGTTTTGAACTCAAGTCTATGAACCTGACTCATTATAGTATAAAACATTGTATAATGAGTACTATTTGAACAATATACACATACTGCATACAATAATAGTTTTTTACAATTATGCCAATTTTGTAATCGTTGAGTGTAATAATTGTAATCATAATTCAATTTCGATTAATTGCACAGCCCTACAATACAGCTTGATTTAGAAAGCACATTTCATACGTGAGGCAACTCAATGCGCTTGGCAAAAGCACAACACTTAAAAACATTTACAAGCAAAGGAATTAAAGACGTTTAAAATCCTAAATAAAGAAATAAATTATTCATAATTAAATATTTAAATAGCGTACAATCAAATGGATTTTAGAAATGTTTAAAATACTTTAATACAAGGTAAGGGGGGCTTACATAATATATATTTTGCTGGTTGCCACCTTATTATCCACAGCCCACAAAGCACATGGTGTCCTTGTTCATTTCAAGAAGCGTTGTGCTTGTATTTGGGACGCTGTCTTCTTCATACTCCTCCTACAAAGCTCATGCGGATGTTGCACGGGATTTTGTTTTTGCTCTCTATATTGTGGTGGAAGCCATCACTAACCTTAGACTGACATGGTTTCCTTTGTACTATGAAGTGTCTGTTAAATTGTGCTTCCACTGTATAACAAATCAATATTCCCCATTAAAATGACTTCAAATGCTATTAAATCTGTCCCGGCCCAAAAAGCACCGCAATGATTTTTGTTGCATTTTCAATAAGACAAATAGCCTTGTATTGATATAAGATATAAGTGGGTTTGTAAAGTGACATTACAATTGTGATTAATGTAGTATTTATGTGTTGGATGTACACCTTTAAGCGGCGTGACCTAGTGAATGAGTGCTAGTTGAGCGTGTAAGCTTCTGGCCATGAGTTGTGGCCGACAGCAGAGCAGAGTCTTCTTATCCATTTTGAGTGCTGTCTTCATCCCATCGTGAGAAAACGAGACTTCTGTCTTTGGGAACTGCTCCTTCCCATGTACAGTTCCATAATACCCCCCCCCCCCCCGCCCCATCTGTCTGAGTGTCAGCTCTGCACTGGAACCATTTGGTGCAAGTGAGCCATTAGATCATTTAGCATTAGCCCGCCGACTGGCATTAGAGGAGCCCTAAAGTGAAGCACATGTGAGCCAGATGGCCCAGGTTTCTCCCCCGATTGTCTAACCCGCACACTCAGTTTATAAGATAAAAAAGAAAGAGGTAAGGAGGAGATGTCGACTCCTTTAAAGCTTGGCTGGACACACTTGAATCAAACAGCGCAACCTTTATTCGATGTGTCACTTTCACAGATCTTCATTTCTCCTTGTTTCCGAGTTAATATTGCCCGTTATGGCTAAGCACCGGCGCTCTAATAGGCTTCCGCTTTTTACCTCGAAGTGAGCCAACTTGAGAAGATCAATCAGCTGGAGCAGCCGGGACATTTGAGATAATCCTATAAAGGTTTATTGCGGACGAGATGACGCAGTGCAAGCGCGGCTTAAGTGCACTTGTCTACTCCACTTGAATGCTTTCACTGCTTGGCTTCGCTACGAAAAACCTTGAAGAAAACCAAGATGCCACTTTGAGCACTGAAAGTTCTTCTTCTCTTCATAATGGGCTCTCGTTTGGACAATTAGACATGAAAAGGAAATATTACATCACTAAGAATTTGTTCAGTTAAAATAACAGGATTTTTTTTTTGTCTTTAATCGCAAGACAGTTCGTTAGGGATGCTTGTGCAGTCTACTGACTGATTTCTTTTAGTTGTAGTTTTTGTAGTTAACTTTTATCCAATTATTACACTCAAGGATTATACATTTGGCATAAGAGTAAAAAATTAGTACATTATTATTAATTATCAAATAATATAATAAAATAGTTCTGATTTTACAATGTCTAATATGATAGTGAGTACACTTGAGTTAAAAATGTGATTGCAATTTATAAGTCAAGAACCAGTCAACTCCAATGCATTTTGTTTGTTTATACAAGGAAACATACTCAAATTGATACATTTGCAACTTTTTTTTTTTTTCAATTTTAAGATAAAATTAATTTATTTGGTCTAAATATTGTTTCAATTTTGGGGGGTTTTCCACCCCCAAAAATAATTGTGATTTCAATTATTACTAAAGTAATCGTGATTATTATTTTTTTCCATAATCGAGCTGCACTCGACAATATAAAAATAAATACATTTCAAATGAATCCCGACAGCTCATATTAATAGCAAATTATGTTACTTGAAAGAAATGAAAAAAATCTGATCTAATTCACTATATAGTTCAGATGCATTTTCAGTTCATTTCTGTTTTGTTTTTGTTTTGTTTTTTTAAGCATTTTTATTTGATTTTGTTCATTCATATTTGCTTCTTCCTCTTACAAAATGTTGGGAGTAAAATTGCTGGTAGTATTATACAGATAACCTGGCAACCCATTCCCCTCGAACCTTTAACTGATCATTATGGATACGTTTTTGATAAGTTGATGAAAATGAAAAGTTTCGGTGGGATCATCATTGAATCGAGTTTCCTCAAATTTTATGTTCCAAATACTGAGAATAATGTTTATTTAAAACAGTAAACCTGACAACAAGATTCCTTAAAACAATTGTAAGTGCAATTTATGCAATTGTTAAATCCAAATAGATGGAGTCGTGTGGGTCCAAGAGTCTTTTTCATGTGACATTGCTGGAAAGTTGATCTGTAAAGCAGAGAAGAATTGCATAAATAATGCATAATCTCTGATTTCATCACCTGTTAGTTTTATCTTCCTCCTCCTCCTCACCTCCGTTTGTCTCCTCCTCAGGGCTCTCCTGACTGCTCACTTTGGCCTCCGCTGCTTGCTGGGATGCGCTTGTTCCGCCGCTCTCTCGCTCCCAGAGGACCGTGGAGGTGTTCTGACCGGAAAGCAGGCGGTGGCGAGGCGGGGTCTTCTGGTCGCCCGGACTGAAGGATTGCGAGACTCCGGCGCCACCTCTGGTCAAACCCCAACCGTGACGGGATCCCAGTTTACGACGACCTCCAGAGCCAGCGCGTGGGACCAGATTCGTGGGAGAAGAAATCTCCGGCTCTGTGTGGAGTGGAGCTTTTCTCGAGCTACATGGAGAACCTGGAGCACTGCAAGGATCTGCAAAATGTGAGGACATTTTATTCTGTTACTATATACATAATCATTATTTATCATGCATAAAACATGTTGATCATGGATGACCTCCAGATTTGGGATGCTTTTCAATTCTTCTTAAACATAGAATTCAATGACAAAATATAGTTTAGGGCTCAGGTGTCAAACTCAAGGCGGTGGGGCCAAATTTGAACCGACAATAATTTATATGGCCCTCAACAAAAATGCAAGTATTTTATTCTTCTATGTAAATGGATTGATTCTTCTCATTTTGGCGCATGATATGAACCACAATTGCAATTTTTCTACACTTAGTTCATCATAAATTGTGTATGACTGATTTCAAATTCAATGTGTTGATAATAACAGTTTATTAAAAAAATAAAAAATAAATAAAGATAATGTAAATAATAATATATATATATATATATATATATATATATATATATATATATATATATATATATATATATATATATATCTGCCATGACAAGTGAATCAATGTCACTTCATAGGTTCAAAAAATTGTTTATCTACGACAAATAATGTGTCTTTCTTCATCTATCTATGCCAACAACATATCGTGACAGACTTGCTTTTTGACTTTAAGTTCGCAAGTGTACCATGAGATTTTCTGAAGTAAATTAGGGACCTTGATGCCATAAAGGTTGGAAAACACATTACAATATACAACTGTAATGTGATTATACATTTCCTGTATATGGTTGTCAAAACAGCCCTGAATGGGAAACTCCAACTACAATGTGGTTGACATTCCTGGCCTATGGCGCAGATTACGCCTTTCCCGTAATCTTATTAGGATATATTACATTTCCATACACCCCAATATTACACATTGTATGGACTTGCTGCAAAAGATGCATCCGGTCTTAAAAATATCAAATTCATGCATTTGTCACAACCAGGCAACAGTCTTGCAAATCCGTATAGCAAGGCTGCGGTGCGAAGTCTTCACCATTGTGTAAATCATGCCTTTGTTATGCGGCCGTATGCAAAGACTGCTGGGTGATTTCCCATGATGCACTGAGCTGCCATCGCCTCTCTTCCCTCTGCATATTTGCGCAAACATACCTCAATATTATATATTACGAACTCGGGTGCTGCTGCCACTATTGTTGTTCTTATTCCTATTATTATTAAAGAAGTTGTCCGATTCATTTCAGTCGAGAGGTAAAATCAACATTCTTTATTAAAACCGTTTTATTTACAGTATATAATATGCTCTACATGACTGGTATTGTTTTGAAATCACCTTTTGGTGCGTGGCCTCCATGGAAATCTGTAAGCCGCAAGGTATCGGCTGCAGGAAAGCAAAAATGCCACTTCAAATTATAATTTGAGCATGATTGACCACTATCTGAATATGTTTCTTGCATGTCCTGTGTCAGTGCTTAGATACAGAAAGTTGTTTCCAGATGCTCAGATTTTTTGGGAGGGGTTGGTGGCCTCCCAGATCCTGCCCAACTCAATTCTTATCTTTATGGTGTATCAGGAAACAGAGAAAACATAAATCATCGCAAGGAACGTATTTCGCCAAGACCATTTTAAGGATATTTTCAGCTATGCTAATAAATATTCTTTAGCAGTGGAAGGCACACATTGAAATGTGTTTTCAAAACAAACCTAGTCATAAATAGTATATTCAAAAAAATTCATCGGAAAGAAGATTTGTGCTTTTATATATATATATATATATATATATATATATATATATATATATATATATATATATATATTATATATATATAACACAAATCAGTTGTGCTTTACGTTGTCAGAGACGTTGCTATTTATTATTGTCAAAATAATTAATCCAACCTCGGATCAACATAAACCCATCTGCTCAAAATCCACAGCTCCCCAGCGAATGGGTTAAGAAAACAACCCAGCATTGTTTAGTGCGTAATTTTCCCACTAACAAAATGAGGCGAAACCACCACTGCAATCTACAACGATATGAGAACGGTAACAATACTAATTAGTTCATAGTGTCAATCCAAAATAGCATTATTGATTTCGCAAAGGAACATTTTTTGACACCGCCCTGATCTTAGTTCCCTTTGGACTGAGCAGCCGTACCTAATGCAGCATCGGCTGATCGCAGACGCGTTTGAAAAATGCATTGAACACAATGCTTTCCTTCCTCTCCCTCTTCGTCTTTTGTAGAAGCCCCCCAGAGTCCAGCTCTACTTAAGGAAGTTTCCCCCCCCGTTCCTCTCAAGAGTTTATTCTGCCACTAAGCAAAGTGCTCGCTCATAAGGGGATTGTTAATGAATGTGTGAAGTATTACTAAACCTGCCCAACATGAAAAAATGCCATGTTAAAAATTTCCCACTCTATAATTAAAAGGAGATTGCACTGAATTCAAAATAATTTGCATTTGGTTACTATGCCAGCGATTCAAGCGAGGCGGCTGAAAAAGGCTCTCGCAGAAAGCATAAAAATAGTTTTGAAATAAAAAATGAAATTGCAATTAATAACTCTCTTTTGAATCACTCACGTTGAAGATTTTGATCTGATTTCGAATGCATCGCAACCGCTTTGTCTCATTTGACTTGTCCACCTCTCCGACGATGGAATGTGTAATCAGTGTAAGGGAGAATATGACGCATTGCCTTTTGAAAGCGCTGCATTAATTCATATAAGAAGTCAATTGTACTCACGGTTGAGGAGGTAACGATTAAAGCATTAGAAGCTAATAATAAATTGAACATTGATCTCAGCGGAGGTTTATTTATACAAAGACAGAAGCGTCTCAGCTTATCAAAGACAGACTTAACCGCCGCTATTAGAGCCTTAAGGGACCCTCTTTGCTCATTGCGTTAATTGCCAGGTTTGGACCGGGGCCATTTCGGATAAAGTTGATCGCGCTATTATTCTTACGGGCAGAGGAGCTCTCACTGTGACTAAAAGCAAACTGCATTCTTTTGATGCAGTAATGAAAAAAAAAAAAATCTCAGGAGAGTGAAGCATGAGAAGTTGATCTGCGGCCATCTGAAAATATATTATGGGCCATTCCACCGAATCGGTGCCATTTGCTCCCCGAGGGAATAAAATGCATCGATGCAAGATAAAATGAACTCTGAAATGCATTTAAAAAATATCCTCCACGTTGATCGGATCGACAGATGACCAAATACTCTTCAAAAGATTCAAATTTGTGTTACTCCTTATATCCAACCAAACTCCAAAGTCACATGGTCTACAGGAAGTTGTGTGGTTCAGATCCTCTGCAGGACATGGGAAACCCAAAAGTCGGTTCACTTATTTACTTTTCTGTATATTTCAACTGTGACTGGTTTGGTTAAAATTTCAGCACAGTCCTGTTACCTAATTTTATTTTATTTTTTTATATAGGTATATATATTAATTTATAGCATACATTTTTGGGATGAATCCCTGTAATAAAAAGTGACCACTGCTACTTTCACTCCTCTGTTGCACAAATGAGGAGTTTCAGTACAATAAAACAATGACATAAAAAGAACATTTGCCTGAGATGGGTCAATACATATTTTGAGTAGTTCAATATATATATTTTCAGATTCGGTTTTTCGGCTTCATATATATATATATATATACATATATATACACATATATATATATATATATATATATATATATATATATATATATATATATATATATATATATATATATATATATATATATATATATATATATATATATATATATATATATATAAAACAAACAAACCTTCTAGCTACATCCTATTACCTTACCCTAATATTTTTTATATGACTGCTAATTAGGTATATATATAAATATTGGGTAAATTAATTACATAACCACATTATGTCACTGCCACAAGACTATAAAAAGACCATGTTAAGATTTGTGCACTGGAAATTAAAAAAAAGATGTATTATTTTAAAACATTCTGATAATACAGAGTACAGTTTACAATTTGAGCAGTCGATAGAATTTGAATTAGTGAAGTGCATACCGCTTCTTAAGTTATTCATTATAATAAGGCTATAGAATGCCTTGTTTGCCAAGTTGCCAACCAAAGTTGTACAGTGTACTATTTTTTCATATACTAGTGAAGATGCTCAAGCTCACTGCAACCTTGAGCAGGAAATGCAGTGCTGGATAATCATACATTATTCAAATTGCTCTTGTATGTACCAGTCTTTGGATACTGCAGACAAAATGTGTGAGAACTGAACTGGTAAGCATTTACAGTGCAGATACTGAGTTGAGTCAGGTGTGAATTAGTCCATGCCATCAGAATAGTGACGATGCATTGTGCAGTCATAAAGAGAAGAATGAAGTACTGAAAATGCTTGCCTCTCCCGTTGCAGCAAAAAAGCGAACCACGCAAGGGAAAGATTTAAGGAAAAAGGGCTAGGCTTAGGTTACCAAGCTCGCTTGCTAGTCATGAGGTGATGTCTATGCATGCCCGTGGACTTGCTTGATAGGGGCGAGCGGGTTAGAATATCCTTGCAAAAGCCAGACAGAGCGCTGCGGTGTGCGACCCTCACCACGCTGAGGTGTGTCTGATGCGAATTGGGCTCTGTCGGCCAGGTTCTCCACGCTGCCAGCGGCCGTGACGAGGCCGCGTCCCTCTCGCGCTCCTCCGCGGGGTTTGATGAGCTTTTTCATCCGGTCCGCAATCCAGTTAGATTTCCTTCGAGGACACATAGTGCAGAGTGAAGGCCTAATATGATGGGTCACACAATGCAGTGCGCAATATGAAAATGTATGGGTAAAAAAAAAAAAATATATATATATATATATCATTTATATATTATTTATCATTGATATATTATTTATATCGCAAATATATGCCTGTGAGTCATGTTGTGTGCTCTGTTTGTATTAAAGTAGCAGTTGTTTCAAGGTTTCATCTTTGCGAATTTATGTTGCCCTCTCTATGACGCTTGAAATGCTCTTTTACAGAAAACCTTTGAGGAAAGAATTTTGCTATTCAAGTCATGCTGTCAAAATAATATAGTCTGTACTTTTTATTTGAGCGGTTCTACTTTTATTTTACAATTGCAGCGGTTTCCTGTGCTGATATCGAATACAGTCCCACATAGCTCTGTGTATAAAAAAGCATATTATTGAATAGTTATACTTTTATCGTGAGTGTCACCTTCAAAGTGGAACGTCGCAAAAGTTGCACCATTTAGTAATACGTGTAGTATTACAATGTAGTAAGTGTTGCTAATTTTACTTCAAGTTTTGATTTAGCTTTGATGTACAGATCTGTTTATACTTGTAAACAATTAACAATTACAAATGTATGCTGCAAATTCTGGATGGTTTCAGTTTGGCTCAAATCAAAAAACCTTTCAACTAATGTCGCAGACGGAATTGTGTTTGACTGTATTATTAAACAGTACTTGGCCTTCCAAGGCAAAGGTTGCACGTTGGGCTCCAGAACTCTGTATTGATCCATAATCTTCTCCACCAACTTCTGCTTCTCCCGACGGAGCTCGCTCAGTTTCTCCCTGAAGGAGGACACAAAGATCACTGCAACATTTCATACACTTATTGACAAGTTTCTATCAAGAACATCAATCATATGACTGCCTCCGTGCTTTTTGTAAGCCAGGAGAACACAATAAAAGTCGGCTTAGTGCTGCTGATCAAGGTTTCAGGCACGCACGGAGCGGAGGAGAAAAAGGCTGAAAAATAGCCTGCAACTGCAGACCTGCCTTGGATGATAAACGGCTCGGGATAAAAAATAGTGAAGCAAAAAGTCGCTGACACTCTGGGCTGGCTGTTAGTTGTCGACGCTCGACTGTGGGCGGAGAAGTTGGGCCATGTTAAGAGAGGTCAGCGCGGTTGAGCGCTGGAAAATGAAACGTAAAGTTGAGTTTTATCCGTGCGACTGTTGTGAGGAATGTCGGCCGCTTGGAACGTAAGTGGAAGTTCACATTTATAGTCCCAGAGGATAACGCACAGTGTGCTGGTTGGCTACTTACCTTTGTATTTTATTGAAAATAAAACTTTTTCCAACTGATCTGATGTCGACAAAGCACTCAATAGACGATAGAAAATTAGGTGTCCTGGTTTCTGATCATTCCTGAATTAACACACGTGTATGGAGCGGTGCTGCTCAGCGAGTTTGTGGCTGATAAGATAATTACAGTACAGGAATGTCCAATGTGGCACACATTTAGAAATATGAAATTGTTAACGCATTATAGCCTTTTTTATGACATCTATGGTCATCCGTCAGCCTTTGTTTGTATTTACGAACGCTCGTAAGTTGCGGACTGCCTGTAATGCAGTCACGAAGAAGAGTTTCACAACTACTTTAAGTGACTCAGCAAAATGATGAAATATTTGTCTTTTTTTTTTTTTTTTTACTTTATTGCAACAATACAAAACTGGTACCTCTATCCATAAATAATCTCGTAAATTGTCAATCAGATCTATATGTCTATAAACACCTGAGCTGTCTTCTTTTTAAGTAAAACCCTCATGTTTTCAGTCTACTACAAATAAACTAATCGGCTTTGCTATTCCAATACTTTCAGAAAGAAGTGTGATTTGACAAGAAAACAAATCACCGTGCACTTCTGTTTGGATTATTGAACGGCTTTTGCCCCTATTTTCTTATTTTTGAGAGATTAATTTGTCATCTGTGTGGTTGAATATTGAATATATTTGTGCGGATGATTGCTATTAAATTGCTTTTCTAATGACATATGTCACGGTTGCACGAGGTTCTCTTTGAAAAGTAAACACAACCGTTTGCCACTTCATCCATCCATTCATCTCGGTCCAAAACAAAAGCTGTGTCAAATGGGTTTTCTTCATTAAAAAAAAAATAATAAAATTAATCGCTTTGACTGACACTCTTGAGGACATTTTAACAATGTGTTTATTATTGGAGCCCGCAGGTTGTGTACTGCAGAACTTTGCCGTGCTATTTCTTTGCAAACTTAAAGAACAAAATTCAGTGTGAATAAAAATAACCAGTCTTGGGAAAAAAAAAGAAATGGGAGGGCAATAATGTAATTTGGGAGCAATGTGACTCATTAGTTTTAAAGGGTGAAGCAGCCCTGCATGATTGCTATTAGTTCTGGATAATCTGCAACCAGTCTATTTAACATTTAAAAGCACCACTGCTGGGGGCTGTTGGACTGTGAAACGCTTTCCTCACACACTCACAGCCGCACACGCGTCGTCTGTGCCACATATGAGCACACATGCGCACACACAACCACCTCCAGTCACACATCTCCTCACACACATTATGCGCTATTTGCTCCTGCTTGTAGCTTTAATTCTATCAATCCTGTTAAGAAGCCCCACAGCCCAAGGAACAAGACCTGATTTACTCTTCAATCCACTTGATCCTCTCCTGTCAGCTCGGTGTGTATACGTGCGTGTGTGTGCAATGTGTGTAGGTTCACTAACTGATATTCTTTCTGCTGCGTATAGTGCTGGTCACGTCGCTCCAGGCTCTGCTCCAGTAAGGCCCGGTTCTCCCTCAGCAGACTGCGGTTCTGCTCGGCTAAATTGTGGTTCTCCTCCTCCATGTTCCCCTTTAGCTGGGTTAGGAGCTGCACACGCAACGCACACAGAAGCACACGTGAGTGAGTTTTTTCTTTTTTTTTTTTTTTTTTTTAAAACACCATGACATCATTTTTTTAAGTGCATTCACTTAATGTAGTTGAACACACTCAAACAAGTTGCAAGCATAAAATGTTGATAAAGGAGCGAGCATATTCTATCATTTGTGTACATGCACGTATCTGTAAGAGGCCTGACGGGTTGACGTGCGAGTGTCAAAACAAGGGAAGCATTAGATGTTCCTACATTTCCTCCAATAGGGCCCTCTGCTATAATAAATCCTGTGACGTCATTTCCCCCCCATCAGATGGCTTTCATTTCAATGACTAATACCCTCACGTGTTGGAGTGGATGTCTAATCCACAACGTAGACTGCAGATAGGGCATCTGTAAAGCTGAGTCGGGAGTTTAATAGGAAAGTGCTGCTGTTTGCATTCGGTCAATCAGTCACGCTAACTGGAATAGAGCGTGCCTCGTTGTTTGAGAGAGGAGAGATTTTAAAGTGGATTTATTTGATGCGGGACAGACACCAAAGTGTCCCCAAAAAATAATTAAGAAATATACAGCAATCTAGAGCTACCATTCAATGGGTGACGGTTGCTGTATTTCATTGTAAAAATGGAATGTGTGTTTTGTATGTCAGACATGTCCCATATCTTTCCACTGAGGACATAGAGGGAGATGGGAAGTAGAGGACCTCATCATGTGTTTGTGAAACATGCTAAAACAAACACAATAAAGTAGAAATCAATAAAGCGATTACAAATTTTAAAAAATGCCTTATATTATGGGTGACAAGGTAAAAATATATTGCATGCAAATTCTAAATGAATTTATCTTTTCCATTTTTAATTGAAAAATATGTGAAAATTGCATCCTTTAACCTTTTAACACTCAGGCTAGTACAAAATGTGCAGTTAGCCAGGCACTGGACACTCCGTAGATTATAGAGGACAGATGATAAGAGACGTTATCGTGTACGTTTTTAGGTTATATTTATTTGTGTCGCAGCTGGAGAAACGATTGATCTATTAATCAACAAAATTGATTTGTAAACTCGGATGGTTTAGCCCTGGTCGTCTAGAAATAACCACTCCCAGCCACTATATGAAAAAAAAAATAGTACATCCATTCATTCAGTAGAAATAGAAGATGTGAGGTCTGTCATTTCCTGCAACTGTGCTCCCACACCACTTTTTAATGCACAAAACCCCTTTAAAACAAATGATTCCATTAATTTTAGATGACAAATAGCCTCCCCTTGCTTGGAAACAATCTTATTGTCTTAAGGCGCTGATGATTTTCTCCTTCACAATTCTTCTCTCACAGACAGTTAGCAGCGACACTGCAGCAAGTTGATTGTGAGTCTCGACATGCTCCAAACATCGCATTAAAAGCAGCGCTCCATTCGTATTCTGCCACTATTTATTGGCTTTTCTGTCATGCATTATGGAAACGTAGAGGGAAAAAAAAGAAGTGAAAGGAATATTTCAATGGATATAGAGAATGACAAGCTGTTAGCTACCTGGCACTGGGAGGCAACTCAAATTGATTAATACCAAAGCTAATTTGTCGCGTTTGACAAGCCAAGAATGTCTCATTGGTCAGTTTGAATAATTGAGAAAAACATGCCCAATCCTGGCATAGTTTTTGGTGTTTCTTGTCTATTAGCACACCAAATGTTCTTCATTAGAGGAGAAGGTTGAGGCAGCCTATCAAAACATCTCCCACTTGGCTCCTTTATGGAAAGTCAATTTGCACGCCTCTAATCCCACATGCAACTTCTGACTCGAGTGCGCGAGGAGCATTTTCAATCCTACGCCATAGTTTGACAGCGTTACGCGGAAGATTAAAGCTGATTTGAAGTCAGCTCGACAAATGACTTTTCCTCAAGTGTCAAAGCAGACATCAGCGACCATCAGGTGTGAGGAATGTCCACTCTGATGAGATGCTAACGATTCCACCTTGACCACGGCTATGTAAAACAGCCTCTAAAACCTGACATAAATTTCTAATATGTTTGGTTTAATTGCCCAATAATGCTTCAAATAAATTAGCTTTATTATTCCAAGAGTGTAACGTTTCCAAGTGTCTCCACCGTGAAGCATTAAATCCTTCTTTGCATGCAAATGTTCGATCGGCAACTGCAATATTAAACACCCGAGTGCGGCTGCAGGTTTGAAGGTATGTTCCTCCTTTACTGCACTTGTGGGTTCCGCGAGCTTTATGGGGAGCAAATGCTGGAGCTCACGCATTAAATGCTTGTTTTAGTTAAGACTGGAATTGAGCGGTGAAGTAGCAGTAAGGGATAAGTGGGTGTATTGCTCCAGGGCTCCCCCTACAGTTGTGAAGTTTAATTTACCCCGGTGGTCAATATAAATCGACTGCGGTCCCACGACATCATTCTTGTTTACAAGCAGATGTGTTATGTATTGTCGAGCCCTTTGCTGCTGAACAGCTCACGAAAAAGATGCCTTTTAATTATTTTCGGGCTTGTGTAATGGCACTCCCCACAGAGAGTACAATTAGCGTTTCGTGCATGAATAATTCACTTGATAGCAAAGTTATAAGTCTGTTGGACATCTAATATGTTTATTATGGTGGGTTGTGTTTTGCGACGGCGAGCTGAGCATCATTAGTCAGTTTGTTTGTTAGTGAGGATTATGAGAAAGCGGATAACCTATTTTCATAAAACTCCATAACTTTATAGCGGACTGGAAGAATGACTTTTCGCTGTTGTACTACATTGCTGTGAGTCATGGAGTGGTTGACAAAGCTGAATTTCCTCAGTTAAGTCTTGTTGACTGTGTTGCGCACACTCGTGGGTCCAGTCTCCGACTGCTGACTGCATCATCCACAAGGGGAGATCTTGCAGTTTACCTGTATAAACGCACTTTGCGTGTGCCAATGTCATGCACGGACCCCAGCGAGTCTATTTCTGCTTCGGTATTGTCGAGCATGTTCGTGCTTCAACCGCTTTGATTTGAATGGATTGGCAGGGAGTTGGCTGGGTTCCAGTCATAAAAGTGCAAATGTCCCCCTCACGCCCAATTCTACCTGTGTGAAGTGTAAGAAAATGCAGGAAGAAAGAAAACTCCGTTAGTATGCACTTTACGCTAGACTTGGGCTGGGCATGAAAATAAGGTCTAGTGGGTCTACTTCATCTTGCTTTCTAAATTAATTTGTTCTTTTCATTTTGGCAGAAAACCAAAAATCACAGAAATTACTTTTTTTCTTCACATTAACGGGTTTGACAAGCATTTATTTTCACCATATATCTCTCTCTCTCTCTCTCTCTATATATATATATATATATATATATATATATATATATATATATATATATAATACAATGTAAAACACTTTAGACAGGATAACGAATAGCATCGGTGCCGTGGTATTATAAATCCTTAATAAATTGATATTTTCACACAAACAGTGGAGCAGCACATGTAGACAAATAATGTAACAGTACTCACAGGAATAGATATTCTTTAACCTCTGTGAAGAATGACTGATATTACTGTATTTATCTGTATGTTCGGTTGCGGGGAGATGATCTTTTGTCATGACCCGTGTCGGTCATGGCAGGGTTTTGTTATTATTTTGTCACCGTCCATGCCATGCCTTTGTTATTGTTTTGATTTCGGTCAGCTGAGTAGGGGCGTGTCCCCTCAGCACTCCGTCCCCACCAGCCAGGCACCTGTTCCCCGTTAGCCTCGCACACCTGACTCCCATCTGCTCCCATAATTCTGGACTATTTAACCACCCCGTGCCGACAACTCAGCGTCGGAACATTGCTCCATACCAGGACTGTCACGGCCGCCCCCTGATCTGGTTCTCGCTCCCGCTGCTCCATTAAGGACTGTCACGGCCGCTCCCCGATCTCGTTCTTGCTCTCGTTCACGTTCATGTCCCTCAGTATTTGTCACTATCTTTGTTCCTCGTCCTTGATCCACTTTAGTCACGTTTTAGTTTGCCCTTTTTTTTGCACCCTGCCACGTTGTTTGTCTTTGTTTGATTGAGTTAATAAATTCCCTTTAAGTTACCCCTTTTTCCTGCTTCCTCGCATTTTGGGTCCTGCCTCTCCTCGCCTACCGGCGAACCCTGACATCTTTTTCTTTGAGAATGGTCTTTTCCGTGTTACAAAACACATTGCTTTTTTTGAGGGGGGGGGGGTTTGAACGAATCAAACTAGTATCTAAAGGCATCATTGTACCGTATAGTCAGTCACAAATATCTAATGTGGGGCAACTTTGTATCCTATATGTAATATATGTGAAAGTGTAATTATACATTTATATAGTTTTAACAGTCTTAACAGCCCGCTCAGGAAAACCAAAAATCAGGATGTGCCTGAGACGAAAATTAGTTTGACACCACTGGTATAGGTACAGTAAATGATCAAATCTACATTATTTGTTGTGCTGCTAAATAGATAATTTATGTACTAATGTGTGAAATTAAATCATTTCCCACAGGTGAACGCTGGCTGGGAATCTGTGGGTAGAAAATTAATGAACTAGGGCCAAGTCGTGTCTGACCAGATCCAACAGACGAAGCTACTGTGGGAAAAAAAATCTGCTCTTTTGGCATTCATTTTGTACTGGAGTGGAACATCAATCACATTTTTTTGTATTGTTCACCTCTGGTGGGGGGCGGTTTTTCTAGTTATCTTAGTACCACTATTATAGAGGTCGGTGAGAGGATGCACAAACGTTGGGTTGATACCTGAAATTGGCTGGTGAGGCGGGCGTTGCTGAGGTCCAAACTTTGGTTGGCTTCCCTCAAGGTGCTGAGCTCCCCCTCCAGGCGAGTCCTCTCCAGCAGGCAGGCGCTCAGCTCCCCCCTCGACAAGGAGCCCTGAGCCAGCAGCTCTGCTTGGGATGCTACCAATTCTTTATGCTGGGCCTGGAGCCTAAACACACATGCAGATCCACCCCCACACGCATACACACACACACACACACACACACAAACCGTGTGGCTTTACTCATTGCTCATGTCCTGCAGAGTGCTTTGGATCATGTGCTCTCTAAATTAAATCCATTATTATATTACACAACAGAATGAGTCACACGCAAAGTTTTAAAACGATGGAAAAATACATCTGATATCGCTTCAAAAATTATTGAAGATCACACTCTAGTTTTAATTCATTGCTTGCAAAACAGTTTGTTTATTGGGGTAAGCTATCATCTCTGTTTGGCTCCACTGTGAAATCACATGTAATATTCACAGCTGGAAGGTTTGTAAATTGGGAAGTAAAAATGGATGGGCTATTTTTAGATCCTCACAATGTGACTTCAAAGCATGAAATGCATGCGACTGTGAAAGTTTATTATTATGACAATGTTACGTCAGGCACATCTTAGTTGCTCTCATGCATACTGATATGGACATTAAGTTACCGTTTAATCAACATTTCAATGCCTTAGGTGTATAAATATATACAGTGGTGCCTTAAAATGCAATAAATATGATTTAAATAGGAAACATCACTTTGTATTATTTGTAATTTATAAAAACATACAAATAAGTATTGTATCATGACTACCTAATTTCCTGTGTCTTCTCCTTAGCCAAATTGGCCACCAGGGGGCAGTGTAATACTGTCATGCAGACACTAATGAAGAAGACGTCAACAAGTACTGTAAGTTGTATTTTTATATTGTGTTCATATGTGTTGCTGTGCTGTTTGTTAGCCCGTATATAGCATTTCAAAATGTTTGTGTTAGCATTAACTCATTCACTATCAGCTGAGTGAAAAAAATGGACCTTTGACGTACTTATCCGTCAATGGCAGTGAGTGAGTTAAGCTAGCCTCAAAGGCAAAGTTATTATTTTTATTTTAGTTGTTTTTACTCTGTGTTCATATTGTGACTTAATCTCTTGTATGCATGGCAACAGGTGGAACCACAGGTTAATTATGGTCCTTCTGCTTTGCAGTGGAACAAAATTTTATTTCTGTCATTATACGTCACTGGCATAGATAAATTAACAAAGCAGTAGTTCTGATGATCCGGCAATATGGAAGTGAATTACTGCTTGAGAAAATGGATGGGTTGATGATCTAAAGTGTCTGTCATTGATTCCAAAAATGGATGCTGATTAACAAGTCCAAGGGGCACATTTGAAATTGTAGAGCAGCTATTAGCTAAATAGCACTCCCAACCACAAGACGAGGACATCGTTCACCAATTTGGCAGCTTGTCATTACTGAGGTGTCATTAATCAGTTCTGTCAATATGATGGTGACAACTCATAATGGGATGTCATGAAACGGATGCCCGCAAGTTTAAATTGAAAGTTACCTCTTTACCCACATGAGCATCCAAAATCATTTTTCCCTGTTCCTACATCTTGCCTGCTTTGTTTTCCCTTGCTTCCGCTGTTTAGCACCCGCTGGAATGAGCAATACTCGCTGGATTGCATTTGCATTGAACCCACCTCCTGTTTTGTCTCCTCTGATCCATAGTAAAGCAATAATGTCAAGAGTGCTCATGAGGGAAGGGAGCTGAAAGTCGACTCTTTGTCTAAGCATTTGTCACCTCTCGCTGTCTTCTTTCAGCCTCTCCAACTCTCGTTCTTGCTCCAGACGACTCTGGGCTTCGGCTTCCATCTCCTCTCTCTCCATTTTCATCTCCCGCTCTCTCTCCTCCAGCTGGCTCTTAGCATCCAGCAGCTCTTTGTATCTATGCAACACAACACACACGCGTGCGTTAACACAGTTTGGCAGAGAAAGCAATTGCATGTGAATGGGAAATAATGTCCCGAAGCCAAAATGTTCAAGAATATGAAATGAATGAAATGGGCTAATACATCATACAGCATATCGTAGAAATGGCAAAAGCATAGGGATGACATCAACTTGATTGGCTGCTGGATACAGCTGATTTGAGATGATGCCATGATATTGCTGCGTCATTGGAAAAGATAAGTGTGCCGACTGAGAAAAGTAGAAATTCAGGTCTAGTGAGCAAGAAAACAAAACCCAATCAAACTGAGCGAGACACATTTTTTGACGCACAATATCACTGGTGCGAATGCTTGTCTCTCAGCATTTAGACCATTTTTTGGATGCACATAATAGCAGGTTTAAAGGTTTGAGTGCTTAGCTCTCAGAATGGACACAACCATTATGCGCATTTGCGAGTACCAATGTTTGTCACTCAGCATTCACTAAATACAGTGGTCGGAGCACTTGTCTCGGCATTCACATGGTACGTTTTTGATCTACAATAGCTGTGGGGAGAATGATTTCCTCTCAGCATTTACAGTACATGTACAATAGCAAAAGTCCACGTGCATTCACAAAATAATTTTTAATGCACATTAGCAGTTGTGTTAATGTCGGTCTCAAAATTGGGTCGCAAAATTTGCGCTCAGCAGTCACAAAATATATTTTGGAAAAAAAGTACCGGTGGTGTGGATGATTGCTTCTCAGCATTTCGTCATTTTTGAGAAGAGAATGAGTTATCTCTCACCATTTACAAGCACAATCATAGCAGTAATGTGAGCACCTGTCTCAGCACTCAAAATGGCTGTATATGTATCGTATGCATAATAGCAGTGGCATGAATGATTGTCTCGAAGCATTTATATTGGAAGATTTTGATCCGTACTAGCAGTTGTGTTTATGTCCAGCTCTCAGAAATTCACACGCACAACAACAGCTTTAGTTTGAGAACTTATCTATCAGCAGTCACAATATATGTTTAACTCAGGATTGCTTCTCAGTATTTACACAGAAGGTTTTTGATGTATAATAGTAGTTGTTTGAATGTTTGTCACCGAGCATTCTCATAAAATTAGTAATATATGGTGTTCAAATAGTCTTTTATCACAATGGCATTTGTGTGTTCGGCTGGAAGCATTCACACTAGCATACGTTTATTGCAGTTGTGTGAACATCTGTCTCCAAGCATTAAGCCAGGCGTGGGCAAACTACGGCCCGGGGGCCACATGCGGCCCATTAAATGTTTTAATACGGCCCGCCAAACTTGGAAAAAAAAAAAATTAATAAACCTTGTTAATAATTTATTTTCTAACTACTGTGGTTTTTCAAAGACATGTTTATTGTTGTAATGCTTTTGTTCACTTTCATTTAAATCAAAAGTATTTTCTCTCCGATGAGGTGAGGTTACCAAAACACTCCATCCATCCGCTCCTGGTGCGGCCCCTCAGTCAAATTTTATAACCCAATTTGGCCCGCCAATCAAAAAGTTTGCCCACGCCTGCATTGTGTTTATGCTTTTACCCACAATAATTGCAGTAGTATGGATGCATATGTCTCAGCACTCCCACAATTAGCCGCTGTAGCCTGCTTGCGTATACCTGGCCTCCAGCTCCCTGTGTTGTGCCTCCAGACTGCGGCTGCTGCTCCGTAGACGCGAGTGTTTGTCTAGAAGTTCCTCCAACTCCGTCTCCTGCCGCTGCTGCAGCGCCGTCAGTCGCTCGTGGTCCCGCCTGAGGGTCTCAGCCCTGGCAGCCGACTCCTCCCGCTCCCGTGCCCACACTTTTGACTCCGCCTCCAGTGCCGCGCACCGAGCCTCGCTCTCACTTTGGCGTGCCAGCACCGCTGCATGCTGGGAGGTTACAGTTGCTTGTTCCACCTGTTTGTGTGAATATACGGAATTATGGAGTAGTCAGAAAAGTAGAAGCACGGGTGGACATTTACCACCAAAATTGTAATATTTCTTCCAAGAAATTGTTTGATTCCAAACAATCTATTCTCTTCATTTTGTAGCATTTCTCTTCGCTGCACTGCTTTCAGTACATGTATGTGAGTGTTAGATTTTTGGTCCAATTAGATTTAAGTCTCTGTGTGCTGCCATGTCCATCTAATATGAATTAGTTGTGTTATTTTATGTGACGTAAACTATATTAACAATGGTAGTGTTTCTTTAACCAATCACATTCGAATGCCGCCAGCTGCCCAGCCCATAATAGTGTCAGCATTTTTCTGTCCACTGATTGGTTGGTCAGAGCGAGCCCAGTTTGACTAGCAAAACACATCTGTAGCACACATTAGCAAATTTGATGAGTATGATGATTTTGTCACGTTGTTAAATAGTGGATCTAAATTGTATGTGCTGTTACATCGCGTTTTTATATATTGATGGTTTCTTGTGATGGTGACATGATCGTGGTGGTATAAATAGACGCGGAATGGCCCTCCACTCTGTCATAATGTCACTGGAGAATGACAAACTGCAAGTGGGCATCAATGACCCTAGATTTTGGGAGTGCTACGAAGCGAATTAGAACGCCGTTACCATGAGAAATGTTCCCAAAAACTACTCATCTCAAGAGCCATGAAGTGTTTGTGCACTAAGATACTGGCCAGTTCCGAAAACTGTTTTTAGGAGTTTTAGATTAGGCCCCTTTGGTGCAAATGATTAGATAGGTGACTTGAGCTAGTCCGTCGTGCTGCTGTAGTTTTTCCTCCCGGCTCGCCATATAACACCCTTGGCACACATCTAGTTGGAATCAGTTAAGAACAGTATGGTCACATGGGAGTTGACCTCCCTGTGAGTAGGTGGCCAAGGAAGTATGAAGAATGGGAACCTTTTGGGACAGTTTAGACTTCTCCTGCAATCTCGCATCCATTTTCGGCATCCATTGAATAATGTTCTCTTCACAACTTTTCATTAATAAGGTAGACTAGTGGTTCACACATTTGTCTTGCTGTTCAATGGTTCTGGGTTTGAGTCTTAGCAGCGGCCTTGCTCCCATCCCCCAAATAAACGCGTTAGGTTCATTGAAGACTGTCGTAAATGTGAATTGTTGAAGGAGTACTAAAAAAATTGTCATCATACAGTATGGATCGTGTTTGTGCATACGTCCCTTTACAGCCTGTATGTTTGTAGCATGTACAATAAATGTGTCAACGTTAAAGTTCCCCTCTTGGGGGCTAATAAAGGGCTCTTGTGTTTTATTAAAGCACATTGTGACGGCTGACCCAGCCGTGTCCTGAATCATGCCTTAGTTATATGCTGCCATAGGCCCAGACTGCCGAAGGGATTTCCCACACCATCCGCTCAATCTCTATCTGTTCACATCCATAATGCCGTTTGTGTGCGCTACTAACTTGTTTTTCCTTCTCCCTTCTGAAAACTGCTCGTGCCCTTAAGGCAGCAATCAACAATGCTACATCCACTATTATTTTTTTTTTAATGAAACTGCTAGTAGTAATACCAGTAGTCTTCTTAATTTACGGTTCTTATGAAGTGACTTAAATTAGTGAATGTGAAGCTTTGAAATGCGAACTGTGAACAATGAGCCTGTCCATTCATTTATTTTGGACAGTGTTCGTTATGAACAGTTGCATTTTCACTGAACCTTACGTGTGTTTTTGGAATGTGGAAGAAAGTCAGATTAAGTGGAGAAAACCCACACAAGCGCAGGGAAGACTAAACTCCTCAAGAATCGAGACGAGTTTCAAACTCCGAACTTATAACTGTGAAGCAGAAATGATAACAACCCTTCCACCAAGCTGGTCCTATTGCTTCACATTACCCTTAAATTGTTCTTATAGTATTATGTGCTACGATTACAGCAGTGATTCTCAATGTGTGATACTAGTACCTCAAGTGGTCCAATGGCTCCCTCTTGTGGTTTGTTAAAGAATCACTGCCCAGGTACAGATTAGTTGTATTTAACCTTTTTGTCAGATACATGCATTGCATTTCAAGAACTGTTTGTTTTTAAACTCTTATTTTGTTAAATTTTGCATTTGACTTTTATTTGCAATACATTGTCATGGAATCATTATCATAAGTTTTGCCCCTTATATTTAAGCACAATGTTCAAACTATGGCTTACAAAAATATAAAATGCACTTTTCAGGTAGAAAACATGTCCATATTATTGCTTGAGTTTGATTCTAGAAAGATTGAGGTCCTAATCTTACTCCATGTGAAAAGTACATCTTTAAATTCAAAAAGTGGTGCGACACAGTTTCTTCCTTTTGGCAGTTCTATTGAATTTCCCAAAGTATAACCTCCGAGAAGCGCCGACTAAAATGAGAGTGAAATACGAGGCATTCCTTCTGCCTTTCTCATGCTCCCTCCGTCTTTTTTCTTTGTGTGTTCTGTCACCTGTAGCTGAGTGTTGAGCGTCTGCAGTCGGGTACACGAGTCCTGCAGGCTGAGCGAGTGTCGGCGTAGCGCCTCCAGCTGCTCCCTCAGGTGCTCACACGTCTCCTGGGACTGAGACAGACGCGACAACAAAGCCTCCTGTCCTGCAAGCGCCACGGCTCTCTGAGGCAGATGTGATCAGAGAGAGGAAACAAAGACAGCACAGGCGGTAAATGTTTCATCCTCCTACGGCATGCCGACATTGTCTTGTCTCGGTGCTGCCTTCTTGTCACAAACCCACTAAAATATATGATTTGAGCTTCCGCTACATGTGCAGATGACCCTTCAGGCTGCTTTAAAACGGTAATCGAGGTTAGTTTGCATTCAGAATGCATTACAACATTTGATTCCCGCAGTGTGCATCCGGTTCGAAATTATGCACTTTGAGGAAGAGGAATCTTTGCACCTGCACAATAATCCAATTCTGATGTCAGTGGAATGTGTTGAATTGGGTTGGTTAGATTTTAAAGAAATTATGCGTTCATAAATTAAACTGGACGACACATAATATTCGGGCGGTTTTGTGTTTGAATCGTCTTAAAGGTTTTATTTTAGAACGTTTTGTTTTTTGGGGCCAAGGCGTACATGGTCTGCTAGTCTTCAAGACGGATTCTGATACTTGAAGGGATTACAACTTTTTCCACAACTTGTAGCATCAATCATTCCTGCACCTGCGTTTGTTTGCTGCAACCGCCTCGCTGCCTTCCAATCCTGCAAATAAAATGAACAAGATTCCTGACCTTGGAGGCTGCGCAAACAATGTTAGTGATATTTTTGTCAGAGTAAGTGTCGACAGTAGAAGGGGGAGGAAAAAAAGGAAGAGAGAAGCAGCGGAGATAAGAAAGATGAAGAGTCGCTGAGGTGACATTATAGAAAGTGATGAAGAGAGATAAAGCTACTGAAAATAAAGTGCTGCACTCGGGAAGTGGACGCTATTGTGAGTGGAGAGTCGACAAGGAGCTTTCTGGAAAAAGAGTTTCCACATAATACGGATCATTCTCCCTCCCATAAACAAAGCAGACGTCCTGCAGATAAGATCCGAAGCCCGCGCGGCCCAATCCAATCGTAATATTAACCTCTTTTTCCAGCTCCAGCAAGCTGCGAGTGAGCTGCCGCTCTGTCTCTGCTGTGGCATCATGGGGGGACACAGAAAGGTCGTGACCTTTGTCTTGATCTGCCGTCCATGAGTCCCGCTGGTCCGTCTGACAAACGTGCGTTTGGCTTGAGGAATGAGGTACACGATTCTCATCCGTCTTTCCCAACTGGAGATGAGGCTCACATTCGCTTAGAGGGCAAGCGGGTGCCTCTCTTTTGTCCCCTGATTGGTTGACCGAGTCAGTCGCAACTTTGACTTGAGTCTCAGCTTTTTGGAGCTCCTGGCTGAGGCGCTGGACTTCCGAAGTAAGATTGTGAGAACGAGTGTGCTCGTTTGACAGATCCTGACAACAACAACAAAAAAAGAGAGTCATCAGCATAAAATATACTGTCAAGTTATGAGCGGTGTTTTCTCTCGTCAAACACCTGCGACACACTTTTTGAAATGAATTAAACACAGTCATCAATCTAATGTCGATCAAGCAGCACTCTCCGCAATGATAAAAATGATACTACTGCAACTTTTCCTCTTTTATAGATTGCCACTAAAACGCTATCTAATACAATTCCATTTTTTTCCCCCCGCGATACTTCATTTTTAATCTTTAATGTGAACATATGGCTAATTTCTTTTCTTTTGAGTCGTAATATTTGCTAATATTAATGCAGCAGCCACAACATTAAGCAGAGCGGCACTATCTGATGAAATCCAATACAAGAGCTGTGGAGAGAAAACGTGTAGGAGGAGTTATCGTACTGTGAGAGGTTTCTACACTTTTAAAACTGCTGGGTTAAAAGTTACCCAAATTGCGCTCAATCTAGCGCTGGGTCCAAAAGGGACTGAGCCAATGTTTCTTTGGGCTTGGCCTTGGTAGCTTTACACAGCAATACTGAACAAACACGTGCACACGCACGCAAATATATGCACACACCTGCAACAGTGACTGAATCTTGGCCTGCGCGTCTGTGGACTGCTCCTCCAGCTGCTGTTTACTCTCCTCCAGGCTGCTTAATCGAGTGTTGAGCTCTCGCTCCAGCTCCTGTTGGCGAGTGCAGAGCTCCTTCGACTCAGACAGCTCCTGACACACGCGCCTATGTGCACACACACGTACATACATTCATGGTACCCTTTTGAAAGTCTTTTGAATTGTTTGCTACTGTCTCACTTGGTGGTTGCAGCATTTATTGATAATGAGGTGCTACCTGAAGGAAAGCTGGAGAAACACTCTCTATTTAGCCAGTGGGTTCATTTTATTTATTATCTTTGTGGCTGTTATCAGAAGTGTTATGTAATTAATTGTAATAAACAACAGATTTTTTTTTTTTTAATTATAACGATTTTGGGGGTTTTATGTGGTAAATTTTTGTGCTCAAGGGCCTCATTCAATTTTCAGAACTCACTTAGGTCAGGCCATTCATACATAAGTTTAAGGGGGTGAAAGTAACATTTTTTCTTGAAATATTTGATTTTAACAATATTTTCACATTTATTGTTTTTACTAATGTTCTTGTTAATTTACCCATAATTGATCAAACACATTTTATATGTTAAATGTATGAAACATTAATTTAATAATTGCACTAGGTGTATTTTATTATTTCCAATTTACTTTTCTTTTTTACGAAAAAAATGCAAATTAAATAAACCAATATTACACTTTAGAATCTACATTTTTATGGGCCAAGGTTTTGTACCAATAATGTCTTGCTTTCCCCCCCCCCCCACAAATCCGTGTGTGTGCGTGTGTGTATGTGCACACCTGTGATCAGCATCCAAGGCTCTCACTCTCTGGTTGCTGTGTTCCAGTGCCACATTGGTGCTCTCCAGCTGCTGTCTGAGTCTCGCCGCCTCCCTTTCCCGCTGTCTCGCTTCCTTCCGCAGGCCGTCCAGCTCCGACTGGCACGCCTCTTTCTCCTGCTCTAAGCGTGACACGTCCAGCAGCGCCTGGTCTCTTGACCGGGCCGTGGTTTGAATCTCCAGGCCGGCGTCACGCACCTCCGCCTCCAGCTCCTCCTCCCGGTGGCGAGAGGTCTCCAAAGCGCGACCCTGACGTTCCAACTCGGCTTTGAGCTTCTGAGTGGTCAACGCTAACTGTTCACTCTGAGTGAAGAGAACATGGTGATGATTATTAATTAATACAGTGGTGCATGCCTGACTATATTAAATCATATTTCTCTTTGAAATGAATGGCAATGCCATTCATCTTTTACTGCAGATCAAAAATCACAGACACAATTATATGTTGTCTGTTTTTACGGAACTGCTTTTTAGCCAGGTTGTCATTGTAAATGAGAAATGGTTCTCAACTGACATACCTGATTAAATAAAGATTACATTAATGAAAAGTAAAAAGAAGATGAGCTTCTGCGTTTTGCAATGTGTGTTAGCATTAAGCTATCACACTTTCATAAAACAAAGTGAATGTGCTTTGGTTAAATACACAACATGTATTCTCATTCTTTTTTGTTTAGTAAATTCCCAACTGAAGTTACAAGGTAACCTTAAACGTAAGAACACATAAGCTACTCCACACACCAGGAAAACTACAGAACTTAATTGGCTTACAGGCTTTATATTTATCATAAGTTCAGTTCCTTCACCACATGCCTGGGATGTGCCTGTCAGTTAGTAAACAAAAAAATCTGTGAGTGATTAATGCCCCCCCCTCTCAGACAGACACGGCTATGGTCTGACTGAATGGGGCTCCATCCCGAAATTCATCAAATAGTAGCTCCATGGAAATAGAAATATCCTTCCATCCATCCAATTTATTCCGTGCTCACCCTCATTAAATCTTTTTCAAACTGCACTTTCTTGGTGTTCATGGGTGCTTTTCCTGATGATTGGTCTATTGCCGTGAGGCGTAACCACTATGCCAACCCACTCCCCCCTCAAACGTCCACCTTACAAATCACAGCATATACACAATAAATGGATTTGTCAACAGTGTGCTGCGCCCTGCTAAGCGCAGTGTGAAAAGGCCTTCAGGGTAGCGAGTGAGCCGAGTCCTTGCCTTTTTATTGGGCACTTAATGAGACTGGATTGCTTATTATCTCCTTATATTGTCACGTCACGGAGATTAAAGTAGTTATATGACAAATAAAAGCAAGAGCACGAGATAAAAACACATAGCTTGCCGTCATATAACAGCTGAAGGGAACAACATAAGCGTTACGTGAATATGAGAGCAAATAAAGCATTAATGACACCTCGTCGGTGATTCTGAAAATACGAGCCGGGCCTCAGGAGACAAAAGAAATCTGCGCAGCCGAGGGAACGAGCGGCATTGAAAATTCTTCACTATCGGCCAGTCAGTAAAAATTCTTTATAGACTACGACTATATACAAACTTTGATGCTGGGTTAGAAGTCTCACGTTTGGCTTCTTGTAATAATGTCCTCTAGGAGTACTGTGAAATATTGGTCGACTGTATCATCTCACCACAAATGACCAAATGCATCGCTGTGTTTTCAGGTAGAAGCCTTGGGCCGAGACAAGACGCAGCAGAGGAGGTTGGTGAGTTGTAAATTCCCATTCATGTTCAACTCCCTGCAGCTGAAGCAGACGGAGCGTATATGTTTGAGTCACCCTTAATTCTCAATATTTGCTACCCACCTAGCTTGTCAGAAAGGAAACACAACTTCAAGACATGAAATTGCAAATATAATACCATGTAGATACTGAGCTCATGCTCTGGCAAGTATCGACTATAGAGATTCAAGCTGCACGATTCTAGTAGCTGTTGTAGTGGTAGTAGTACATGATCGGTATGAAACGTTAGGCCTTGACAACAAAATCGATGCTCTGCTTTGATGGATACAGTCAGTTCTGTTTTTTTTTTCATTGAAGTTTTACTTTCTCATAGTTAGGGTTTGGTACCACTTAATCTGTGAAAACCAAGCTCAATTGTCACCAAAATTCATGTACACATCTCGACTCATGCCCACTTCAACTTGTGAAAATATAACAACAATCACCCCAATATTTGGATTTGGAATTTTTGTTTCCTCTCTATAGGCACTCGTTATTAAGAAAAAGCTTACCATCACACTTGATGTCGGAAAACTACGATCGACCGTCACCAAAATGTATGTGCATATTCATACTAATGCACACTTCAGGCTCTGAAAATATTAAAATGAGCACCCCAATATTTGGGATTTTTTTTCCCCCTCCACAGAAAAAGCATAACATCACTTGATTGATCAGAACACCGTGATCAATCTTGACCAAATTTCAACCTCTGCAAATAATGTCGCCAAGTCAGCGGCTTCAAAGGCACAGAGGAATGGTGATTGTTTTCTGATCATAAGTTGAGAAAGGCAGAATATTTGATCAAGCGCTCCAGAACTTGCATTAAAATAAGTATTTATACTAAAATAATTTCTGTGCTAATTACCAGATAGTGAGTATATTTTCTGAATCAGAATCAGAATGACCTTTATTGTCATTGTACTCGGTGTACGAAGAGCTCCCCTGTCCAGTGCAATATAACACATAATTTAATTCAAAATATCAATTCAATTGATTAAAGGCGAGATAGTTAAATAAAAATTAATATGAAATTAAATCAATAAAACACATTATGTTGCAGTTCTACAAGGTATGTGCTGGCTTCAGCATGGCGATGGCTCCCGGAACAAACTGTTTTATGCTGTGTACACATAATACAGATGGATACTGACGATCTCAAAGTCTGATGATCAAATAGTTTGTTGGACAAAAAAAAAAAGTATGTCGTAACTATAGGAACAACAAATATACAACATTTATCTACTGTATATTAGAGGAAAAAGCCAAGGTGCAACTTCCTAAATGGAAGGTATTCATGGATCCTTTTTATGGTATTTCCTTCATGCTGACTAAGCACTGTTCTTTTCCTGAGCTTGCAGTCCCGATCATGACTTACAGTTCTTCTGCAAAAAGCACACAAACGGTTGCTCTCTATCACTTTTTTTTTCATGTGGAGAATTTGTCTTCTTTTTCACATCCTTCATAAGAAATGGGGATATGTGGAACTTCCAAGCTAAAGTGCTCGTAATAAGCAGAGCAGCGACCTTTTGTGAGTATGGACGTTCTTGTCACCACATTAATAAGTGCACCCTTTTGCACATGTACAATATTTGTCTGGTACAGGAGTATAAAATATAGAGAGTGGAGGCTCCAAAGTCAATCCTTCCACTGAACTTTTCTGGAAAAGCATGACTTAAGAGTCTTTAACGGTTCTCCTCTCGGTGTCTTTTAGTGCTGTTGTCTGTTTGTCACACCTCCAGTCCCAAAACCCCCCTTATAAAAAATATCTGACATGGAAATGGGATATTTGCTGTCACGACTGTATTATGTGGGAATGTGTGTGTGTATGCCTGTGCGTGTATGCTCTCTAACCTTGCGCTGGGCAGCACGGAGGGCATCCACAGTGCCACGTAGCGTGTCCCGCTCTCTCTCCAGGGCTGCCCGTTCCCCCTCCAGGCTGGCGATGACGGTCGTCTGCATGCTGTGAAGCTCCGCTTGACTCCGCAGACGGCACAGCTCCTCCTCCATGGCCCCGGCCTCAGACTGTAGAACCTGGCACACGCATGTGACACACGCTAGGACATTATGTGACATCTATAATGACAAAGTCTGAGGCCGCCATTTTGATGTACTGTGGTAAAACGGTCAATTGTAACGAAATAAAAAAAAGAGCCCATTGCATTTGGGGAGGCTCTGGACAAAAGTGCCAGAATGCAGCAGTAATTTTTGGCATGTTCATAAAGTGCAGCTGCATAGGGCAAGTGGGAAGATAATCAAATAAATCACTACAGGAAATGTTTTTTAATAAATGTGTAACGGCATAACGTGCCAATTGTCGCCATTTGTATGGAGAATTTGCGCCTACTTGTGGAGTCGTCCTAAAGTGGGGGGTGAGGGGGGCCAGGAGATTGATGATAAATAGATGTTATACTTCTTGTAAACATGGAGAGGAAAAGGTCGAAGGCATCAGGTGCACAATTTCGAAAGAAAAAAGAAGAGAAGAGAAGGAGAAGCAAGCCAATGATACAGGTATGAAGACATTTTTATCCTGAATGACTCTTTTATATTTTGACTCATTGGAGGAAGGGGCGGTTACAACTTGAAATCATAGATAACCTCTCGTGTAACATTTATTAGCATGTGTTGTATGATAGATCAAAGGATTTTGATTATAGTTTGATGAGAACGATAAACATACATCATTCCGGCACTCAGTTGGTTTGTGTGCGATGCATCACACCTGCACGTGACACAAATCAATAAACTGACAGCTCGTCACACCGAAACGTAGTGAAGGCGTATAGCCTGGCCAATAAGATGTCTGTGTCCCAACCGAGGACCAGCAGCAAAGAGATTGGCAGCCGGAAAAGCAAAGTATCCCAAAGAACATATTATTGCAAAGAACATTTTGGACTTGGCTTCTGCTTACATTTATTCATTTCTCTTACATTACTTTTACTTTTATACTTTAAGTAGTTTTGAAACCATTTTATATTTTTACTAAACAGAAAAGCTTCAGTTATTACCTCAACTTCTGCAGAAGTCTTCCGAAATCCAAATCTCTCTACTTCTACTCGAGTAATGAACACAAATACTTTTGACACAAATATTATATACCATATGATGGTTATTTTTGCATTGCTAAAACAAGTAATCTAATAGTTCCTAAAACGATTGTACAATCGAGACTACATGTTAAAATAAACAACATATATACAGTCCAGAGCTGTATATAAAAGTCTGCCTTTTTTTAAATGAATAATTATCAAATTATATTCAACACTATACGTAATAATGGATAAAATATATATTTCAATTAGTTCATTCATGACTTTGTCATGACCATTCAGAAAATATCATCTCAGTATCATGAATAGTAATTTACAAAGGTTTTGTCCTGATGGACTTTGCTTTCATTTCATTGCTGATGGTTCTGACTACATGCTACAAACGAATCTTTGGGTTGCACTTGGAGATATAACTTATAAGAGAAACTCTATAATCACATTCTTACCGATGAAATTGTATGTAGCGCTTCTCCTAGACTTATTGGTACAACCGTACGCCTGTGGCATTTTTGCTGTCGAGACAGTGAATGTTAAAATGCCGTGGGGGAAGCAGTGTACTCAAGTTAGGCGCTCTTTGCCAGTGGCAACGCAAAATGGCCACCGGTGGCTTCAGTGCTCACTACGGCAAATATGCCGCTTTAATGGACCAGGTTACTTAATAGGGCGATGAATGGGGGAATAGAACATTTTATTTGTGGTTGTAATTTGTTTCTAGTATTTTGATTACTTTATTTTTGGAAAGGGGAACATGTATTGAAAATACAGATTGTGAGATGCTGTGCAACTCGACACCACTATAACCATAAGAGCAATGTTAATGCATTGAAAAAGAGTCATTAAAAATGATTCATATCTTTGCATACGTGTGTGTTAGGTTAAATGCCTATTGTCACAGTTGCATTTGTTGTGTGTGGGTTTTTTTTTTGTCCTTCTTCAATGACCTCTGGCTATTTTTAAGGAACTCATTGCGTGTCCAATGCATACACGCTTTTGTCTGGCTGCCGATTCATCATCTCTGTGACCGGCCGCACAATCTCCTGATTACTATTATTACCTCCATCAATCTCAAATGCAATCCCACGTCCGCTCCCTCCCCTCATCCCATCATGCATACCTCGATCTGCCTTCGGGCCTCCCCGAGATTCTCTGCAGCTTTCCTCAGATGCTGCAGCTCGGCCTCCTGCAGCGTCAGCCTCTGCTCAGCCTCCCACATCTTCCTGCTTTGGACACCCAGCTTGGAGCGCAGGTCCTGAGCCACCAAGGCCTGCCTGTCAGCCTCATCCTGGGCCTCATGGAGACTCTTTGTTAAAGCAGCATCACCGTCAGAAAGGCCGCCGCACACAGCCTGTTCTATAGTTGTGACTTCTTGTTGCAGTCCTTTATTTTCAATGTCTAATGTGGCCGTTTCTGGTTTCAACTCATTGTCCTCCTGAATGTCGATGTGATCGCCCTCGGCTTTGCCTCTTCTTTTGGGCTGGTTCGCCTTATCTTGTGGTTCTGTTTTCTCGCTTTTAACATGGAGAACCTCTTCCCCAACCCCTGCTTCCCTTTGCGTCACGATGAGTTCCCGTCTGCGCTCCCTCTCCTCCATCAACCTCACCATCCCTTCTCCTTCCCCCCTACAGGATTGAGGTCCCAGGACATCCCTCTCGCTGTTCTCTCCGTGCTCATTGTCCGACTGCTTTGTTCCAGCGTCTTCCCGCTTCTCTTCTGTGTGCTGCAGGTTGGCCATTAGCTCCTCCAGGCGTAGCTTCAAAGAGGCATTTTCATTCTTCAGGTTGTGAAACTGGGAGGTATAATGGAAACACAGAGGAAGAGAACTGTAATTGTCTAGTAATTGTCTAGGTTTGTGCCTCTTTTTAGGTCTTTTACTGCTTCAATGAACAAAGCTTGAAAGAACTGAAAACGCTTTCTCACGTAAATATTTAAATAAGAAAATGTTCCGTTATTACAGAATGATTTAAATCATTTTTGGCAGGTCATAAAAATAGTGTTCAAAGGAACTCTCTGCGCTTGTGTAACCATAGAAACTACAAGATGAAGAAGAGAAATAGGATTAAAGTGCATGGGTGCAATGTATGCAGTATTTAATGTATTAAACAAACAGCAGTTATTTAGATAATTTCTTTGGCCAAAAGGGCACACATATGATGCCAAATCAGGTACGGGAGGGCCAAGCCCAAGATTTTTTTTTTCTTTTTTTTTTCCACACAATATTGGCACACAACAATTCACACTCACATTCACACCTATGGACATTTTAGAGTCTTCAGTAAAACTAATGTAATCCAAAGTGTCAATTTGATCTCCATCCGTCATCAGGCAGGAATTGTTCCTGCGCACCATAACCATCCTGCCCCTAATGACCCCTGACCTCCTGCTGAGCCTGTAGCTCCTCCAGACGTCTTCTCAGCCTTGCATTCTCTTGCTCTGCTCCCAGGAGCCTCAGCGTCGATGCTTCACCCACTTCAACACTCAGGGGCTTCTGGTCTGAATATATCAAGAGTATTGATAGGATGAAAAATATTCATTTTAAAAGCTGATATGGCAGAAATGTAGAAATTCACATGTGATGTCATGCTGTTTTCTATTTTCTGATTGATAACAACAGGCGCGATCCTTCCACAACATATTTGCTCTTATCAGTTAATTAAAATGTTTTAAATTACAAGGTACAGAAAAGCAGGCGCTCTGACCAATTAGCTCACTCAGCTCCTCGTCAGAATCCTCCTCCGATTGGAGGAAGCGACGGTGGGTAGCTGCCACAGGAGCAGGAATGCCGGCACAACACTGCCTCAGGTCCGCCTCCAGACTCACGTTCAGCTCCAGTAGCTCGTCAATACGCTGCCTCTCGGTGTCACGCTCCTGTGCAGGGAAAGACTTATTGAGGGAAACCAATTCACTTAAAAAGGCCGGATTTGTACTTTATACCCTAAAACTAAAAGGGAAAATCACTTTTTGGCATATAAACTGTCATCATAAAACTAACATTAGTCGAGTGATCAGTGAAAAAAATATAACTCTCTGGCACCATTTTTTTTAATTTGCTTTTTTTAATCACCACTGACTTAGGAAAAACAAACATTTAGACAGAAAGTGTGACAAGATGTAGTGTCAGCCAATTGCCGTGCACTCAAAGACACTCGCATAGCCGGTCATCGGCGCCCCTTTATAGTTGACCTGCAAGCTTGGGCTTCTTGAGGTTTGCTGGAATCATTTTGGGATATCCACCTTTAGAAAATAAAAATTCAAAATTTCCCATCTGTCGTTCCTTAAGAAGTTGGCATAAGACCAGCAAAACGAAGCGGAGCAAGGGACTTCATACAATTGAGCATTTAGAAGTGACGTGAATATTCCTCCTTCGTAGTTATATTGACCTCTGTATAATTTTTCCTTTGATTGTGCATTCCCAAACATAGAACTTGCAACCGATCATAGTTCTTATATTAACAGTCCAATGTGAATAAATCATGCCCTCAACAAGCAGCCATGGCTAATGTCAGATTTTCTAAAGTGCTAATGCTAGCTTAGTATTGGTAGCACTGTCATTTTATTGAAACTTGACAGTGTTTCTGTGAGTATCACACTTACGCACTTTCATTTTTTGCGTCCCACTTTAAATGGCCATGTTTGAGAATGAATCGTGCTTGTGCACATCAGTTAAGGGCACGTCATGTAACACTACAAAAATACCCCAAACCCCAGGCCTATGAGGAAATAGAATACCAAACTCAATTCACAAAGCTGTTGACAAAATTGCAACGTTCAAACTGCATATATTGACAATAAAAGCGAGCTGATTGCACTATAAACAGTTCTACGATGCATATTCATGAATTATATAGACATATCCCTCTCCAAATGACTTTGTATAAGTGCATCTTCCCATTATGAACGAACTGATCTCATTAAGACAAAAGCATTGCAACCTTGCGACACATGGGAAGGATCAGTGGGATTCTAATGGTAATTAATGTTCTCCGCGTGCGAAAGGTCACGCGTTCACAGGGGCGACCTTCACTCGGTGCAAGTGTGTCCGCCTGCGCGGTAATGACTCTGCCGTGATTGTTGACGAGCATTTAAGCAGCACTGCACTTCTGATCCTGACAGAAAATGTGGCATTTAAAAAGCAACGTGTGAACCATTGTGATTGGTGCATGTCTATGCAAGCATTATTATTATTACAGATGTTAACAAATATCATTTCATTGTATTTGGCCATCAAAACAATATTTGTCAGTATGTTTTTCTGACATTATAGCTGACACTATGGAGTCATTTTATTTTTGTATAAAAGAAGGAATTCCCCTGGTTTCACCAGCCTCCAAACAAACAAGTGATTCCAATTGAACTAAATTGTCCCAAATTAACTACTCTGTTGTTAGTTGCCCTAACTAAGATTCCCCATACTATGTAGGTTTCCTAACAATATAAGACTGACAAATGGATAAGGAACAGCTGTCTGAAGGGAAAGCGTTCCTAGTGACATTGGAAGTAGCAATCTACTCAAATTGATATCACTCATTTGATATTAAAATTAAATGTAAATGTCAATGTTCTTTATTTATTCTCCAGAAAAGCCCATATGTCACATCTACATTTCCGGATCTGGATAGGATAGACCGAGAATAAATAATATTACAGTAGTCCTACATTGATATGGGCTAACTGTTCCCTAAATATATTGATGTTTGTATATACTTGGTTAACAGATAGATAATAAAAATGTTTTACGTAATTTCCAGAGCTGGGTACTTGACGCTTTTTTGCCGGTCAGTCCCCCGCCCTCTGGGCGCGACCTAATCACCAGTCCGGCCTCGACCGGCTGGCCTTATACATAAAAACTGTTGACCCCCGAGCCCGTTTCCCCCATCCCCCTTACCCCCCCAAAAAAGCTTCCATGCATGACGCCACCGCGGAAGAGATGCTAACGGCAGAGGTTTATTTCAAGATCATTGTTTATGTTAGAAGAGACACAAAACAGCAACGTGCATTCCAGCAGGTTAGTATTTCCTTATTTTGACAACACACAAAGCATGTCTCCCACCTGCTACTGGGGCACACCGTTACCAGAGGGGGGCACTACCACAACCACTATAAAAATCATTAGCTGGCTAATTTACTTTTCAAATCCGCTTATGTTATTATGGGGTTATTATTGCGCCAAGTGTTTCGGCAAAACAAAATGGGTAAACGGTTTGACTTCTCTGGTCTCTCTGTTTGTAGTATTGCACCAACCCTCTTGTAATGGCGTGCCCCAGTAGCAGGTGGGAGGCGAGGGTCACTTGATGTCAGAATAAGGAAATACCAGCACGCTTGAACGCATACTGCTGTCTTACGTTCCTTCAAACACAAACAATTGGAAGTGGCACTTTTGACACGTTCTGAGGCAATTTTTCTCATTTGCCCATTTCCAGAGTAGATTCATCATACAAACGAGGATGGGCCGGACTAAAATCCGAATCGAACCCTTTTTTAAAATTTGTCACCCCCCACCCCCTCCCCCATCCTAAAAATGGGCGTCTGGCCAGGCTGGAGGGCTCAACATGTCATTTTATATAAATGTATAATACGTAGATGGATGATTGAGCTGGGCGACTTGTATGACGGTTTACTACGTTGTTGTTCTTCTTTTTCATAATCAAATATAAAATTAAACGTAAGTGCCTAAATTGTCCCCCAATTCTGAATGACCCATATATGTCTTTGGCTGTACCCACCGCTTCTACATCTATAATCCGCTGACGCAGCAGCAGGTTGTCCCTCTCGAGTTCCCTCAGAGCGGCGCATCGGGCCCTCGCACCAGCCAGCTGTTCTTCCAAAAGAGCTTTGGTCTCCTGCAGGGCTGCACACAGCTGCTGCTGCTCCTGCAGGTGGCATCGCATGCAAAGAGAGGACATTCATTTCATTTTTAGGCTATGGACACGATGACTTTGTGGTTTTTTTCCAAGTGCACTGACAACGGAAAATATCAGTAGCCACCTGATTGCAAAGTTTAATCTGGTAGTTCATTTTTGTCTTCTGAAAATGTGAACATTTCTAAATCATCCACCAGTATGTCAATATAGACATAGACATTATAGACAATCAAAGAGCAGCAAATTTATTAATTTTGTTATCTTTTTAAAATTAAAAGCGTACAATATTTTGGACACCAATTTGTAAAGTACATTATTGCCACCTATTGGGCTTGAATGAACCAGTATCAGTTATGACTGCTCTTGGGTATATTTTAACTATTGACCCAGAGTGGGGGGCTGGAGTCACATGATTCGAGTCAGACTTTAGTTGTCAATTTTAGGATTTAAGACTTTCTTGGCGAAAATTTATGAAAGATATCCATCTGACTTTGATTTGGTGTTCGCCAGACTTTGACATGAACTATATGACAACAAGTGTTGCAAGTTGACATTTGAAAATGTGTATTTTATATATATTTTTTTTGTAGGTATCTGTTTTCTGTGTAGGTTTTGTATATTCATCCCATGCTCATGTGGGTTTTCTATCGACATCACAAAACATGCAAACTGGCGACCAGATGTACCCCGCCTCTTTTACCTAGTCAGCTGGGACAAACTACAGTTCATCTGTGACTCCGATCTGAATTAGCAGTGAAAAATACAGTGGCATCTACTGAGATTTTTCTTTTTTAGAAATAAATATAAATATAGATACTGAATGAGACTTTAAGCTGTTTATTGTCACTCTCAGGTGAGGTTTACTGTCAAACTAAACATAAAACAAAGAATTATTTGTTGTGTGCTTCAAAATAATCATATACTTTAGCTTAATCTAATCTACTATCTTAATGCTAATGCTAACATGTAAAGGGAAACATGGAGCCTTGAAGCATGCATATTTGAACTCAAATGGCAAAACACGTGGACAGATAATATAATACTTATATTCTTTATAATAATAATAATAATATTCCCTTTATTAGTCCCACAATGGGGAAATTCGAGATTCGAACCCAGGCCTCCTGGGGAGACTGGGTCCTGAACGCGGCGCCTTAGACCACTCGGCCATCCTGGCAGCCATATATATATATATATATATATATATATATATATATATATATATATATATATTTTTTTTTTTATATTATCCTCTGCTAAGAACGATTAATATTGATTAATATTAATTTTGGCCAAGGTATGCATACCAGAAGGAGCATCTTAATGACAACTGAATTGAAGCAAATAAAAATTACTCTCTCATTACTGCATTGTATGTTTTTAATAAAATACATTATTTTCGAGTGATATTTTTCATCTTTAAAATATACTTTCCCCCATGCTGCCAGTGCTCATCATGTAGATATTCAATATCTGTCTTTTGGACAAGTCCAGATTGCTTGTCTTTTAAGAGACTGCCTATATCCTCCACGCTCCAGTGCTTTAGTGTAGTTTTAGTTTAGTTTGTAGAGAATGAAGCCTAAACAGAGGCATGGGGGAAAGTCGTTCTTTGAGCTAATCTGAGCTGCCACAGGGATGCGGAGCCAAGGCAGAAAGAATGAAAGCAGAGTGAGAAGGTGACAACAGGGACACAGCGTGGTGTTTCACAGGGACGTGAGCGCTCGACTTAAAGCATAGCCAAGTAAATCTCATGTGTGACTAAAAGCTCTTACGACCAAGCATATTTTCGATGGCTTTTTTTGTTGCAGTTAAGCAGCTTCATGATGTGAATTGTGCGGCCAAACATTGTTTTGATGTGGTGCTGCTTGCGCACTCTTCAGTGTGAACGGTCCAGTCAGATGTGTGTGTTCGTGTGTGTGCATGCACCTTGAGCTGAGTGCGTGTCACCTCCAGGCTGCGCAGTCTGTGTTTACAGCTCTGGAGCTCATTCTGAAGCTGCTCGGAGCGCGCGGCTCTCTCTCGGACGCAATCCAGCTCGTCCCGCAGAGCACGCAGGCCCCGAGACTCATTCTGCAGCGAGCGGTTCTGTGGACATGAGCATGCATACGAAACATAAAGTACATTGGTGAAGTCAGCGGAACATGTAACTGATACGAAAAGGTAATCGAATGAGGCCTGACTTGTGTCGCCTGTTTCTAGTAAGGTCGAATGTTCGAATTGACATGATGCCTCACAGAATTTAAAGCACGCTGTGGTGCAGCTCAATCATTACGTTATTCAGGCTCTGAAGATTATTTAGAGTAGACAAAATTGGACTACAGTGGTAATCTGGGCTGGACTGGCCGTCAGACGGTAAGAGGCAAATGCCCAGTGGGCTGACGTCTTCAGGGGCGGTCGTGGTGCAATCAATTAAGTTTCAAATAATATTTTTCCAGCCCACAAATCAAAGGGAGTAGCTCATTTACACAACAAACAAATACATACATTTAATCAATCAACATCATTGGCAGACGTATACGACAGTCACGAGTGGCACTAGCCCAGGCTAAATCTAGGTGCCATCTTAAACAGAATTTGTCTTTTGAAAAAAAAAACATTTGAGTCTTGCAGTCAATGTCAATCAAATTAATTACTTTCACACCATAGCGAACAATCAATATGGTTGAGAAGTCATTGTTTATTGTACACTCCGAAATGCGCTTCAAATTGAGCAAGTGGGAAAACACCTTCGCCAATGTACTGCTGTTGGAGATATTGTACATTTCATTTGTGTGGAAGACACATCGTAAAATATATAGCACGCAAACCTTTTTCTGAAGTTTCTTGATCTGCTCCTCCATCATCTGAATCTCCTGTTTGTAGTCTAATAACTGATCGCCTTTATCATCCCTAAAAGACAGACAAAGAGGAGCAATCACTTTTTTTCTGACATCTCTTAAAGTTTAGCCAGAATGATAAAAGTGACACGTGAAAAAGGAGAGCAAGAGTGCATGAGCAATTCTTATAGGAAGTGAAGTTGGCGGCACTTTGTTTGGGAATCAGTGAAGTAAGTAACAAACAAATGAATAAATAAACCCACGCTAATGGACACATTACCCTTTTTCCAGAGGTAATTAATTTGAACTGATGTCAACTTTGATCAATGAGAGCAGCCATGCTGGTCTGCTGCCCATTTTCAGGAGACTAGTCGGGTTTTATTATACAAATAGTGACTTTCTGTTATTTAAAAAAAATCATATTTTTGTGTCAATATAAAATTTTTGTTTCGCGGTGAATCAGAGTGGGGTATTTTTTCCTGTTTAAGGAGGTTAGCACAGTAGGCTTGGTGCATGAATGATTACGAACATATTTCACTTGTGATTTCCGACTAAATTCTTATTCTAAATTCTCCCGTTTAATGTATGTTTATTCATTTGCACACACTCACAGTTGTTGTTTCAGGCGGCGGATTTTGGCCTTGCTGTCTGCCAGCTGAAGTCCCAGACCTTGGGGAGGCTCATCATTGTGACCACCCAGTGGTGCCAAAGGTGAATCCGCGTGGGCTTCCCGCTCCCGACACAACTCTGCGATGCGCTGGGTGAGGGTCACCCGAATAGTGACAGTGTCAGGAATGAGAAATTCAGTGGGCTGTACAGTGACCAGTATATGCTCATGTCATCTTGAGTAAATATGGATCTTCTCTTGATTTATTTGTATATTTTAAGCCAGAATTGTTGGACAGAAATAATAATTAATTCCAATTCATAATTCTATTTTCTATAGCACTGCCACAAGATAACGACAAAGAATTCTTTTTAATTTAATTTAATTTAATTTTTTGCGATGGTCATTCTAAATCTGCTCCTCTTACTTTAACATACAATAGTTCCTTAAAACCGAAATTTCGCAAAATGCTATAAAAGCAAAACTGTAAACAATCGTCCTCTGCGCGTTCCAGGTTCACGGTACAGCTATTTTGCGGATTTTCTTCATACGTAAGATGCAGCATAACTGTATTTGGAGCTCTCCCTCATTAATTTTGGTGTAATCTCACTGTTGACCACAAGATGGTGACACACTATTGTTTTATACCGTAAGTCCATTTTATTATGTCCATCCCTAATTATTGATGTATGTATTAAGATTTAAGTTTGTTTGGAAGAAGTGGAATGTTTTAAGTGTAACATAAATAAATTAATAAATTAAATAATGCTGTAAATGCTATAAAAACGTGCAGAGGGAGTATTTAAGTTAACGGTATGTTATGGCTGTACACTGTGGCGTAGATTTTTGTGGTTGTAGTTTACAGTGCTATCGAATTATACTGCATCATGTGTTGTTTTCAAAACAAAGGAGGAATTTTAATGATGAGTCTTGGAACAACACAAAGTGTATAAAAAAGCAATTTGATGCATCATTAAAGCATAATGTGTTTACATTATGTTTTTCTACCTCCAGGTGTGTATCTCTCTGGGCCAGCATACTTTGGATCTGTTTGGCCATGGAGCTAAATACCAACTTGAGGTCTGCACCTTCCACCTCCAGCAGCTCTTCCCACCGGAGAGGCAGCACCGAGCGTGGATCCTGAGTCACCTGCAGCGAGGACAATGTGACTAGGCGGGACACAAATTACTGTAGCTAATCCTTTACTCAGCGGTGTGAAGGTCAAGTAAGGTTAACCTTTTATATATATATATATATATATATATGTGTGTGTGTGTGTGTGTGTGTGTCCCACTCATGCATGCAAATGCAATGATTGCTTTGAATGGAGTGAAGGTCTAAAATGCCCTCAGGTGCATGTTATAAGCAACAAGCGGGGGTGCATCTATCCACACAGGGAGGACACCTCTTCACCACTCTGATTTATGAGGCAAGAAAGCCTGGAATGAAAAAGACTCATGGGCAACATGCTGTTACTGTAATTCAGTCATGCTGCTCTCCATCACGCTGTTTCTGTAATGTGGGCAATTATTCACAGGGTGTATTTTTTTTTTTAAATGTCCAATTGACATGCATGCTTTATCGAAATGGACATTTTGACAGAAAAAGAGAGCAGGGAGAGAGTTTCGCGTATAACAGAGGTGGAGGTCCTTTTAGGCTGCTGCTGCTGGAATGAAACGGAGCTCTTTTTCACGCTTCAGTTAAGAAGAGAAAAATAACTCTTTGCTAAATCCTTTTAAAGAATACAAATCCCCATAGAAAATCTCCCCGGAACTGAGGGTCAATCGTTGAATAATATTAAAGTCATTGTGCATTAGGTTCAGCCGGCACCTGATCGCACCTGTTGAATGCAGACGGCGAGCGCGGCTTGTGTCTCGATGTCCAGAGACTGGATCTGCTGAATAAACGTCTCTTTATGTTCACACTGTGAATACAAAAAAAATCAACTCTATCAGGTTTGTTCATTAGTGGCACAGAAAAATCTTTTATTTCAGGACACTTAGTACACAAAAGTCTCTTGAGCAATCAGTTAACCACTTTTTGATTGCAATTGATTAAGCATTTTTATTTTTACCCCGGGCGTAACTGTTGCTACACAAAGTGGCATATAGCCAATTCAAATATATAAAAAGTACAAAGTATTATATACATTATATAATGTGTATAATTGATGTAATTGTGGTTAGACTTGCATTCAAGGTTCAGCTCATGTTTTACCAAGAATGCAAGGACACGTATCATTCTGATGTGGTCAGCCACATTTCTCACGTTCCATCAAGGCTTTCTACGGATAAAACATGCACGGCGGGCAGATTTCGAGCGCGTTTGCAGCCTTGGCACAGTCAAATGGAGCCCTCACTGCATGCCTTGGCTTGCTTGGCTCCACAATCACACGGGGGTGTGGGTGGCGGTGAGGATGGGGAGCATATTTACACTGCCACTCAATAACGGTTTCGTAATATTGGTTTTCTGTCAACAACAAATGCACTGATCCCGCTCTTGTACCAAAACATGCAGAAGAGTCCATTAATCACATATACAAAGTCTTTATGTATCTCTTCCCACTATGGACCGCGTCCAAGTTGTGTTTACATGACAAATGTTTTGACAATTCAAACATCTCACCGGGCATCCACGGCAATCACAATCTGTCACCTTTGCCCATCCCATTTTTTAGCCTGAAACTGGACTTTAGAAATTAGAAATTAGAATTAGAAATTAGAAATCCCTTTATTGTCATTGTACTCAAGTGTGCAACGAGATTAGAGGAAAGTTTTATAAATAAATTTTACAAATAGTTTCACGATGTGATTGTTACAATGACATTTATCATTCAATATGTGCTCGATATAAGTCTTTTGGTTTAGCATCGTTTTTATCCATCCTTGTAAAAACATATCCACTCTTGGACTGACCTAAAACTGGGAGATTCTGAGGCCTTCTTTCAAGTCCAACTTTATTTGTTCATTCCCGCAGACTCTTAAATCGTGTAGAAAGTTAGAATTCAATCTTGTTCTCTTTTAACTTCATGTAGCAGGAATGACCTGGTGTCCAGTACTTGTCCATAGAGCCTCTTATCAGCAAAAATGTTAATACAGTGTTCCCTCGCTACTTTTAAAGTTTTCATTTGTGACCATAACCTCATCTACTGAGGTTTTTCCCTCACTATTTTGTGGGTTTTATTATGATTTTTCTTCCTTCTCTTGAGAGGAAATTTGTTTTACGAAAATCAAAACCATTAACATTACAGCTCGTAATCCCAAATCGTGTGTGCATTCAGAAAGAAGCTCCAAGCGCATTTCTTCACTAAGAACATCCAGGAACTCAGAACGTTGTTCAAACGTGCCGTTCAGTTATTCAGAGTGTCCCAAAAAGAATACAGAGAGAGATAGTCCACTGGGTCAGGCAGTATAAGGAAATTATACAGTTGAAGCATGAGCTCCTGATTATAGGCTGCGTTCAGAAATTAATGTGAGCAGAGCTCGCGCTGCCTCCCACAGCTCAAGAAGATGACGAAACATTCGCTTAATAACTGTGGTATGTTAATAAGTTTTTCTTTTTTAGTTTACTCCAATCAGAATCCCATGTCTCATTGTAGCCAAAGGTACAATCCATGTGGGTTAATGCGGCTTTTGTGGATACTGAAATCTAGTCCCCATTATTATCATTATTATTATTTATTTATTATTGTAATTTTTTTTTTTAATATATATTATTTATTTTTTTCGATGTCTTCAGGTAAAATTGCGAGCCAGGTAATCCAAGCGGTCTCTGCCGGTAGCAGTTCTTGTTTCCATAATGGCCTCACATGGCAACACAATAGCAGTTGTCTCACCTGCACAGCACATCCGAGTAGGAGCAACAGCAAGCGCCTCAGTTCCTCCACAGCTGCCTCTGAACACACACAGATACAGCAAATGTCGTCATTCCCGTTATCACCATCATGGCCTCAATGCCATTATCACCGTAATGCTTCGCACTGATAAGGACTGGGGAATAAAGTAGAGTGGCTATACTGCGGCATAGATAGGATCACATGATTATGGTGTACCTGTGAAGGGGTCTTGGCCCAAGATGGCGACGTTTGGGAGAGGCATCAAAATCAACTGCTGCAGGTCCTCCTATTCAAAAAACATTAAAAGTGAGGAAAAACATTCTGGCTTTATACTGTACATTTTTAAAGGTTGAATTTAAGCATCAAGTAAGTAAGATTATAAGGAATTTAGATAATCTTACACTATCAATTTCAAGTATTTAAACTAGATTGGTGTGGGCAAACTACGGCCCGGGGGCCACAAGCAGCCCATTAAACGTTTTAATCCGGCCCGCCGAACTGAAATGAATAAACCTTGTTAATGTTTTATTTTCTTAATACTGTGGTTTTTCAAAGACATATATATTGTTGTAATGCTTTTGTTCACTTTCATTTAAAATTAAATAATTTTTTCTTCTCCAGTGAGGTGAGGTTACCAAAACACTCCATCCCTCTGCTCCTGGTCCGGCCCCTCAGTCAAATTTTAGAACACAATTTGGCCCACCAATCAAAAAGTTTGCCCACCCCTGCTCTAGTATATGAGGATTATATCACTGAAAACTGAATTGTAGTTAATTTATGACGACATGTCAATTAAATAAAATACGATTCAACATGGTAATTAACACTCGAAAGACTGACACTAAATCATCTGACTGTTCTGACAGTGGGAAAAAAGAATTCAAAACTGAAAAAAATAAAATACATAATTTAACGATGAAATATAAAAATGCAGTGTAATTTGTCTTGCAGTTCCCAAATATTGTGCAAAAATATAATTCTAGTGTAAAAAAAAACATTTGGCTGGGAGTGGAAACATTTTACACCCTCGTCAGCACTGTTTGTTCACATTTCAAATGTACAGTACACAATGTCAATGGAGCCTGACGCAAGCAGCATGATTCAACTGCTGCCGCCGCCTTGACACAAACTCTCTTATGACCCCAAAGTAGCACCTTTGTGACGTTATTCTACTTTAACGACATCTTGAGTTGCTCTGTTACGACAGAATGCGCTTTACTTGGGTCTATTAACAATCTGTTCTACTGAACAAAAAACACTTAAAAAAGTACGAGAGAAGCAAAAGCTCCACTCTTTGTTTCCAACACAAACAGGCTGGTGGAAAGTTTTGATGATGATGACGATGCCAGTTCGCTGAGACCAGCATGCAGGATGAGCCAGCATGTGGCACATGTTCAGTATTCACTCCCATGGGTCTACATGTAAATACATTGCTTTTTGTCCAATATATTTTCTTCCATAGGTAATAATGGAAATAATATTTTCCAGTGTCAATAATCTCTAAAGTGGTCGATAAAGCCATCAGCACACTAAATACACAGTGAGGACATAAGTAAAAAGAAAAATGTTGGGCAACAAGGCAAACTTTTATTTAAATGAAAAATATAGCACATTATAGAACAAAGAAGACGTACTTGAAGCACATTGCACAAAATTGGAGCCGAACTAATGTACGCTATAAAATATTTGATTTTCCACTTTATTTCATAGTGACTTTATGTTAACGTTGATGACTTACGGTGAGTTCTAACCATAAAACTACATTTGATACATCCATTCGTATTATGATGTTTTTACTTTTTGTAAAGTGCTTAGTTTTCAATCAACCTGTCGGCGTATTGTATCGAAATTGCGATATCTGGCACGGATATCAAGAATTTTGGCAATTTTGCTCAACCTGGTTTGGTCAGCCATTGAGAGTTAGCCAGAAATATTGCAAGATAGCATGATTGCCAACTCAATTTGAACAAATTTGCTGGCAAATTCTGAGAAATATTAAATCTAACTGGATCTTGTCATACATTGCCTGTCCAGAAACCTGTCATTTCTGGCATGAACAACTTCAAGCCTTTGTTTTTTGTTTTTTTCCCTTTTCTATTTTTTTCCACACTTAAGACAAAGTGTGTCGCCTTCCAAGCTGCTAATTTGCCATGTATAGAGCATGAGCAGTGATGATGACCAAACTATTTTGCTGTTAATTAAAAAATCTTATTGTCAAAGTGCCACTGGCTGACTTTGGCTTGCTTCTCAACCACCTGTTCGCATTTTCCTGCTGTATCCATGGACACACAATTAGCAGAGTGCAGGGGGGGGAGTCCCAATTACAGCTCACTCTGCCGCGTCCTGTATGTTTTCAGTGCACGCATTTCAAGAGCAATGTACAGAGGACCGAGATCCTTTGACTGCGGCCAACCCGAGGTTTCTGCTTTTCAGGTCATGTGATGTGAAACTGCAGCTCTGTGGAACGAAAGCTAAGTTTTGTGGTGCTGTCGACATGCTCGAGGGCATCTCCCTCCGCAGCGTGGTAGTCAAAAGTGTAGGCTAGTGTAGTGTTTACATCATCTTTTGGCGGCATCATCAATACGCCGTTTATCGCACGGATTAACGACATGTCTGACACGCGTGCAATTATATGCTGTCTCGCAACATGCCTGCATCGCTAGTGGAAGTGCAGTTTACCATAGCAAATGAGCAGACGAGGAATTCGTCCTGATCCTTCTATAAGTCTGCCTCTGAAAAAAGAAATCTACTGCTTTTAAGTTCTGCATCCAGAAATCAACATTTCCACCGGGCTTCTGGCTGCACGAGTGAAGAGAATTCAGATCCATCTGCAACATTATGGTCTCCATATCGCGTCGTCTTCCATTTGGCCTGCTGCTGATTGGAGGCTGTTGAGATTGATACACTTTTACCCACCAGATTTCCTCTGTACTTTAACCAACATAATTAAAACATCACTTTTGGATGCCCATCAGTTTTATGACTGGAGGCAGAAGTGACAGATCCGGATTTTTATTGTCTCCCAGAACCCTCTGATTGGCTGGCAACCACTCCAGGCTGTATCACGTCTCTGGTCCAAAGACAGCTGGGATAGGCGCCAGTTCACCCACGATCCTAATGACAATAAGCAGTATAGAAAATGGAGGGATCTTAAATCGAGAGAAGTGGTTCCAATAAAAATAATGCTGACAGCGGACCCTCACCATTTGTGGGAGACGGGGACCTAGCCTGACCGTGAATCGTGAAAATCTCTGAATATGTACGCTCCCATATAATTGCCATGAATATGTATTTTTTTTAAAGTCAATAAGTATGAATCGAGTTAAAAAAATGTGAATGAGCAGGGGTTTCTGTGCATTTTCAAAGAATATTTTTTTCCACAGTCTCAGACTAAAAACTGAAAGGCAGAAGGAAGTTTTAGAGTTTTACTGGAGTCAGAGCACACTTTTGCCATCATCTGGATCGTTTAGTGAAAGGTGGTAATCATCGCTTTTTTTAGATCAGTCTTTTCCTTGTCTTGCCCTTATGACAATTTCAAACGTTTTTAATGTAATTAGGCTTTAAATTTGGTCTTTGCAGTGACATGACAACCAACAACCAATAGATGAGCTCGGACAAAAGAGCAAACAGGAAACACCGACTGAGCATGATGGGGAAAAAAATTGCATTATGGGAGGGGGAATGCCAACAGACTCTAGTTGTCTTGTAAAAAGTGACCCTGCAAAATTCAGTCTTTGTTCAATTTCAGTCCGAGACTCGGCTGCGACTAAAAACTCTATAACATGTCTTTAAATGTGAGCAGATGTGTGATGATAGTTTTCCGAGGGTTCCCAAATGTTCTGTCTTCTTAAGTGCAGGTACCTTTTAGCTTGTGTCTGTATGAGTTGCTGTTCCCACAGGCTGGCTCTTGAGGGGCACAGCACAGTCAGCCCGTTTATATCATCCAACCGCATGGGGTTGCACAATCACTAATCGGAATTAACACATAGCTGGTCACAGCCCCTCGCACCCTTACATGGACCTGATAGCTCGGGCATCAGGACTTTGCTGGTACTATTTTTCACCACTGGGGGGGGGGATCCCCGTCCTTCGTTTGATAATCGTGCGGCAAGTTAGAGAGCAAATGGATCTCAGGCAGCTGAGAGGATTCAGAAACAATTCAGAATTAGCAACATTTCTGCTCGATGGGTAAATTTATCAGCTATTCATTTCGAATTGACACATTGCAACAATAAAACCTCAGACTGGTAAATTTAAATGATGTAGTAACACTACTATGAATCCATCATGCTAGCAACAAAGCTAACGTTGACGTGTTTCCAGTGCTAATGCTACCTTAGTGCTGTTGATATTTTGTTGAAGCTAGACAGCGCTCTCTACACACTTTCATAAGTACATGACGTTTATGAATGGTCATGTTTAAAAATCGCGCTTGTGAACCTCAGGGGATTAGTGAAATGTGGCTACATTCAAATCTTGCTAGTGGTTTTAACATTGCAAACTTCCCTTTTCGCCAGACAATTCACTCCACCACCTAAGCACAGCCATGCATCACCACCCACAGAATCAACAAAAAGCTCGCAGTCTGTCAATTATATAAGATTTCTCATGTAAATTATATAAAAACATTGTCGGATCTCTACAGTAGTTGCCGTTGTTTATGGATGAAACAGCAACTGTTTTCACCGTTCTGACTTTTATGTTAGATTAATGAAAAAATTCCTTCATCCGCCTTGTGCGAGTCCAAGAATTTCAACATAGCAGCACAGTAGGAATGAGTCAGAGCAACCACAGAAGAAAGCTGGCGTCCTATTCCTTTATACCCATTTGTTTATCAATTTATGTCTGTCTATAAACAAATGTGGCTCATTACATACTCTGGCTTGGATTGTTTTGCTTCCAAAAGGTTCAGTACTGCTCAAGGGCACCCAAGTGGGGCTATACAGTACGTCCACTGGATTAAAGCTACAAATACTTGACACTCCCTGGGTACTGGCAGCCTATGCTATGCCACTGATAAAACTTTATTTCACTTGTGAACTTTGAAAATGAATCCCCACTGATTAGGACAGGAAAAGACTACTTGTCCCAAACACTTATTTTATGTAATACAAAAAAATGTGACAGTTTTACACTGACTTGATGTGGAACAATTAACGCCAGTGTCAGAGACTTGTTTTACTCTGAGCTTTCAAGAACATGAGTGATTCACTTAAAATAAGGAAGTGAAACCCTAAAAAAATGTCATTGCTATGTTATGTGATTTGCAACTCCACCTGACTGGTGCACAAGGAGACTTTATTTGTCCCGTCAATCCTCCTCGAGAGAAACTAGAGGGTAATTTCCTCAAATGACACCAGCACATAAGAACTGCACAAAAATGATTGTGCAACTTCTTTGATAGATTGTCTGTTCCTGTCCTCAACACTAACCCTTGCACCAACCACAATGACAGCTAAAAGAAAATCACCCAATTTGCTTCATAATGGAGGAAGGAAATGTTCTGTTTCATCTTCTTGTTCGTGCAAATGTGCCACCATCCCCTGAGTGCACTTCCAACTATTTACAATATCCCTAGGAGGAATGCTCTTGTAGTGAGACTAATAGTTGCTTCACTTTTCCATCTTGTTCTCTGTTTTTGCAACCCTTACAGCTAGAAAGACTCTCCTCCATCTCTCCCTCTCCCTTGTAGCCTTGAGTTATGTTTTAGTAGATGAATGTTTCTGCCTTTTAAGAGGCTTTTCTATTTATAATGAGCTGGAAGTTGTTTCAGTCCTTGCCCTAAAAGAGCTGTTGCACCTCTTTTTCATCTGGAAATGCTTTTACGTTGTGTGCATTTTTGGTAAAGCAAATCTCATTCGCTAGTCTCATTCACTAATTACCCATTAATTACCATCATATAATCCTTAAAGGGATGCTTGATCCAGTTGAACATTGGCACTTGTATAATAGGTATGCATGTAAAAAATACATCAATATTAAAATTCACCCCCCTAAAAGACTCTGTTGTGATTTAAGGGCTATTTTGTGATGATATTTACGACAAATTGTCACGCCCTCTTTTGGAGCTTGTTATTTCTTTCCGTCTTTACTCATTGACATCAAACTTGAGCTCATATCATCACCTCCACAAAATCAAGAATACCGTGCCGAAGGCTTCTCCACTTGCACAGGCTGAAGCGGATAAGAGCAAGAATGCGCACGCGAACCCTGCCTGGTTATATTTTGGGCATTTACAAGCATTGTGTCTATAGAAATCCAAGTACTAAAAGCTTTCCAGACTCTAATCTCATTCTTTCCTCGCTTGTAATCAAATGCAACTCCCCCCCTACCTGGTAGAAGGCTCTGAGGTGTCGATTTAAGATGGAGAAGTTCTGTATTCTCTGCATGTAGTCGTCCATGTCACTGTCGTACAATCTCTCCACTCTTGGGTTGGGGTCTCTGGGAGACACAATCACAGGCGTCACGTAGACATGCAAGTGTATTTATTGCAGGTTGATCAAACAGCTCGTTGCCACATTTCAGCCCCAGATGAAATCAAATCTTTGTGCAGTGGTGGAATTCTGTAGATGGTGAATACAATTTTAATGAGGCTGACACGCTGCCAGTGAGAATCCTCATGCAATTAGCTCTTGAAATAACGGAGGTTAAGTCAGGCCAAATTAATCAGCATTCCACCAACTACTGACGGAAGATCCTGTCTTGTCAATTGCAAAGCTATGGCTTCAATGTGGTAAAAAATGAATGCGCTGATGAGGAATTCAATAGAGATGACTAACAGGGCGCCATTTATGCAGAACCCATTTCATGTTTCATTGGATATTTGTGGCAAATATGAATGGAACGCGAATTAATGCCATTTATCAAAGTGACTGTAGAACAATGCAAGCATTATAAATGTGAGTGTGATAAATGTTATATTAAGTTCATGCAAGACAATAAAAAGTATTTTTAATTTGAATATTGCCTCAGAGAATAAACATCAAATTTGTGCGTATTACATTTGTTTTCCTAATCGGATTGCAATTTGACCCTTTTAGGCTTGGATACCATTTGATATTCAATGGGCTCAGAAAATGTTACGCTATTTATCCGTACAATTTTTATAGCGCTTTTTCTCATCAGGTGAGTTGGAGCTGGCAGGGTACACCCGAGACTGGTCACCAGCGAATCAGAGGGCACATATAAACAAACAACCACCACGTGGCCCAACTTGTAATGGTTGTAAACGAGCCTTACATGATCCTCATGACTTCGTTGAGGTAAATCCCATTGGTAAGTCTGAGGTAGCAGTTCCGGTAATTGTTGGGAACGGAGTTCACTTCAATGTACTGGCTGTAGAGTGGGACACCGTTCTCCATCTCTACCATCTTCTCAAAGAGATGAACCTAAAACCGAATGAGAATCAGAAGAAAGAAACTGTGAACGAAGTGACATTGTCCATGATTTTTGGATTCTAAACACCATGTGCGTCATAATTTCATTGCCCATTGACATTGCGCTGCTCCGTCTGCAGTGCACGCCCTGGCCACCAAGTGGCAGTACAACACATGCATACATATGTACGTACACGAGAAAGACAGTCACAATAGGTCAGAAAGCTGTAGTAAGGGGCAAGTATCGCAGGTATAGAATTCAAATGTTTGCTTTAAGTAGAATGAAAATCTTGTAAATAATTGTCATTCTTTTCCAAAACTGAGAGCAAGAAATGCTGCTTGACTTATTTTGCATTCAGCGGTTGGCGTCGATGTTTAATGTGCATACGTGATACTTGTAAAGAGCCCGTAGTTAGTTTCACGTCCTACTGGGGAATTGGAGAAAAAGCAATTCTTGAAGCACGAGGTTTTGTTCCTGTTGGACCTCAGTGGGCATCCTGGAAGGGACAACAATGCAAACGGGGAGCCTTTTCACACGAGCCACCACACAGACGCCTCTAAAACCCGTGTGGACAGGTGGAACTAGTGCGCTCACGCTTAGAAAGCACTTCACGGTAACAAGCAGCCAAATGGGGCCGGTGCCAATGTTTCAAGCGCTGCTAAGAAGAGCTGCCAATGCAAATGGCGTTTTGAAGGGTTTTTTTTTCCACTTGCACTGTTGGTAAACAGAGACACAACCTGGACATGGCTGTGCATCAGAGGTGAGACCACGTGGTTGAGGTCTTGAGGATAAACAAGGTGGTGCAAGTCATTCCGCGCATGACTCACAGGGTAGAGCTCCCATGTTGCTGAGTAAGTGCATTGGCAAAATCCCCTCAAGAAATATGCACAATGTCTACAAGCTGCGGGCACAATGAAGATGCTGTGTGGCTCATCTTTAAAGCTAAACTAACCATCAGGCATGTGCACACGCATACCCCAAGTGGTGCTCAAGCACCGGCTTTTTTTCCCCTGAGAAAAGCGTAATTTCCTCTTCGGCCAAAGAATGTATTAATCGTCAATATTATAAATAAATTAATTGATTACATTAGTGTTTTGATATATGACGGGCAGAAATTTGACGTCATTTTAAAAGCAATCGACCTGAAAACTACTAAGTCTAGATGATCAGCATCATAAGTTGATTCTGATTGTAAAAATATAAAATCCTGATCTGTTTCTACGCATTCTGTAAAAGATGGCGATCATTTCAACATTGCTGAAACTATTGTCCTGCCAAATGATGTACATTTTTTTGCAAGATTGTGTATATCTATCCTTGTGAGATTTGTGTCATGACACACAAAAACGTATTTCTCCCTCCTTGTCTTCTCAGTTCTCATCGAGTGCAGACCACCAGCCGACTGGCCCAACTGTGAACCTACAGGTCTCATCTGACTACATTTTGATCCAAATTTAACCACAATAGTTAATATTTTTGTACCACTGAAAACTTTACTAGGCTACTGGCCCGACGTTTCTGGAAATATACGCACAAACAAAAGGAAGTGCTTTTTTTTCGCCATAATAACTCAACTTATTCAGCAAAATAACTTAACTAACAAAAATAGGTTTCTGATTTGAAATGAAAGGTAGCTTGAATAGTAAGTTGTGCAAATTAAATTGATGTATTATTACAGTAATGCTAACTCTTTCAGAAAGCAGTAAAATAATGAATACTGTTTTCTAAGCTAGATGGCGATTTGGTAAGTTGCTCCTAATTATGAAAAAGAACATTGATTTTATTAATTTAATAAACACTGCAGCATAAAGCCAAGAAAATAACCGCAACTAAAGCAAAAAGTAAAGGGACAGGCCGCTCAGGGTAACAGCTCACCGAATCTTGGGACTCATTTTCTTGGTTCAATTTTTTCCGTTATTTATGAATAATTTTGTCAGTGGGTGCTTTTATTGCTATAATTTTTTGGGGGATGGAACTTGAGCACCTGCCCCAGAAATGTCTGTGCACGTGCCTGTGTGCCAAACATACCTCCTTACGTCAGACAGACTCTTCATTGAGCTTGAGGGGAAAAAAACCTTCAGGCTGATTAACATCTCATGTGGAAAAGAGCATGTTTTTTTTTTATCTTGAACAAATCCACATTAGCTTTTGAAGCAAGTTGAATACAAGCAAATGGCTTATTTTAACAAAACAAAAAACAAACCGGCCAAGATACGGAAGTGTTACGGCTGAAATGGAGGAAAACAACAGTTATGGGGAGGCGAGGGATGCTTTAAAAAGCAGAAGTAGGCTGTTTGTTTTGCTGCACACAATGAACCGATATATTTAGTAACCATCAATGTTGTATTTTAATTTGCTCAAACACACGGGTGAATGGTAAACTACCCTTGGAAATTATACACAGAAAGCCGTGTAAGATTATCACACTTTGTGCACACCATTGTTCCAAAAAATGATGACCTTTTTCTCTGGGCGAGAGTGATAAATGTTAAATGACATACCCAGTGCACCAATGCACTCTCCATGAAATCTTCTATTATCTCCATCACACTTGAGTCCATTGTCGTGCCACAATAGATAAGCGCCACTACAGCAGTCAGGCTGATGATTTACAAATAATATCAGTGCTTTAATGTAGTGACTCTCAAAGAGTCCATCTTCTGTCAAGTGAAGTAGTTTGACATTTGTGAGGCCCTTCACCTCCCTCCTCCTCCTCCCCTTCCTCTCTGACTGTGACGCCCAGTTTCATTGCAAAACCACACCGGAATTGTCAAAAGGCTCGTGTTGCATTTGCTAAGCAGTCTTCTTTCCACGCTACCATATTTCCTATTATTCAAACGCATCACTACACATGTCATATGCTGATTTGATAAATCATGTGCTGAGATCCAATGATGAGGCCGTATTTCCTCATGTGTTCAAAAAACAAAACCTTTCTCCCCCTTTTTTTAATTTGTTTTTGTCATGTTAATTCTCTGTATGTACAATGTTTACTTTGCTTTACATGCAGCCAGACTAAATGTCGGCATTAAATGGAAGTGAAAAGACTGTGGGAATAATTTTAAGTTTTATGGGGTCCTTCAAGGGACTTAAAGTCAGTTCAGGCTAAATGACGGTATTTCAACTCCGTTGCTTTAGTTCCTAAACTGTTTTGACACACTGTGTGTTGGCGCGCTCTAGTGGTGAAAAATTGGAAGTTCCTTTTGCATCCATTTTGACGATGTTGGTCAATAGCAAATTTTAATCAGAGATTGCTTTGTGTAACGAAACGTATTTTGGACGATCATTAAAACAAAACAAAAAAAAAGTCTTGTGAAATATGGATTTGTTTGAATGTATAGTTATGACGTTTTAGGAAATAAAATCAGTTTGTTTCTGAACCTAATCATGAATTCCTAAATATGATCAAATATAATACTATATTACATAGTATTAATATTATTGTTGTTATGGTAATTGTTATTATAAAAAGCTTCAAGTGTTAGAGAAAAATGGGCAGATTCGGGAATCAGCAAAAGAAAAGTTAACTTGCATCTTTGATTTAAAAAAAATAAATGAATGTTGTTATGAATATGTTATTTATGTCTGGGTTTTTTTTTTTAAACTAGAGAAGCCATACAATGTGTCAAAGATTCCCCCTTACAAATATTCACTATTTCTTGTAGGTTGATTATGATGGGCATTGTATCAAGTGGAGAAGTATTAATAATAATGTTTTTTCCTAGCTTAATAAACAATAAATTTAATAAGACATGGGTGTAACTGAATCAATAACTCTGTGACATTGTCATTTACGACTGAGCATTGCTTCATATTGGCTGGACTGGCCATCTGACTTTCAGGGCAGATGTCTTTCTGGCCGATGCAATGCTCTTTAATTATTATTTTCCTCCATTTTAGCCCAATAATCCATTTACAATAAACAGTATTTTTGGGCCATAAGATCCACTGACAGTAAAATACTTTACTTTAAGATTTACAGTTCGCCTTGAAATCCGGTGTGCCTTATGTATGGATGTCGTCTTTTTAGTTTGTGACCTTTAGTCAAATTACATTTTTTTTATTTTCAGCGCCGATTTCTTGCCATCATTGTTGTGTGTTTGCAGAATAATTTGGACAGTTCTAGGGACATATTCTCTGTGATATTGTTTTGCTTGTTATCAGCAATCCATATGAGTATGCCAATTATTTCTATTTTTAAAAGTAGTTTGCCAGCTTTTGACCCCTGCTGCAAAGATGTTTCTTTCTGTTTTTCTCTGCCCATTCCTAAATATTTCATTAATCAGCTCTACAGCCACGGAGAGCAGTTTTTTTTGCAAAAATAAAACAAAACGTTATTTTGTAATCTCTTTATTCAAGAATAAAGGAGCACACATTTGGAACATTAGAGGTTATAAGATTGAACACTATGATATTTTAGTCTGTTTTACTTGATGTAATAGTGAAAAAACATCCAACGCCTATAAGTTGCTGTACGGAAAAGTGTGTTGCCATGTGTGCAGATAGTGCCTGTGCAGCACTTCTTGGATAAAGTACACTCAGGATTATCCAATTGTTTCTGAGCTGCATAGACAAGATGACAGCTTCAAATAGGTCACCAAAGTCCAACTCACACGCACACGCGCACACACACAGACAAACTTCACTCAGATAGCCCACAGTTTGTTCCTTTTCTATTTTCCCTTGTACTTGTAAAAATAGAAGCAGACACTACAAAGCGGTTAAAAATGTCTACCTTTAATAGGTTGTTTGTGCATTGCCACTTTTAAACAGCTTCCAAAGCAATTAATTGCAGTCCAGTAAAAACTCTAATGCTGTGAGGTGATTAATACATTACACACGGATTGAACTACGACATCAGGTTAAAAGTATCAAATTCAGGACACAGTGTCACCTAAACCTGTTAATACAGTGACAACAAAAAGAATCTGGTGAACAGAAGCTCTGATAGATTGTCACACATTCACATTTTGGCTGCGGTATTGGTGGAGCATTAATCAAGCCTAATGTTACAAAACCAAGACGTGTTCTACCTGCCACCAGCCAAATCACACCCGACCAAGAAATCTTAGACATGACTTCCCAACTTCCAGCATTATTACGCTTCTGATTTTTTTCAATTGTCTAGCTGGAAGATGGCGGGGCCTTTTCTGCGTCAGGTGAGCCTTCAGCTGCACTGGGGTCAACCTGGCCAAACTTCAGAAGTAGCAGGATTTTAACTTTGGCATCCTCCAAGGTCTCCTTCACTCCCTTCTCCAAAAGAAAACCCTCGCTGTCACCTTCCGGCAGTTCTTGAGCCATGGCCCCTTCCACCGAAGTCTGCAGGTAGCGCAGGCTCAACAGGACTGACAACTGAACATGGGAAGGCAGAAGGGATAAGAACAGTGGTCAGTGAGGTATATAACACCAATCAAAAACAAATCACGATCCATACGTTTTAATAGAGTTGGGTGATTTTAGATTAAAAAATAAAAATAAAAAGGCAATTATTTTTGATTGAGTTCAAAATTTAGCATTTATCATACTACCAAAATGTTAACTTTAAATTTAACTTAAAAGAACAACCAGAAATTAAATTTGTAACAAGTAAAATAATAATATATTAAAAGAATAGCATGAAATTTCCAAATGCATGTTTTGCCCCCTTTGGGGCAGTGTGGTGCACGCATGGAGATCGACTTAGATGACGATTAAACGTGTAGAAGAAGAAAGTCGTACCTTTGTTAATATAACTCAATTTTCACAAATAAGAAGAAAATTTGATTTTATGATTTTCTTTACATGTTTGTATAGATTCCTACAGTGTTTGTGTGTGAAGTTTCATTATTTGAAGGTAAATCTCTACCGTGATGGCTAATGTACATTTTTGCTAACCTGTTTTCCATTGAGTTCTAGCATTCAGGCGGCCATGCACCCAAAACTAACTACTGTGTTTCTTGTATTTAATGTAATTCTTTTTGTTGTGTGTTTCGATTTAAAGTAAACTCCAACCGGGGTGTCAATAAACAATTTAAATTAGACTGAGGGACTACAGAAGAACGTACGGTATGAACAGAGTTGGGCACTTGACCCTTTTTTGTCGGTCAGCCCCCCGCCCTCCGGTTACGATCTGGGTCGCCTTCCGTCCTCGACCCTCCCGCCTTACTCATAAAAAATCTCTTCTAGAGCGATTCCAAACCACCACAAATCATCATCATAATATACCAATAAATCTCAAGGGATGGCACAGAGTGGGAATGTGGACTAAGACTCATTTTATGTATATATATGCGTGGATACCTCAATAAGGACAGTTTTGATAAAAGTAGCTCTAATTTGGATTTCAAGCATTTCAACTAAATAGAGGATTTGTAAGTAAAGCTTGGCTGATGGACATTCTCGGGTCCAATAACAAATATTTTGCAGTTAATTGATGTCTAAATGCATAAAAATCTGACAACGTGATCACTTTATTATTTTATTACAATTTGCACCACCCTGAAGTTATTTAAACTGTGCCACAAATCTTGAGCCATCAAGGTTTCTGCATGAATGTCTATTGTCAACTATGTTGTGACTGTGGGCGCCACCTGTATCAAGATGACTGATAGCACACCAGGACCGGTTGAATTCATCAGGTCCATGTAGTAGTCGATCAGAGCCTGCCTGCAGCCACGATTGTACAGGTTGAGCTCCTCGTTTTGGAACTCGTAGTTGTAGTGAGCGCTGTTGTCTGTCAGGTGGTACTGCAGGCAGGGCCGAGGGGACGCGGGGTTACAGCAGCTGAATGGGACACCATCCAACAAATAGCGCCCATCAATGTTGCTGCGGATGCGGCTAGAGGTTGAGGGGAGAGGAGAGGGGGAACATAAAAAATGGAATAAAAGAGGACAGGTAAAGAAAGATTGGTTTAGTCGACTTTAGAGAAAAGGAAAAGTCACAAAATCAACCTGAAGGCTTGGGTTTCTTAAAGGTGCAGTTACCCCATAATGATAGGGTGTATAGCACTCGTTTTGTTTGATTCAAAGGGGAGTTCAAATCACAAAATGTATTTTAAATAAAATATTTTACACTCCCCCACTAATCTCGAAACAGTATTCCAAATAGTATTGTGTTTGTGGAATATGATTTATCTAAGCAGAAAAATCCACCTGTTTTTATCCATCTCAGGGGGCAGCTATTTTCAGAATCAGAATCAGAATCAGAAATCCCTTTATTGTCATTGTACTCAAGTGTGCAACGGGATTAGAGAGCTGCCCTCTCCAGTGCAATACAACAATAATTCAATTAAATATATAAATAAAAGAATAAATAGTGAGATGGAAAATAATACAAAATAGGATATATAAAAACATCACGTCGCTGTTCTGCAAGGCAAGGTAATTTTGCTGCAAATGTAATATTAATCGGAATACAGTGACTAAACTAGTGGGGGCACGTAAAACGTTGAAAAGAAGATTTTTGATTCGACTTCCCCCCCTTTAACCACTTATTACACACACTCGTTAACTGAGCGGTGTGTCAGGCATGTCACAATCTTGTAATCCAACATGATTGTTTGCTTGCAATCCTTATCTATCAATCACTTCAAATAGCCCTCTCGTGCATTGTTATTATCTTTTTTTACCTTTTGGATGCTGCTTCCACTCCACTCATGCAGATAAGGAGCTTATCTTTATTTCTTTTATCGGTCCCTATAAATCACTCTTTTGTCTCTCTCTGCTTGTCACTGTCATCATGTACTCACTCCTTGATATCCTTGGAGGTGTAGTCCAGGTATCTGTTGCTGACCCATTGCACCTCAAACCAATCCCTGAAGTTGGTGTTTCCACAGCAACGAAACTCCATCTGCAGACGATCGATGGTTTCTTTCTGGAAACAGCGGCCCGGAACGTCGGTGTCCTTGTAGAAACGGATCCCATTCCTCAAACCAACCTGAGATGAGGGAGGCACAGCCATAAACCATGGCTACTTTTTCATCTTTATAATGACTTTCCAAAAAAAAAAAAAAAAAATGTCAAGCCCACCACCTAAATGTTTGTTGCGGCCTTTCTTTTAAATCCATACTAACCATTGTTTTATTGTGACATAAAATATATTTCATGGAGTTTACGAAATCAAGTATTTTTAACCATAAAATTATTTGTTCATAAGGCTTCAACTAACGATTATTTCAATAATTGATTAATTGTTTGATAATTTTGTCAATTAATCTATGAATTGGATCAAAAATTGTTTTGATTTCCACCCGTTTATTCCAAGATATAAATATTGATTATATCAAATTGACAGTGCAGAAAATGAAGGAAGACAAATAAATTTTGATTCTGTTTCTGGTTTGTTCCATAACATGACAGAAAATACGCAAAACGTTGATCATTGTTTGACAGACTCAAAGCAAAGGATTTATTTTGATGCAGTGCAAATATAATCGGTCCGGTTTTATGGAGGAAGACATAAATCTGACAATATTTACAGTTGAGAATCTGAAATTCAGTTTAGGTGGACAATCAGTATTTAAAAATTAAAAAGCTGAACCAGGATTGGTCGTTATCTTAGCCCTAAGCAACTGTCATTTTCCGTCGACAGCAAGTGTCAAAATGGCCGCCCCCTGAGATCGACAAAAAACGGGTACATCTTACTGCTTAACTCCTATTCCGTAAGCGCAATACTAATCAGAACGCCATGTTTAGACTAGTGAAGGTGCATAGAACTAATTCTTGTAAAGAAAATGTTGGGACTGATTTCCCCTTTAACCATTTATGTTCTCGGACTTTCAAATTAACAATGATCGTGATCTTGTGAGCACATTCAATTGTAATTGTGATTTTTGATCAAGCCCAAAATTGCTATCGGTGGAGGGAATGGTAAACTGATTTGGATTGATACACTGATAATAAAAATGTATACTTCATTAAAACGTTCTGAGCTAAAGTGAGCCTGTCTGAGTCATGAAACTACAGAGTTGAAAATAAAATCCCCTGCTCAATATCTAAAAAAAACAACTAAAATCCACCTTCAGAGACTCTTCCAGGCGTCCTTGCAGTGCATAGCTGAGCACCACCACGGCGATAAGCAGGCAACAGATGAGTGCGGCCGCAGCATACCAGCCCAACAAGAAAACCTTCCAGCGTGGGAAGCGGCTCGGGTCCAAAGAATCCTGGCAAACTCGGCCGGCCACCCAATTGGTGCCGATGGAGGCCAGGCCCACCAACATCAGAATGTTGGGCACCACGTGGATCTCTGTGTTCTCCATCACCTCAGTAAGGAAACAACACACTCAAATGTTAGTATTTATGATTTCATCTACCTTAAGAGATTAATTTCAACTGGTCGTTCCATGGTTTAAATAACAACCAAAAGCTCATGCTTATTTGAGCACAAGTACAACTTGCAAATCGCGATGTGAATCAATATTCTGATAGACGCCAAAGCTTCAGTCTCCGAAGCAGGTGTTGTTCTCATGCAGTATTCTTTATGCATCAGTCAATGCTTCTTCTCAAGCAACCCCGCCACAAATCAATAACACTTTGCTTCACGACTAAGAGATTACGGCGGCCTTGCTCACACTGGTGATCAATAATGGAGCAGAGGGCGCACGTTGATGTCCTGCAGCTGTCCTGTGCTGTCAGCTGATTATTAATGCTTGCAATCAATGTCCGGCCACAGGACATCACTGAGGTCACATTGAGTTTTGGAGGTCACCACCTTCACGTTATTGGTTGCAGTATTGATAGTAAGCAGAAAGATTGAAAGATGTTTACTGATGCTTATGTTTTAAGTGAAAATAACAAATGCATAATGATGACAAGACATTTGATCATGTAAATACTCTGTGAGCCTGATTAAAGAACAAAGTAGGTTGTTTGTGGATTAGACTTTGTCAAACCCTCATTGAACATTTTTTTTTTCTTCTTTACCTCAGCTCTACGGAGCAGCTCTATCTTAAGGTAGACCCCCATCGAAAAGACGAAGGACCCGCACAATACGGCCATCCACGACAAGAGCCACAGGCCCTGGGCCAGGCGCACTCGCTTCTGCAGGGTGAACTTCATCTTCAGCAACACCATGACTCCTTACCGCGCACCGCTCGGGTCCAAAAACAAGAGAAAAGATGATGAGGAGTTGAAGGGAAAAATGAGGAGAGGAGAACTGTGCTCTGGAATGGTCTGTGAATCCAGAGGTGGCCAGCTGCATGAAAAAGGAAAACCCTCGGAGATTGCGTTATAATCCAGCGGTTAAAGACGGCCTACGCTGGTGAGTTATTAGCGGGTTGAGCCCATTTAAGTTGTTCCAGGTGGGAAGGATAAGCAGGTAAAGGACAGTCAATCTAATTTGAGAATCCAAAAGTACAAATACACCTTGATCAGGAATTTTAAAATAAAAGTCATTGCCGTATAATCCGAGACATGAAGAAAGTGTCCAGAAATGTAACAATTGTAAAGAAAAGAGTTTTTTTTTTTCCTTTTCTTGGAGATGACACGTTTTCCACTCGGGTGACTGGTCACTCGTATGGTCGACCTCCTCCCCTCCAAGCTGGAATCAAAGATTTCCTCCTCTTGATGTGATCTTGCCGTTAGCTGGTGCCTTGGTGGGTTTGTGCAAGTGCGGTGCCCCCCTAAACCGCCATTGCCGTGGTTGGAGGACACAGAGACTGGGCAAAGTGGAGAGTTTGGAACCCTAATCCCCCCCCCCATCAGAGTCCCTGGGATCCTATTAGGATCCAGGGGCCAATAGGAAAGCAGGCCAATGTCTGATCAGCAAACTTGTTCTGATGGACACTCTGAAAGGGAGGGCCGATTGAAATATTATGACAGCTTTGGTCACCTGACGTGGATCATGCTCTGTGGCTGCTCAAGCAACCTGGGAAACATGACTGTAGCTCATTGAAGACGTGGCACGCTGTGCTGGGCGCGCTCCAGGCATTTCCAGCCACTGGGAAAAAAAAAAACACTACTTCGGTCCTTATTGTCACTGTTAGTCATCGTGGCCCTTAGAAACATCATCAGTTTCGTCCCCATTACGGTGCCCCTGCTCAAGTGTTTTGGGGAATCATGCTAGTTTAAATGATTTCAAAATTAGATCTGACAAATAGAGTGCCCTCCTAAATATTGGCATCCCTGGTTAAGATGTTCTCTCTTAAAATGAATTCAACTTTCATGCTGAATGTTGTACAAATGGTTCATCAGACACTAAATCAAGCTAATCGGCCAATCAGAAAGGAAAATTAATTATTCTAAGCAAAACGTTTGTATTTGAATGAAACAAAGGAATGCTATAGTTTACAGGTGTACAGATTTTTTTTAATGAATGAGTCAAAAGGTTAGGTCCTGGTTGTACCTCATCTCTCACCCAAAATCATCCATGTTAGGCCCCAGTCAACTAGCAACCGTATAGGATAAAATATGTCTGGATAATGATATGGATTGAAATGTGGAGAGAAGATTAAGATCTCATAAAATACAGTCATGTATTATTTCCAAGTATTGCAGTATGTGCTATATCAAAACATGCGTTCATTATCTTAAAAGGGCTGGCGCGTAGTTTGTCCAATTATATAATGATATTATATAATGCTACCAACTGGCAATGCATGATAGCCATAGCCTCTTCGGAAACTGAACAAAATCCTACTCATCATATTTATATAATATATGTAGCGTGAACTTTTTCTTTTACGATCATCATTTATTAATTTATCTCTCTCTGTTTGTTATAAATGTATGACACTATTACTATTTTATATTTATTGATTTATTTTTCAACAAACGAGATGCTTGTGCTGGCCTGCTCAAAAACATAACAACAAAAAAAACATATTTTTAATTGTGTCACGCAAGACATCACAATTCCATATTTTGTGGTGAGTTTTCTTCCTCAAAAGCATCTCTGTCTGAGCAGGTTTTCGTGTTAGCGCAGACTGCATAAAGTGTATGATGCATGCTAGAGCGTGCCTACATAGTAGAGGATGATCAATTGGATTATAGTATAATAAGAATTTATGACAACTTCATTTAGTGTGAGGAGACATAAAAAAACCAGGGCCTTCATAGACGCTACAAGTTATTCAAGTCTGGCTAGATGGAAATCGTGCGGCCATGGTTATGGAATATCATCAAGCACCCTCATTGTGACCCTGCACAGGATAAAGATAGTTGCGAATGCTCGGATAAGAGTCAGCTTGTTGCCAAGCACTTCTAATGAATGACCAAACAGGAAACAGATCGTTCTAAAAATCACATCACACGCTTTTATAAACATGGAATGTGAATCATGAAATATGGAAGATATAATTCAGCATGCAGTCCTTTTAAGCCATTAACTGGAACTTTCTTGGTTAGCCCAAAACTGTAATTCTGTACACGAATGATAAGTAATGCCATGATTAAAACTAGTTTTATTGTTAAAGCACAAGTGCCATATACTTTACATGCTGAACTGACATGCAGTGTGTATTGATGCTGACAAATCAGGATTGTGGTTCCCACATTGAAATAACAACAACAACAAAATCCAATTAACACACCAATATGTTGTATTTACACATTATTGCATAAACAGTAAACATTCAACACGGTAACATTCAAGGTGAGTTTGCAAAAAAAAAAATTTTATTTTGTCATATTTGTTAAAACTGTCAGCAAAATGATTTGTCAACCAAATCAGTTTTCTCTGGACGCATCTTGTGCCTCTAATTTAGTTTGCCTGTAACCACTGCACACAAGGAAAAACAACCATTCAGAGACAAGAGGTGTGACTGACGAGGTTTCAATTACATATCGTACACTCGCAGGCCCTCATGGTGCACACCTCCACAACCTCACGCTTACTTTTTACGTTGCTACCCCAGAGAAGTACCAGATTGGTGATGGAGCGCTACTCCAACATGAACACGTCATCCTATGTTTTGTATCGAAATACATCCTACTCTTTCTTTGTAGTTTTTGCTTCTTCTTCACTCTGCTTCTGTTTGCTAGTCTCATGCCCAGCTGTTGGCAAATGAGGGTGGACATTTTTACATTTTACAGAGGTGGATATTCTGCCGTTCTTATCAAAAATGAGCAAAAGTCCAAGGCGAGTGGGCTGTTTTTTTGTTTGTTTTTTTACTTTTACTTGTAGTACTGTTTTGTCATACTGCCAGTTTTAATCAATCTGGCAAAAAGTGATCTTAATAAAAACATTTCCTTCACGTTTCACAAACCCCAAAAAAATCCAATCAGGATTAAATTTACAGTTCATTAACTATTAGTGTCATTTTTACAACTCTACAATACAATAACAAGAACTAAACTAACCTATAAACGTTAATAATTGTTATCTTATTAGTTGATTATTATTATGAATAGATACATAAAAATATATTACATTATATACAATATAGATTATTTGCAAATACCATTTAATAGCTTAGTCTTTTTTTTATGAATATTAGTGAAAAGTTGCTTAAGGTGAACATGAATCAGATTAGTGCAGTGTGATAATTGGCTTGTTAGGCAAACCTTGTCCGATTCTGTTCAGTTACAAGAACGAAAAATCACATTGTTAAAGTAATACGATATATTACAAAAATAACTTTGCAATGTAATCCATCAACATTTCCAAGACGGATGAAGCATAAATGCACACGCACGACTATGTTGTTTCCTTGCCGTCATCTCTCCCTGTGTTGGTGTTTCGTGCGCTCTCACTCTCCCACTTTCCTCCACTCCCATTGTCCATTACTCATGCTCGTTCCGTTCGCCCACCCTCTCTCGGGTGTGCAGCTGTTGCATAAACTCGTCTAGAATCTGCTGTGCAGACATGGAGGTGACATCCACAGCGTCCTGCTCCAAAAGCGTCACCAATACCTCTGCCTTTTCACCCAAGCGGTCCGCACGGTGGAGCTGTTGAGGCTTAAGAGGGATGTCAGTGTATTTTACACCCACGAAGGACTGCTGTAGATTGGTTTGTGGTTTGGCAGTGTAATTGGCTACTATTTTCTGATAGATGGCTGAACTGATGTCCTCCACGGAGAAAGGCGGGCTGTTGCTGGACTCTATTGGGCCTTGGAGGGGGATTTGGCCTCCAGGTTTGGCCACTTCCTGTTTGAAGGGAACAAAGGCGGTAGCAGTCTTTGACTCTGTTAACCAGTCCTGTGGCGCTTCCCCCGAATTAGGAGGGTGAGGTGGCTTGTGTGTAGTTGGAGAGCTGGCAGAGTGGCCGCCAATAGCTGAGGGGGTTAGAATCTTCTGCTCAGCCGCAGCTGAGTTGAAGTGCTTCTCCAGTAAATCCTTTATCAGGCATGGCAGCTGAGAGTGAGACATGCAGTCAAGATTGATTCAAACTACATTCAAAGATGAGGAAAATACATTGAATGCATTCTTTGTCATTGTTATTTTTGGAGACTTGAATTTCATGTCAAATGTGTGCTTACGTATAACAAATGAAATCAAAATCTCCTATACTTAAATCAAATTATTTTTTAAGAAATGTCAGTATCACTTTTCACATAAAATATACACTATTCAATGTGAATGATCAGGAGCAAAATGTAAAGAATGGGAAAAAAAGAAAAAAAACACAAATGAGAAAAAGCAGTGTCAGCCGTGACACAGATTTACAAAGATTTATCTTTTCAATTTGATTAATAAACCTTCAGAATAGTTTGTCACCACAAAGTTAATATATTCCGCTACTGTATGTGTCAATGTTCAATATTGTGTCCTAGTTTGCAGTGGGGTACAAATTCACTGCAATTTAGAGTGAAGTGATTTCCACACTTTATTTTGGTTGTCTTAGTGCACAGGTGTCAAACTCCAGTCCTCAAGTACCACTATCCTGCCTCTTTTAGAGGTTTCCCTACTCCAACACAACTAATGATGATGAAAGATCAGCTCATCATCAAGCTCTGCAGGAGCCTGCTAATGATCCTACACGTTTCAATCAGGTGTGTTGGAGGAGGGAAACATCTAAAACAGGAGTCACCAACGTTGTGCCTGTGGGCACCAGGTAGCCCTCAAGGAACATATGAATGTTCCAAAAATATTGTTATTTTCTAGGAATGTTTTACAAGTGTTAATTTGACATTTTAAACTGGCAGTGACCTTTTTTCAAGTGTTGCATATTGATATTTATCTATTGTATGATTGTAGTAGAACTCATTAACATGAGCAGTGTCTTCACATAAATGAATTAATCACAACATATGATAATAACAATAACATTATTAAAGGTACTCATATGTGTTTCAAAAGTGTGCATGTCACACTAATCAGTAGGCAAAAAGTAGCGCCAAGTTTCAAAAAGCTCAGTGGCCCCTGATCTTAAACAGGCAGGATAGCGGCCCTCAAGGTCCATAGTTGGACATCTGTCCCTTCGAGCAATGACTCAACTTGAGGGACGGGCCACAAAAATCGGTTGCGGACCCCATTTTGGGTGGGCTGGAGACCGCTGTTAAAACATTTTCTTTGAAAAAATTTTTTTAAAAAGTTTCATGGATTTGTGTTCACATTTTTAGAACAGTACTGAGGCATTCCAAATTCCTATATAGAACACATAGTATTGGGTGAGCATGAGGAAATGTTAATTACTCGCACGCTTGCCTGTTGGCTAGCAAACGTCCAAGCTATGTCAAACTCATTTGAAACTGTGTTTAAAAATGTCACATACTGTTCGTGTATTTACAGAGGCTATTTTTAAATTTTTAAATGCTCTTTAAAACGGGTCGAGGCTTTTGCAACAAAAGAAAGATGCAGTTACAGGTCGCACCAGTTACGAACCACTGGATTGGAGGGGGGCAAACATTGGAAAGACCTCTAAACCTAATGTCAAAACAGGGTCCACCTGACAGTGTCAATCAAAGCTGAGCATTATCTGTGTAAAGGCAAAACTACATAACTCTTGTAACAGGTGTGTGTTTTTTTGCTTATCGTCCACTAGAGGGCAGCATGCTCACATTGATGTTCTCCAGTGTAGCAATGGTCCTGTGAGCATATTCCAGCTCTGAGCTCAACTGGGACACACGATTGAGAAGGTACTTCCTTTCACTGCTTATATTCTCCGACTGAGCACATGTATGTAGTGAGAAAGAGAGAGGACATACATTCAAACGGGAACAGTCGGTTCAATTGACTAAGCAGTGTTTCAAAAAGCAAGAAAAGGATCCCTTGTGTAATTCTTGCCTTGCAGTTTTTCTCACCGCATTGTGCAAATGCTCCCCCAGTGGATTACTAGGCTGCCTGGTTCCAATGTGCGTCTCCAGTAGGCTGCAAGTCAGAAACAATCATCATACAAGCTTGATTTTACCCTTCTTACATTTTGCACACAAGCACAGTTGTTGGGTCAGACACAAATTCACAATACCCCAAGTGTGTCAAATGTTAAAAATACTAAAGAGCATTTGCTCACTGTGAGCTGACAGCCTCTTTCTCCAGGCTGTTCGTGAAGCATGTGCTTGGGGTGTCCTTACAGTTGTTTAGTGATAGACACAAGGCCAGGGTTCAACGAGTAAGACACTCGCTCATGGGTGTGAAGTGATGATATAACAGATGCATGGAGTTAGCCAAAGGCAGAGCAGGTGGTAGAAGTACTTGCGCTCTGTAGTCTCTACTTAAGTAGAAGTACTGATAGTTGTGTAGAAACAATGAAAGACTATGGTAAAAATAGAAGTATTGATTCAACTCCTGTACATAAGTAAAAGTAAAAAAAAAAGCGGCTGAAATGTACTAGCAAAAAATGCAAAAAAAAAGAAATTTCTGAAAAATCTACTTGAGTACAGAAACAAAGTATTTGTACGCTGTTACATATGACCACTGGCCAAGTGAAAAGGGTCACATTTGCAAACATAAATCAAAATGCTTTTGCAAATGTACTAGTGTGCCTTTTGCACAATTACTCAGTGTGTTCCATGGATCTATAAATCCATTGCAACTGTTCTGACAGGCCGCAGGATGACGAGATGTCGATTGATCGCCAGGGGACATGAGCTGCTTTGGCTCGCAATGGAATCAATGCGTGAGGCCAAAGCACTGCTCTGCTCTGCTGTTGTGGGTTCACATTGCATCCCATGTGACAGGGATTTAGCGTGACAAGAGATTTGCGCTCGCAGGACACTTCACTAGTTTACGCCTACGTAGGTTAATAACGATGACAATCATTCTCCATCTTATAAGAGTATGTTGGGTTATTATTCCAAACCTTTTATATTTGTCTTTAACATTGCTGAGCTCATCCCTGGTCCGCTGCAGCTCCGATTCCAGGCTTTCAATGCAGACCACTGTCTGCAGCAAGTTCTGATGAAGATCAGAATTCTCCTCCTGTAGTACCCTGAACAAAGGATGATAGGAAGATGGAGTTTGATTTGGGTGTGTATTGTTGTGTCTCCCAGGAACATTTTAAAGAATGAGAGGCGAAATGTATTTTTTAAGGGGGACTGATTGCATCTCAATCATTAGATGTCTTTGTCAGCACTTTTATGTCTCTTCATATGATGATGCGGATTTCTGACCACCATATTATAGTCACAACATAAAAAAAGAGAAATACTTACTGAAGCTGCTCAGCGTCGCACAGTCTCTCCTATAGAAATGTGACGATGGAAAATAAAAAATGTTAGGTTACATGACGTAAAACAAAGCAGTGATTTGCTGTTTTTCAGTAAGATAGTTTTACTCGTTAAGGATGGTTGGAGATGGGACATTGAGGAAATGGATAACACATGTTAGCAGCCAGGGCTGATTCAAAGAGATTCAACAAAAGAAGAAAACGGACATGGAAATGTTCCAGCTATCAATTTTGTTCTGATGTAACCTCACTGAGGCAACAAGCGGAGCTTTGCACGTTACGTGTTTAAGTCAATGTGCACCCGGGGTGGGTCACTGCTTCATTACTTGACAGATTTGCTATTGATTGTGGCAGAGCCGTCCCTGGTAATTGAGTCTTTACAAAGTGATCTATTCTTTTCTGCTGGCCAGAATGTTTTGACAAACTGGGAAAGGCAATCTCCTATGCAGTAAACACACAAAATGATGTAACACCATGCACATTTTGTTGAATTAAAATCACCCTGAACAACCCAAACACTTGAACTGCTTCCTTCTAATTCTTGATGCACCTCAGTCACCAATTTCTAAATTACACTGGTAGCAAAAACAGTCATTTTGTAGCTTTGTATTCTTTTTTTAGTTTAAAGGTTTCCTTTTAAAGCACTGCGCTTTGCTGCCTTGCTGTGGTATGACTCAGTGCATGTGGTATTTGACACCTCCCTCACAGTGACTCAGCTGCACGCCCTCGATACAAGAGCAGACACTCCATTTTCAGCATGTAGAACCCTCCCTGGGTTCCTGTGAGGCCTAAATGAAATTAATAGCGTCCCAATTTATAATTAGTCTTAGTAATCATTGAGAGGGCTTCCGATTTTTTTCCGGAAAAGTATGACTCATGAGACATCGAGAATGCAGGAGAATGACGTCATTGTGTATAAACTCTAGTTGAGGCTTGTAAAGTGCAAACTAATTTAGTAAATGCTTCAGTGTAATACCAGGAATAAATTCACTTCTCTTATGGTTGCTCTTTTTTAGGATGCGGCCCTATAAGGAAACATGCCAAATCCTATTGTAATATCCATATAACAAACCGGTTATCTGCAATAGATGACTCAGCAAAAATATTTTCAGAGTTTTCTGCAAATGTAATTGTCCTATTCATGCCATGAAACTGCAGCCTCGTGTTCATTTAGAACAGAACTAAAATGAACTCACTCTGAATTGTTTGGCGCTGCCCACATGCTCCGAATGGTGTCGCCCGCTCTGCTCCGAGCTGTGACTGGTTGCGGTGGAGGCTGTATCCCGGGTCCTGGATGAGTCTGATTTTGTCGATGAGGACTCCGATCCGAAGCCCATTCTTGCACCCTGAGTTGAGACTGGTGGTGAGATGTTTGGCCCTCGTTGGCTTGCACTATTGTGCACATGCTGAGGCTGGGGCTGAGTCAAGTGATGCACCTGGCTCTGTGGACTATAGAGAGCATGGGTTTGCTGCTTGTGATGGTGCCGCTGTTTGGGCTGACTCAGTTCAGGGCTGGTGCTGGTTCCGTCGGTTAGTTGAGAACCACATCTGCCATATCTGTCGTCAATCAGGGATCCCCCAATGGGTGACAGCCTCTTGTCTTTACGGCTTCTTCCATGGTGAGCATTTCGACTGGAGGAGTAGGCATACTGATGAGGCGGCGGGCTACCCTGATGGTTCCTCGCCACATATGAAATCAATTTGTCCGGATTGGAGCCGTCTGAGTCTTTTCGTGAGACACTACTAGGACTTTTGTCCTGCCTGCTATGTTGCTTAGGATACTGTTTCCGCTCCTCGCCAGAACTTTTCCTATTCTTCTTAGGTGGGAGTTCAGGTTTGACAGGGTCAAGTGTTTGAGCCGGTGCACCGGTCTTGCTGGTAACTTTGTTACTGCTCACCCCGAGAATAGTGAGATATGACGGACTTATCACCTGTTTTGTTATCTCATCCAGAAAAGCTGAGAATTGCAACTTTCCCTGCACAAAATTTGCCCGGGCTTGCTCCATCTCAGCTTGTGCAATCCCGTTCCCCTTCTGGCCACTGGCACTGGGATGCTGCTGTTTGGGAACTCTTGGGGATATCACCTCCATCGATCTAGCTTTGCGCATGTCAGCCTGAGGCTCCTTGTTCTTCAGGATTCCTTTGCTGGGAAGCTGGCTGGATGACACTGCTCTCTTGGGGCCTCGGGAATGTCCTAAGAGAAGGTCTTCATCACTGAAAGTCAGGCTTCGGTTCAAACTAGAGGTCTTGTACAAAGCTCCGCTATTTGGTGCCTTGGATTGTTTTCTGCCATCATGGCTTTCGTTACCCTTCAGAAGGCCCTCCTCACTTCTGCTATGACTTCGGTCGAGGGACGAACAAACACCTCGCTCTCTCTGTTGTGTGCTGCCATGCATAGGACCGCCGGCAGCATCGCCATTGCCGCCATGCGTAACGGTGGCAAAGACAATAGGCTCGCTGCAGTCGTCTTCCCGAAAAGCCCTGCGTACATCCGCAATGTTGGAGCACGACAAGGAATGCTGTGGACGCTCAGCGTGGCGCAGCGAGAAAGGATCGTTTGCACTTGCCTCCGTGAACCAGGATGACGAGGAGACAGAGGAAGAGGATGAGGAGAGCGAGGAGGAGGACGCTCTGGAGATCGTTACAGGAGTGTTGTGCTTGTAAAGTATTTCGTCCTCTTCAATGTGGGGAATCGGGTGCATTTGATGGCGATGGTGGGATTCGTTTTGAGGGTTGCCATGGAGGTAGTGACCATGCCGATGGTGGTGGTGCCCTTGGTTTTCTTCTGAATTTCTATCGGCATCATCAAACAGAGTAAACCTGTGGCACAAACACATTGTGAAATGCGCTTCAACATACTTCAGCAGCCAACCAATGTCCTGGATGTGGATATAAATGGATGTATAATCAAGTGGCTTTATTAAACACACGAGAAAATATTTTTCAAAAGGCCAATTCTAACCAAATTTCTAAAAATCATTTTTGAGGGACCCTTGCTGGGCCATACCCCAGGCGACTATATCCATGACTGTCTCCTCAACGATATTTATAAATATTAAGTCTTCAACAGCTTCCTACCTGTGCGACTCTGGGTCTTCATGATGAAGGTGATGGTGGTGCTTCCTTAGCTTCATCTCCGCTGATTCAGCTGGGCTGTGAACAGGCCGAAAAAACTTCTCCATTACCTGTCTCTTCCCTTCCGGGAAGCTATTGAAGTCGCCTTGGGTGAGTTGACTATATTGAGGGCACTGATGGTGATTAATGTTTCCACTGCTCTGAAGCTCCAGTTTCTCACAAGTGACTGTTATCTCCGTAAGACGACAAACTGTTTGTCAGCTGCAAATATTCGCTTTACACCAGATGGTCTGGTTTTAAGCGTTCCAAGCTAACTGTCCAGCTCTATTGGTGTTTTAGCAAAGGCTCGATTTGTTGAATTGTGTGTCTACCTACTGCGGATAGGTTTGTCTCCATCATCTGGCTGCGGAGGAATGGAAGAACAGCGTTAGAGCACACATAGTGGAATTGTTTCACACATGACGACTTGATTTTATATCATGCCTGATGTAACTGCAAGCTCATTGGATTGGCTAAAAGAGGGCACTCAATCGAAGAGATAATCGAAGTTGGACTTTTGGAAAAATGATCTATACCAGCCGGGGTTCAATAAGCAGATTGCTGTTGTTTGCTTTTACCAACATGTCTATATTATTCAAATTGGAAATACTGACAAAAAAACTGCTTGGTACACTTCAGCATTGTAAACTCTTACGTTTTCATTGACAGTACGACAGTAGCCTATATTAATTTTGCATCAGCAGCTACATATTTGCCACATGTACTGTATACTTATAGTGACTATGAGTGGATTATTGGTCCATCTGTGTGTTACCAGACTTTAGTTGTTCCTTCTTTTCTGATTGGCTTTTGATTGGTACATCTTTCCCGCACGTGATAATCAATGTCTCCGTCATTTTTGTGTAGGGGAACCAAAGCCAGCTCATGTCGTCCTCCCGTCAGTTTAAACAAAAACCAGCATCGCTACTTGGCAGCATAATCCAGAAAATAATTTTGGGGGGAAAATTGAATCAGAAGAAAAACCAGAAGCCAGTAAGTCAAATATTTGTCTCGTTGACATTATAGGCTCCTGCTTCCCGATTTTGCATTGCACTGGTTCCGTCAAACCAAAAAGCTGAATCCATGAAATACTTGGTTAATACGAATCAATTCCAGAAAGAGTTCATTGCAACATGGATGATATTGTTCAATACAACATGTCACAATTTGTAAAAAACATGTCCCATACAATTTAAGAATATGTGCTAGTTTTATAAGCTTCGATGCCAAGAAAAAAACTCAAGTGTATAAAAGAATGCTTTGATATGAATGCATCTTTATATTATGAGTAACAGCTTTGTTTAGCGCATGTGAGTGACACACTTCGTTACTGCTGAAAACATTGAAAAAAACATTTAACAAATAGAACAGAGGACTTACCGTAGCTCTATACATGGTCATAATAATTAGGTGGATGGTGTATTTGATGCTGAGTCATGTAACTTACATTTTTCTCTTCCTCTGGATGGTTTATAAGTTTTAGCAACAGGGTTGCCATTGCAGAATTTCTACAATGTGTACTGTTTTTCAAAGCAAACATGATTGATCAGGCCAAACATATTTATTTTATTTATTTTTATTTAAATTAAACCACAAGACACAATCATTGAATAAAACAGCAACAAAGAAAATAATCCTGTTTCTCACCGAGTCTTTGAGAGCTATTTTACTTTCGCCATGACTCCAAATCCAACTGCCAGTGGCGCATTCTGTAATTTACGCAGTTAATTAGAATCAGAAAATGACCCATAAAGACCTGCATGAAGTTATTGGCCCATAAACTGAATGTTATTTTGTAATTTAGCAATGAGGACAGCATGGCCAAAATGACTTAATGTAAGCATTGTGTCATTGTGGTAGCAATATTACACAGGCAAATAGTTAAATGCATAAATAAACGCATCACATAAGTGAATCTGAATAAGATCTTTGTTTTCCTCAATTGTAAGGTAAATATGTATGAATTTACCGCATCCTGCTTTACGGCCAACTCATCAATTAATTCATTGTGGTAGTGTTGAAACCCAGGATGCAATTGATCCCTACCCCTCGGCGGTGAAACATGATGAGTGCAGTTATGCAAATGGAGGAGTTTGGTCCAGACTTATCCAAGATAGTGGTAGAGGAGTCTTAGAACACGTGTGGGTGTGGGAGCTGGGGAGCGCGGCGGGGGCTACTGAGGCAACATGTGCGTGATAGACGTGACTGAAATCATGGAGTCGCGCTGCTCCCCCTGTTGATCAACATAGCATAGCGAATTCCCTTGCCATTGTTTCCACATACATCGTGCTTCTCGATAAATATCGGTAAATACCACGCGTCCTGGATTTTTGACACAATGCCGTGTGTTTGCGTATTTGTAATGTAGTGCTTTAATACACTGTGAACGGAGTTTGACTGACGTAACAATACACCTCAGACTCTTTGTGACAAGGCTTTATCAAAGGAAAGCTCATAAAGAGAATGACATGGAAAACACGACGTAGGTCGACGTATTGGATCAATAAATTGGTTGGTTTAACAAGTGTCACGGAGTTGCTGACGGTTTTTTTCTGGACACGACCAGCTGAATCTGGCACCGTTGCTCCCTTCCCCTTGACACGGCGCTGGTAATTTTCCACTCCTGGGTTCCTTTGCATTCTGTTTCTGGAAATATGTCGTTTATTCCGTATAAATAAATTAAGAAGAGCGGACGAATGACCATATTTAGCATTACAGTACAGACGACTGTTGTAGCTCATATGCCCGACCAGCGTGGGACTACAATTGAATATATACATACAATACTATGCGGAAAAGGTGCATATGGGGCCGTCATGATATACGACGAAAAGCTTACGACACATTGTGCTTGGGTTTTGGCCCATTTGACATTAGATGATATGTTTTTTATTTTTACTTTCGACGACAAAGGCGTATCACTGACTGCAGTAAACGAGAAGTAGATCCGGCCGCATTCTAGTTTCATCCAGTTTGGAAGCGCAGAAGCCTCAGTAGTGTTAATCCGCATAACCGGCGAACGTGACGTCAGCTGTTTTGTTTCAAAATTTGCAGTTAGCACTGAGCTGCTTGAGTCACTCGCTTTACAAAATACAATCCTGAATAGATTTACTATAACGTTGTACATACCACACTTAACACACTCGCGCCCCTAGTTAATCTACCCAGCAGTTGTACTAAGAACCTGCGTTTACTACACACAATTTATCTACTCATTTAACCTGCCCAGCCGCTGTCCGAACAATACCTGCGTTTACAATACATACGATGTTTTCTCATTAATATATTGAAAGGAGATACACAACGTATGTTTGGACTAAACAAATGGAATTTGACAGTGATATTAAGTTACATTGTGGGACTAGTTTTTGTGTGTAGGACTACGTAGCCCTTCCCTTAACCGAATCACTCCAAGCGTATAAAACGACGCCATTTCTGTTTTGCGTCACATTGCTTCGATTCTTCGACCTCTTTTGCGGTTGTCCCTCAGGTGAAATTGTTCTTTTTTTGTCATTAGAATTTTTTAAGTCTTTGACATTGCTTTGTTGAAGCATGCGGAAAATGGCTTTGAAGTACGTAGTTTGTCATGTAGAACTTGTCTGTTAAGGCAGGAGATGAACGGTTGGTTCTTGTGTCTCCGTTTTTTATTCGCCGTTTCATGAGACTAATCGTCAAGTGAAACTATTTTTTTTTATATACCTACGCTGGCATTTATTCGATCTCTATAGTGGGGTTGACGTACTTTGTCTTGTTTTACGATTGAAATAATTGGGAAACATAACTCCTTGGCGAACTATACTCTTTCTATCATAATTCCTGACGTTTTTTAATACGTTAACCGTAAACTAATTTGAGCGGTTTGAAGATGTTACACGTTCCATTTTTGTAACCTTTGTTTGCTCAAAATGGCCGCCGTGACGTAAGCCCTGTCACGTTTTGCAATTGGTTGGTTTGAAATACGTGTCGACATTTTACCTCTTCGGTTGACTGCCGTCTCAGTGACGAATAGGCGCCCTTTTTCCTTTTCTGAATTTGCGACATTGTTCATCGACAAATAGCCGGTGGACTTTAAAATAAGAAATGTGGGATTTTTGTTACGCCAGTAATGTAATGTTAGCTCGTGCTACTAAATTAGGTACAAATTTTAAAGAGCAAAGGCCGACAGCTGAAGAGTGCTACGAACGGGAAACATAGGAGCCAGAAGTTTTTGCTACCATATCAGCTTAGCTTGCAGTACTGAAAATGGCCATGTAAAAAAAAATAAATTAAGTCTTTATCATTTTGGGCTCACTGCTGCAGAAATTGTACAGTTCCTTGGATCTGGCACGCTTCTTTTATACCCAAGTTTTTTTCCCCCCCCAAGTGAAATTAAGTTGCTTGTATCAAGCTCAGAAGTTTAATTATTGAAGATTTTTGTTTTAATTTTTTTGTTGCCTTATTGGCTATGGACTGAGTTTACTGGGAGGAATGGACTTAGTTATTGAGAGGAAGAATGGACATAGTCTTATAGAAGATCAAGGGATCAACGAGTGCTGACGCGGGGATGACGGAAGCGAGAACGTGGTGGGACCGGAGGGCGAACCAGGCAGGACAGGACCGGAGGGCGAACCAGGCAGGACAGGACCGGAGCGTGAACCAGGCAGGACAGGACCAGTGCGTGTGCTGAGGGCGATCAGAAGGGTCCAAAAGAGCAGGCAGCAGCGGTCACCAGATGGCGCCAGAGGCAGGGTAGCGGCTGCAAAGAGGTCCCGCCCATCCAGAGCAAGCCAGTTGGGAGTTGGGACAGGGCGCAAGTGTCTTCATACTTCTGAGTTAACACAAAAGGCGTTGGTTTGTATGATGGTAGAGGTATCAGTAACAGGCCCTGTGTCGTCATAATATACTCCCAAAACCTGTAGGACCACTGTCTCGCACAGATTTCTCTTCCCTTTTCCAGGCTCTCTATAAAGTGTTTCGTACCTTGATCACCATTCCGGTTGCGTGCTGATGTCCACTGGGACGAATGCCTTGGTAGTGTGGTGGCAAGAACGACGCCTTACCGGAATTCTCTACCTCCCTCGATCACAAATAGTTCCCCAGCCGGCGGGAGAGGTGGTCCTTTGTTCGATAGGCCTACTTGAAGTTTGTCTACATTTGGGTTTCTTATACACATTTGGGTGGGTGGGAAGGGGTGGGGCGTGTTAACCAGTGTCTTCCTAGACTTCCCAGCTTTCAGGTTTCCCTTCACAATGGCTTGAGTAAGAATCAACTCGGTGTGCCTACCCAAACGTCATTCAAGTGGACAATTTTCCTCGCAGGATAGCAGCCCCTAAAGTAGTCACCTGGTGTAGCCAGAGCACATTTGGAATGTGGTAAAATTCATTTTACTAAGTCATTCAATTCTGTACAGGCATGCTGCTGTGGGTTGGGGCTATGTTTTTTGTCACTTTGCAGAGAAGTTTTACCAGTCCTTCAGTAAGCTACATTCAAGCCTACGTCTCCACATCTATGTGTAGAGTGGAAATCCTTCGTGTTCACAGCTGCGGTATTTAATACGAAAAAATCTTAATCATAATATAGCACTTTATAATATTGTAGTTTGCATTGCTTTGTATTGTGGGGTTGGGTACTGTGGGGGAGAGGCTTTTTCCTTTGCATTTTCAGTGTGCCGTGTCCTGTGTGCTTTTCCAATACCTGAGACCACCTGGAAGTCTCCTAACTCATTGTATGTACACGTTCCTTGCGCTTCGAGCATCACGTAAGGTCATTCAATGTATTCATTTATTTTTAACGTCCATTGTCTGGTAAAATTGCACCATTGCAATTCCTTTGCAATTAGTTACCATCCTTTGTATTGATAATACAATGATTGAACTATTTGTAAAGGATTTTTCTACCTGCATAATAAATGCATAGCTTGTTGTGATTGAATACAGTATTGGTATGCATTTGTTCTTGGGGGTGGGGGGGGGGCTTTTGTGGGGAAGCTCTTCTTGTGCTTTTCAGGTATTTAAGCTTGGAGCTTTGTAGAGCACGGATGTGACCAGGGCTTGAATGCTCCCTTTCAAAGTGGAAATTGAAGGCAGATAAGTGGAATCCATCAAATATTGATGTTGGAAAGCTGCTAAATTCCCAAAACCCGTTGATGGGTTCTATGTCGAACGGGCTCAGCTGCCCTCATCTTAAAAGCAACTTGCTATACGTAACGTGATGCATAGCATTGCTTTGTCTTCTTGTGCTGAGATACACATTTGATGGGCCGCGATTGTCATATCTGCAGTAAAGCATTCGGGTAAGGATAACAATAGTCAGTTCTATTTTTTTCTTTTGTTGTGTGGGAATTGTCGGGGCTGTAGGGGGTGTATTTGTCCGTCTCTAATTCTGCAGAGCAGCCTACAAAGGAGGAATGCGTACTCTTCATGACAACGCGAGAATCTTGCTGCCCTATGAAATCAACCGTCACATTGTCAGGTTTAAATTACCTAGCAAACATTTAGTCCTCAGCTACATGCCCATGCGCAACTGCGCAAGTCGCAGGTTTATGTATTGAAATATAAGTGTGTCCACAATCACGCAACTGTGTGAACATTAGAAGAAAATTTGTGGCTGAGGAAAGCTGTGCATTGTGCAGCTTGAATTAGAAATGCAATGCAAATGTGTTGCAGTTAATTAGTGTGGTTATTGTGTTTGGTGTCCCTGCACTTGTCTTTACAGAGCTCAGGTTGATGCAGGAATGATGTCATCTAACCAGGAGACTAGTAAGATGTTGACCTTGTTTGTCAAAACAACACAGTTGTAGACAAAAAGACACATCTTAAGAACTGGCTTTATGTTAACCTCAAATCAATAATGCTTTACTAGAGAATTCCTCTTTGGCCAATGGGTGCCCTTGCTTTGCATCTTAAAACTTACGATGAGTAGAAATTTTGAGTTTTCTGTGCTGGGTGTTGTGTAGATCACTCTTTGTTTCAGATTGTTTTCGTCTGTCCACTCCGACCTCGCCCGCCGTCGTGGAAGCCGTCGACGAATGTGTAGTCCCTGAATGACGTATCAACCCCTTGTGCGCTTGAGCTTAAAGCAGACGTCCTTCGCAGAAGCCCTGCTCTTTCTCTCTCCGTGTGTGTGTGTGTGCGCATCTTTCCATTTTGGTTTCTCAGGTCAAATTACCAAACAAAATTTCTATGTGGCGACTGGGATGGGCTAACCTGTGATGGAATGAAGAATCCAGTCACTTAGATCAACTGCTGCAAGTTTGTTTCCCCCTAATGCGCATCACTTATCGTGGGTTTGAAGTTAAGTAATTTCCGTTCCCCTTAAATCTTCATGCCATGGCTTTAAAGTATAACTACTTTTGCTGCATGTACATCAGCTCTGCATAACCTGTTTGTACTTTGTGCGTAACAATGATTAGTTGCAATGCAAGCTTTTTGTGGGGTGGGGGCACAACCATCTTTTGTCTTCAGAATTTTTTCAGCATAAATCACTCGAGACTCGCACCTTAAAAGTCAGCGGCAAGTCGTTGGATGCCTTGATTCTGCCCGCCTTTAAATTTCTTGGAAGGATTGTGCTTCATTGAGGAACAGTAGCTGGTGATTAATGTGGTTTCATCTGTTGGCGGTAAACAATAACCATATTTATCTTCATTGGATAAGCATTGGAATATTTTGGGCTTTATGGGAGGGAGGGGGTGGGGCGCCTCAAATTGTCCTGTTTTTCCCTCCCTTATTACAGCTGTGACGGTTCGTTTGACCTGAGCATCCTGTCCCGTATCGTTCGTGAGGAAAAATGGATTTGAGTACCACCCGAGATACTGGTATCACGTTTAATGGAAGGATACTGTGGAATCACCCAACCATACTTGTAGTTGCGGGAAATGCTGGGGTCCGGGGGCAACCAGTTATGTCTTCTAGTTTCAGCCTCGTGTCCAGACAGTTTCAGCCTCGTGTCCAGACTAAACCCGTGTGGTGACAAGATCACATAGCCGTCAGGGGTTTTCTTTTCCTGGAGGAACAAGCTTCTGGCTTTGTTCCTCCAGGTTTTGCTTTTGCCCGCAATACAGTAACAACAAAAAGCAAAAGACTCCGGTGGTGGCACTCCTGACTTGTGTCAGGACAGGGTTCAATTCCCTGCGGTGTCTTGCTTTTATCGTGTACTGTGGGTAAACCGTAAAATCTATACTTGGTGTTAATTTAATCCTGTGAAGAAGCGAGATACTGTGTTATGGACCTTTTTACTGTGGTGTATTAGCATGGTTCTTGTGCAAGTCAGTATTTCCAATAGACATAAATGTGTTTCTGCCTGAAAATGACTGTGGTACTAAATACACTGCAACATTAAAAAAAAAAAAAAAGTTTGGTCTCACTTTCTCAGCAAAGGGTACCATAATTAAGCTTGAGCACAATTAAACATAATGTAAAAAAATGATTAATTTTCTATTATAATTTTTCTATTAGTTTATATAACCGATTAATTTTAAATGTGCACTTTAGAACCTATCTAGATATATGGAAGAGCTCAGGTTAATTCAGTGTATACTGCAATCAGCATGTTTAAAAGATCCACTATGAACCCATATTTTGCATTAAAAGTGACTGCAAACTCTACAAAACAGTTGAACATCTAAGAGCACGTGCAAGAAATTATTTTCAGCGTTTTTCTCTAAACAACAGTTACTGAGGTCGTGACCTGAAAATAATTCCTCAAATATTCTTAGGCCTACTCACATAAAATAGTGTAATTTCAGTCACGCCACAAAATTCATTATTTTTTTTCTTCTCCGTTCATGCGTGTACATTACATCCCAATTAAATTCTTTTCCTGAGGTGAGTGGTACTCCTTTCACTACAATGTTCGTAAATTGAGTGGCTGATTTTTCATTCTTAGCCATTACTGACAGCAGGTCTGGTCATGTGGCTTTGAGGACAAATTCCCAATGGGATGGCATCTTTTCAGCCAGATGTAGTGCTATTCTTTTTCTTTATTTTCCCCAGGAAACCGGCCCACAATTCAGGGGCGGGAGCCCTTTCTTTGCAGTATAGACTGGTTAATTTTGCAATCAACTTAAGTGGCAAAGCAATGTGATAACTAAGGGTGGTCAGGAATCATGTTTGAATACAAATTTAATACACATTCGTCACTGTCAATTACAGAGGGGGTCACAAGCATAGTTTGGTACACGCATACAAGCAGGTCTAATAGTGTGTATTGGGGGGGGGTGTCACTAAATGGACATGAGGGCAAAGCAAAAACTAATTACGACCGAAAAACACATTTTACAGACGTTATTTAGTGCTAAGGTTTGAAGTAAGACCACAATCAACGTAAAAAGGTTTTTCCAAATAAGCATGAAAACGGAACTAATATGCCGTTCCGTGTTTCCCGGGAAGGATTTTCACCGGTTCAGTTTGCAAGCTAACTGTTCTTCCCACTGGTAGCGAATATGTTTGTTTGATGAGGTGTGAGGAGGAAAGAGGAGATGTGGTCCTTTTTTGCCAGGGATCCAGTCAAAGACTTCGCGTATGAAATTCTTCCAGACAGCCAAGAGAAGTCTGGAATATGGTCGTTACATCGGGGCAAGCGAAAGGTAAAAAAAATATCTACAAACCTCTACCGAAATTTCGCCAACATTTCGCTAATTTCGGCCCGTTGAAGTACAATAAAATCACAGCGCTAGTTCGATATATGAATTTACCTTTAAACGACGCACACTGTCTCGCTATTTCGGTTGGTCGTTATACGTAGCGACGAGTTTCACTGTCAATAATAGCCCCTTAAAGAAACGACATCTCACCCCGGTCACGTATTTGTTGCCACGTCACCCAGCGTTAGCTGCTTTAAAAACCTCCACAGATGCTCTTTGGCGGCCTCATTTTAAGTTTTCTGGGGCGTACGCGTACGTATTGACCCTTAAAAGACCAACTGTCGCAAATTCGTCCAGCTGTACAATACATGCTGTCAGTAAGTGTCATCCTCCCCGATCACCTGATGTCATCATAATGGACTTAACATATTAACTATGCACATGCACAACTTGCTCTTCTCTAAGACGCCGCCTATACAATACAATCTCATGTTGAGTCGAAAGCTAAAGAATAAAAATGTCTTCAAACGAGTTTTAACAGTGGACAGAGAGGGGGGCTTGCCGAACATTCAATGGGAGGTCATTCCATCGGGATTGGTTGTTATGTGTTCCCTCTTCTGGGCTCCAGTTAGAAGGGAAGCAGCAGCATTTTTGACCAGTTGAGGGAGGACTGGCTAACTCTAAAATAAAGTGCATTACAGTACGGAATCGAGCCTAGTTTTCACAGAGGATATATGGACACAAATTTATATCCTGGTAATGATATATCCCAATGTAGTTTTGTTTTTTTTTTTACCCAAAATTACATGTAATGAATGTCAAATGTCTGCCATCTTCCATTTATTTATGAAATACATTGATATAGAAAGGGCAATGCGATTAATAAAAGTAGAAATAATATAAAAAAAACATTAATATTCACCAGACAAATATCTGATCTGGTAGTACAGCTAGTTTTCAAACAATGCTACAAATTGAGAGAGAGAGGAAAGATGAAGGGTCTGTAGACTGATTTTTTTTTTTTCATTTAGGAGTTCAATGATCCTTTTCGCCACATTTACTTTTCATCGCTTTCATGTGTATGTAACATCGCAACCCTTCCTGTTGTGTCTTGGAGTGGTAGAAAAGATTCAACATGTTTGTGCCGCTAGCACGTTACCATTTTCTAGTCATGTCCTTTTTTTTCTTAATCAAACCATAACTAAACCATGGAATAACGCATCCCAAATTTCGGCACAGATTCTAGCCCGTCTTCACTTTGTTCTGTGCTAAACTCTTCATGTCATCTATTCTCCCTCTCTAGCATTACCATAGACAATACAATACAATTTTATTTATATAGCGCATTTCACAGCAGCTGGAGCTGTGACAAAGCGCTTTACATATGCCGTGTATTTGTGGGTGACGTAAAAATGCAACTTCAAAATAGTAAAAAATCTTTCCCAGACAAATATATACAAATATATATTGTTGTGATAATTAATTTGTTTTTTGTTAGCATTTGGTACTAAAGTATTGAAGTAATCAAGTTAATTAAGAGTAATCATGTTAACATTATTTAAATATGATGGTACTTTTTTTTTTTTTACAGGTACTGATACATTTTTTAAACGGTTAACTAGTAAATGTATCTCATTTTTTTTTAAAGTAACCCTTCCATCCCGTGTATGTCTTCACACTGTCCTCAGTCCAATGGAGAGCCGGTGTCAGTGTTTGTGCACGAGGTGGCTCAGGGGTCGGAGCAGCAGACTCAGTTGGCGAAGTCAGCCTTCAAGCGGATGAAGACCCTTCGCCATCCCAACATCCTGGCCTACGTTGATGGTTTGGAGGTGCATGTTCACTCTTCATTGTGAGGCTCAATTTTAGAGCCACAGTCATGAGCACATGCATTGATAGTGCTCAGGGGGGGACTTCCAACAATGAGGGCAACCATGCCCGGCTGGGTTGTGGTCCTGTAATGGAAAGTAGCTGGGGCTGCTGATTTGGTTTATTTTTTGGGGTGAGGGTCAAATTAGTATATCTGTGTGGCCTGATGCCAATGAGCCACCAAACCTTTTCATTTAATTAGCTATTTTAAGGCATGCTGTATTTTTTGCTGAGGTTTTTATTTCGGTGCTTTCATTTAGATTTGTGAGAATTGTCACAATTGCCTTGTTGTTTCTAATGTCAATCCAGACGGAAAAGAGCCTGTATCTGGTAACTGAACCAGTGACTCCACTGGACGTTCACCTGAAGGGTGCTCCTAGTGAACTGGAGGTTTCCTGGGGTCTGCATCAGATAGTTGTGAGTCATTTTTTTAACGTTATAAGGTTGTGTGAGTTGAGTGTTTTGTTTTTTTTGTTCCCAGGCACCCCTCTACAAGAACCCTCTAATTTGAACTCTACTTGTTTGTTTGCTTTTCTATCAGAAAGCTCTGAGTTTCCTGGTGAATGATTGCCACCTGCTCCATAACAACTTGGGCTCGTGGGCCATCTTTGTCGATCGAGCAGGAGAGTGGAAGCTCGGGGCCCTCGATCATGTTGCCCCAGAACAGGGTGATCCAAGCGGGGCCTCGCTCCCTGAGCCAAAGTCTATTTACCCGGACATGGAGAAGTATGACCCACCAGAGTCATCTAACTGCAGTGGAGAAAAATGGTGAGAAACTTTTGGAGCGAGCATCTTTGTCTTGTCAATGATAGAATCGTGACTGCAACAGACATTGGTGTGTATGTAAATTCTTGCCATTTACAATGTAAGTTATTTTGTTAAATATTTTTTTGCAGGGCAGGGGAAGTGTGGCGGTTAGGCTGTCTGATCTGGGAAGTGTTTAATGGGCCACTTTCCCGCACGTCCTCACTGCGTTCACTCGGGAAGGTTAGTTGCTTGAACACTGTTCTTTAAGTTTTCATTATGAAACTATTAATCTTCAACATTATCCTACACTCTCTAATACTGAAATACTATATGTCTATATATTGTTTTGGCGAGGACTGTTGTTTTTATTGCATGTTTGAATTATTTTCATAATTTTTATTGTTTCGATTATTTATTGAATAATTATAGTAGTAGACTGTATTTTGTTTAAAAAAAGTAATTAAATTCCTCGAGTTAATTTTTATGCCCATAATGTCAAAGTGTTGCTGCAAATTTGTGAGTTAATTGCTGTTACAAGTGTGCTTCCGTTAGCTGGATGGTCATCTCTGTCCTCACAGATCCCCAAGGCCCTAGTTCCTCACTACTGCGAGCTTGTGGGTGCCAACGCCCGAGCTCGGCCCAATCCAGCCCGCTTCCTCCAAAACTGCCGGAGCCCCGGAGGTTTCCTGAGTAACAGCTTTGTGGAGAGCAACCTCTTCCTGGAGGAGATCCAGGTCTACATTCTCTCATTAAAACACATTAAGTCACGTAGAACAGTGATTTGTTTTGACATCAAATTCCTTATGTATTTGCATCACGAGTTTGGGGTGGAGTGAGACACAAATTGCCAGCTCCACAAATTAACAACAATCTTCAATGTTGCTCATCTCTTCAGATTAAGGCTTTCTGTAATCCATGATATAACCTTTGGGATAACATCGAATATAACTCTTGTTCAGATCAAGGAGCCGGCGGAGAAGCAGCAATTCTTCAAGGATCTAAGTGACAACCTGGACTCTTTCCCAGAGGACTTCTGTAAACACAAGGTCCTGCCTCAACTGCTCACTGCCTTCGAGTTTGGGAATGCCGGTGCCGTCGTTCTAACGCCACTTTTCAAGGTTAGTCCTTTATCTGTTTTGAAAACCTATCAATACAAGAGTGACTCAAACAGATGGGAAAGTTAAATACTATATTTCCTGAAATAGGGTGACTTTAGATTGTAGACTTCAATAAACGGCTGGCTGACACCTCCTTTTTCCCCCTGTGGAAAAATAACCATCCCTGGTGTTGCCAGTATGTGTCTGGACTAAGCTTTTTCAATGACAGATGCAGAATATGTGTTTATATGTATTGCAGATTTCCACATACAATACAATACAATTTGATTTATTTAGGCGCAACACAGAGATTGCATTGTGCTGAAATTTACAGTCAGCTTTACCACCAATTGCGCTTTCCGCAGCCAAGATAATTAATAATCGCCCTCAACCAATATGAAACACTACACTTACAAATGTGTTTCCATTTTCCCTTCATATGGAAAAAGCTTAAGTGTCTTCAAAAATGTCCACCAGGTGGGGAAGTTCCTGTCTGCTGAAGAATACCAGCAAAAGATCATTCCGGTCATCGTGAAGATGTTTTCCTCCACAGACCGGGCCATGAGAATACGACTGCTTCAGCAGGTACTTCATGCATGTTTACAATAGCAAAATTACTCCCTTATGCAGCTCTAACAGCTAGTATACTCTTTATCTGAAGTAGGGCCCAACCGATTAATTGGTCAGCTCATTTTCCTTGGACAAATTTAACCCTTTCCATCAGAAAAAGACAGACAGATGTACTGTTCATTAACACATCTCAATTGCACTAATTAGTTCTTTGCAGAGGATAAATAATATATCTCGGAATACCGTTAGATTGTCTCTACAGTGTTGCTGCACTGTCTGTGCTCAACTTATTGCTTTAAGAGTTAATACCCCGCGACAGATGCCGTTTAGTGTTAGCATTAAGCTAGCGCACTGAAAGGCTAAGCTATGTGGTTGTTTTGAACGAACATGGTGTCTTTGTTTTATCTTTAGTTTGACCGTAAACTTCAACTGGGAGTGGAAATAAACAGCCCGAAGCCTCTTTTTTAAATAATTGTTCACACTTTGCAAAAAAACTTTCCTGTTTATGAAGGGACTTTGGTTCTCTGCCACCATACAGCGTTTGTATTGCTAGTCTGCGCTTGCAAGGCATAAAAAAAATAGCTAAATGATGGCTTGCATTTTAGATAAATGCTTAAGTCAAAGCACCGCTGTTGTTTTTTGTTCGCCTCTCTGCCTCTAGATGGAGCAGTTCATTCAATATCTTAATGAAGCAGCAGTGAATTCCCAGATTTTCCCTCATGTGGTTCACGGCTTTACTGACACAAACCCTGCCATCAGAGAGCAAACAGTTAAGGTATGTGCTCACTCCAAATGCAACTCAATGTTTAATTTAAGTTCTACAGATGTTTGTCTGGTGTAGCAGTTCCCTTCCTCCTCTCTGTTCAGTCTATGTTGCTGCTGGCTCCCAAACTGAACGAGGGCAACTTGAACCAGGAGCTCATGCGCCATTTTGCCAGGCTGCAGGCCAGGGACGAGCAGGGCCCGATCCGATGCAACACCACTGTCTGCCTGGGAAAGATTGCCTCCTACCTCAATGCAGGGGTAAGCCAAAATAGAAAAAGTTGCAAAACAATAGAGGAGTGAACACTCAGAACTCAAAAGGTTTGGTGGTCGAACAACCTGGAATTAGAGGTAATTCATGGTGAAGTCTAAAAAAAAAAATCATCAAGAATTTGAATGAAAAACAGGACTGGACGAGACACGGCTGATCTATTTGTTTTCCTTATTTTTTCCATCTAATTGTGTTACTTGTATGAGAAGTAATTCTTGGCACATGTTTAAAAACTGTTTTATTTTTGCATCCTCTTTTTGCTTTTAGGAAACCATTAACTCTACGCATTTTATACTTAAAACGAAACAAACCTTTGAGTATTTCGTAGTATAATATGCTGAGGTAAATGTTCGAGCCCTAGAATGCATTAATTCGATTTCAATTATTCCTTTGGAAAAAATAATTTATTTAGTATTGTCATTGCATTACACAACCTTTTTTAAAAAAGATTTAAAAATGCAATTTAGACAACTTTACAACATGGATTTTCAGGCGCAGTAAAGATCTATCTATCTAAAATAAGTGACACTACCAAACACCTGTCCTTATCTTTACAGACCCGACAGCGAGTTCTGATTTCTGCCTTCTCACGAGCCACGAAAGACCCCTTCGCAGCGTCGCGTTCTGCCGGCGTGCTCGGTTTCGCCGCCACACACAACTATTACAGCCTCACTGAGGTTGCCGCCCGAATTTTACCCACACTCTGTGCTATTACTGTCGACCCTGACAAGAGCGTCAGGGAGCAGGTACTCATACAGTCAGCTTTATGCACAATTTAGTGCCCTCTGTTGTTTGCCCTTTTTGTAATGTGATTTTATGCTACTCTGGTGTTTGTCAGACTTTTAAAGCCATCAAGAGTTTTATCTCCAAGCTGGAAATCGTGTCCGAAGATCCCACCAAGCTGGCTGAGATTGGTACGAAACAGCTGCCATTTTTTTTTTGTATTACTCACTTGTTGCCAGGCATCAGTTGAATTTGTAATTGATGATATAATATCGCATTATGATGTAATGCACTCACTTCAAAATTAAACATACATTTTTGTTCGTAATCATCAAATGCATCAAAACTGAGTATTTATTCATCTTAGTCAATGCAGAATATTTTGAATTGATTGTACTCATTTTAATCTCTCAAGGGGAAGTTCACCACATACATGCAGGCTTGCAAGGAAATGAGTGATCAAATGACAGAAACAGGACAGGGGACGATGCCTTGCTCAAGAGCATCCCGACCGTGACTAGGAAGCAAACTAGTCTCTCCAACAAGTTGCTATTTTTCCATTTGGGTTAGGGTTCGGAATCGATGCCCCCCAGCTCCAATGCACAAGTCCTTATGGATGAGCTAATACCACCACATAAACGATAATGATTCCGTCACAGTTAAAATGATGATGTCTTTGTGAATATGCTTAAAAAATAAGTGGTTGAGAAAATGGATGGAATATTCTCGTGAATAATGGCTTAGTTCAGGCAATCAAAAAAGGCTGATGAACTCCCAATTCCTTGTGTTTAACAGAAAAAGATGTTGGGTCGTGTGCTCAGCCGCCCGGCTCCTCTTCCGGCTGGACTGGCTGGGCTGTGACTGGCATGTCCTCGCTGACATCCAAATTGATACGCAATGCACCAGGGACAATGGGTGGTGTGGCGACTGAGAGCGGCGGGGCTTCAAATGCCACCAGCGAGACTCCCGGCAGCACAAGTGGAATCCCTGGTAAGACACATGACTATGAAACATTTGTGTACCGCTGTCCCTGATATAGCCCGAGCCCTGCTGCAAATAGCGAAAAGCATTGAGTAACTGACACCTTCCCCACCCGCACTCCCAAAACTCCAGAAAAAGTTGTAAGCACATCAGACTATAATTTAAAAAAAAATCAGACCAGTGTCCGTCTCATGTTGGGTCAAAACCCAAAGAATAACAATATCATTTCAAACGTGTTTTAAATGTGTTCATGTTGCCCAACATTTAATGGAAGGTCAAAAAAGGTTCCATCCCCTCGGCTTAGTCCTCGGCACCTCCAGTAGAGTCTGGTCCGCAGACTTGAGGCACCGGACAGCTGCATAGAGGGGGAGGAGCTCAGAGTTGCATGCGTTGGCGAGGCCATTTAAGGATTTGAAGACACTTTCCCATTACCCAGGGCTTTGGTGCCATTCTGTGTCATCTTAGAAAATAAGAACATTTTGTTTTTCAACAAATAGCTGAGGATCGACTCCACTTAAAATCATCCTCAGGTTTAGATCAGTTTGTGAATAGCAAACCAACCAACCGGCAGTCAGTGAGGAATAGGACATTGTTGCTGAAAAGCTAAGAGACCCAGGAGAAGAATGGGATATTTATTTATTTTAATTCATGCATTCTGCAAATTCAGGACCTAAATAACCTTGGTGTATAATGCTTCCATTTCATGTTTTCATCTTAGGTTCTTTAGAGAAAGGTCCACACACCTCCCAGAGCCACATTTCTTCTGCATCAAGCCCAGTGGCCAGATCACAGACTCTTGAAGGGACGGAAAATGATGAAGAGGCAGGAGAGCGCTGGGATGATGAGGAGGATTGGGGGAGTTTAGAGGTAAGTCTTATTTTAAAAATGTATAATTTGTCAGAAAACTTTAAAAATGTAACCCTTGAGAACTGTTTCCACTCATAAGGACTCAGAGAAAGGTCGAGCTGAGAAGGATGACTGGAATTGTGACTGGTCAGGAATGGCGTCATCTAAAAAGAATACTGGTGAACATGAAGTAGGTTGCTTTATTTCTTTCTTCGTCACAAAGTGTTTTAAACTCACCCACTGGTACTGTGACATACATGATGCAACGCATGTAGACGGGCAGGCCATCGTCCACCATGGCAGTGAAAAAGCAGAGCTCAGACTGGAGCAGCTCAGGCTGGGATGCTGACGACAGCTGGTCCAACGAGAAAGAGGGCCAGGGCCAGAGTTCCGCTGGCGAGGAGGGCTGGGGCAACGAATGGGCCGAAGAGGAGACGGACGCCGTCAATGCTGCCCTACCTGAGGGTGTCCGCTTGGCCAGCGAGTACAACTGGGACAGCGGCACCATGAGCAAAGGAGTCAGTCAGAACGACCTGTTTGCTGGTGTGGCACAGAGAAACGCCACGGGCCACACGGTGAGCATGTAGAAGCACATAAGAAAAAAATAATTAATTTGATTCTGACAAATCATTTTTGTCATACTTTGTCATTCAATTCAGTGCACATTGTGGTGCTCATTCTGCCTTGACCAGGGAAGCATAATTGCCAATTCATACCTCATACTTACCGTCATTTCTGGACTACGAAGCGCACCTGATTAAAAACCACAACGGCACGATTTAGCCATGAAAAGACATTTGTACATACATTGACCCTTTTGTATTAATAGCCGCAGGACTCTGCCTTATAACATGAGATGTTTTCAAAGTGCTCACATAGATGGATTTTTAAAAAACAAATTAATCTTTCACGCCAGTAGTCTATAGATTCCCCCCTAGCAATGCCGAACGCAGTAGCCTCCCAGAACCTTTCTCCGTCTCTCACGCAAGGCCAATTCGCTCTATATCAGTCCGTCAAGGGATGTTGCTCCATGGCCGGATTTACTGTCCTGTCAGAAATTGTGGGAGTCGGTCAGCAAACAAACAGAGAGATGGGGGTCGCACTGCAGAGATGGCTGTATTTATGGCACTTGTTCCCTATGCTCATTAAACTTATTTGCATGCCAAATCTGTTTTAACCAAGCAGATTTTCATTTTGATAAAACTTGCTGTACTTGTTTTTAGTAATAGTTGGGTCAGTCGGAGCAGGGGTTTGGGAGCAATGGCCTGCTGAAAAAAAAGGGGCGTGTCCACCTACTTTTAAGTCGCTCTTCAGAAAACAGGTATTGTTGGGAGGGGAATTCAAAAATAATTCCAAATCACATAAGACGTTGGTCCATATTTTGTTAACTTTAGCTTTTGGCCTATAATTTGACCTTGAAATGTACCCTGTGGGTCACGTGACTTTAACAAAAACAGCCTAGTTTTTAATCTGGATTTAAAAACATTTACAGATTAATGGTATGTTCTGAATCTTTATTCATTCATATTAGTCACCCTGATAACAAAGCAAACCAGCAAATACACAGTACAGAGGGCGTATTATATATATATATATATATATGTTATTCACAGGATTTTATAAAAGATCAATATATGATTGTATTGCTCAACTGTTCTAATTACCCACCAATTTATATGACACCATATGGAAAGCACTTTGTTACAGCTCCATCTGTTTTGAAGTGCGCTCTATAAATAAAATTGAATGTGTTTTCTTGTTTTCAGCCTGGAGGTGGTTGGGGCACAGACGTAACAGGAGACTGGGGCACTGAAGAAACTTGGGAGGCGTTAGATGGAAATCAAGGTGAGACTAATTACCGCAATTAGATATTTGTTCAAAATGGTTTAGTCATATTTTACAACATGCTTCAGGCACTGCTGTTAGTTTGCTATTGATTTCTGAGCTGCGTCCATGTTAACAGCCAAGCACATGATTGGAGATTTACTGACTTAAAGTTTGAACCTACCCCTTGTCTCGATGTGCAATACTTATTTCAAATAAGCTTGCATCACTTTGTCTTTGCCACATATCGCTTTGTAAATCACCCAGCAGGTCTGAGCAAGGCTGAGCTGTCCAAGAAGAAACGAGAGGAGAGGAGGAAAGAGCTGGAGGCCAAGCGGGCGGAGCGCAAAGCTGCAAAAGGTCCCCTCAAGCTGGGTGCCCGCAAACTCGACTGATGGGCTGCTTAACGAGAGGTACGACCGTGACCGACATTGAACAAGATGGCGGCTCCACGTTCCTATAAAGAGCCAACAAGAGTGCGAACTTCTTTTAGAACTGTCGCTCACTTGGACAACGTAGCTTTGGATCCTTCGCTGATCATCACCCAAACTTAGGTGGTTGATAATGCAACAGTCACTCGTGTGTCTCTCGTTGGATCAGTGTGGATGGGTGAATGGGAAGGGAAGAAGCAAAAAGCAACAGGAGCTGATGACACAATATTTCCTCCTAATAAAATGGTCACAGTTGTAAAGTAAATGTATATAAAATGGAGCATCTTGTCTTAAAATGAGTTTTTCATCGAGTAAAGATATATAAATATATATAAAGGAGTTTCAGAATTTGCAGTTAGTTCCCGAACACTGTAGTTCCAGGCTTTATTCAGTCCGCGCATGCACTTTAGCGAGACTGATCACTAACTTTCATGACCATGAACACTTGCACCAAAGTCGTCTGGCTCAGTACAAGAATATTCTTGACCCGTTAGAAGCGTGCTGAACATTAGAGTCATCGCACGCTGCAACAAAAATAGCAGCAGAATAGAAACAGGTTAGAAATGTTTTCATCATTTTGGCTTTCATTTGCAATGAAAGTTGACATTTTCCTTTTGAAAAGCTGTATACTTGTATTTCCAAGTCATAGATTTTCACACAAATGTTTTTTACGTAAATGAATTACTTTCAGTTTTTTTTACACTGCTGACTGTGGTTGTGAGTGGAGTTTTTGTTTGTGTGCCTTAATTTAGTTTGCTCGACAAGACTCGCATCCCAGTTTTGAATGACATGAAACACAAACTGTCACATTCCATTTTCCCAGTGAAGTATGTAAAAATCATCAGTCTGCTGGGCGGTTTAGCTTCAGGATGATATTGCTGCTGAGACCATCAATGGTTTATGTAAGGAGTTGATGCATTGGCAAACAGAAAGAAATTCAGCCTTTAAAAAAGAGAGCCCAAATCATGTAGCATGTGATCTGTTCTGAAATAAACATATAAATGCCTCTTCCAATGCCTAAGAGTGTTTTTGTCAAGGCAAAATGCAAGTGAGCTTGTGAGTTTATAAAATGAATTTTACCAAATTTAGACACTTCAAAGAAGAGACCACGCATACACATAATGGGAAAAAATGACCACCATCTTCTAAACTACACTGTTTTTTTTTTTTTATTTAGACTTACAAACAGATCAAAGGTTTAAAATTCTTGTCAAACTCTGTTTAATTGCAAAAAACAGTACAAATCTCAATTATTTTAATTATATTGCGAACACTCCCATTCATGAGGTGAAACCGTAAAAATAAGTGTGCTTGTATTTCATATTGGCAGAACATTAGTATGTGACACTCCCTTTTTATGAGACTGCTTACAGTATGTATGAAGTTTTGCTGGTGAATCGCTGAGCTCAAGGAACCGTGTCGTTCCTTTCTGTTTTCTATTATTGTTTGTGCTTGTCCTTGTTGCCTCCGAACAGAGTTGCCACCAGAGCTGCGACGCCAAGAACACCCACGGTCAGCGCACCTGCAGCCACAACGGCTTCTCCCACTTGACGCACCTGCAAAGTGAGGTCACACTTACTTCATTGAATTTCTTTTTCTTTTTCCAACTGAGCAAGGCAGGTTTTGTAACACTGCTACTTTGTACATGACCAGACGTCCAGACGTCTCATGCACTTGCGTAGTCTAATGAGACCAAATATTAGAGTAATAAATTATTAATTATGGAGGTATTAATTCAACTTTAAAAATTTACTTTAAAACCCCAAAAAACTACTTCCAGGCGGCACACTGACGGTACTTGTTCCTACTGTCTTGGCCTTGTTTATAAAAAAAAAAATTATGTCAAAAAACAATGTCTTATGTCATGTACTAACAACAATGTGCAGTAGTACACCGACTAACACGTGCTCCAATTTGAGTTTTCCAAGATTCTAGCCCGCTAATGTTTGCCATGACTTGTGACCAATAACTTGATTTATGAGAGTTCTCCTGGCCCTTTACTGCTCCGGTGAAATTAGAAATCAAGGTGGAACCCCGGTCCACCAACAAATAGGTTTACAAAAAATTTTTTACGAAAATATTGCCTGCCTGATTATATCGACCAGTATTAGGCCTATTCAAAATGATACTTGGCTGGCGTTCAACTTGCACCCATTAGTGTAAACACAGGTGTAGAGGTTATTTTAGATTCCTTTAGTTTCTTCTTATTTTCATTGTTCAACCTCTTCATGAAATGGCGAATAAAAACAACTTTTTACGCGTGAACAAACACTGATGGTCGAAGTACGGTAAAAAGACCGTGTTGCTCCTTCGCCATCATCTTTATTTCTTCTTCAACCAACAACACTTTCTTCTTCATGCATTACAGAATTGCGCCCTCTAACGTTGACACATTTCACTCCACAAAATCAAAATAATTACAAAAGACAAAGAAATGTATAATTTCTTCTCATAAGCATACAAATGGCAAAAAACAAATATTTGCAATTATTATCCATAAAAATATAAACATTTGTGAAATGGCGCTAACAACAGGATTGAGATGAATATTGCGTTTGTGATATGATATTAAGCATAAATATCTGCCTGTTTTATCCATTTCAGCGGGCGGCCATTTTGCCTTGTACAGCCACTTGCTGACGACTGAAAACGACATCGCAAGGACTCAGGTAATGACTGTCACAAGCTCACCAGGTTTCTGGGATTGGTCAGGTGTCGTTTGCAAGCTGAGCCCTGAGGCACAATCCTCAAAACAAAATAAAAACTATCATCTACGGCACTTACTCATTTATGCCATTTAAGGGCCATTATAGTTTTGAAAGTTTTTTTTTCTTTTTATTAGTTTTAGTTGTTTTTTTTTTCTTTGTTTTTTTTTGTGTTTTACTTGTGTGCAAGATTTGGAAAAAAGACCAAGGGAAGCATTGTGTTGTAAAAAATCAACAAAAATATTAAACAATAATCTTGAAATAATACAGGGCACAGTTTACAATTTTAACAGTGCACAGACTTTGAATTACAATAAATGCAGTGCATACATCTAACGTTAGAGCAATTTCGTTTATGAATTTTTTTATTCCATTTTTTTTCGTTAGTTTTTGTTAACGCAAATAACCTTGTGCACAACACATGAAATTACTCAAGTGTGTGTGAGTTTTGGCACTGTATATTACCGATCTCCCCCACAATGCATTCCTCATTGTGTAAAAGTTTCCACCTACCTGCCGGGACTGGGGCTTGCCGTAACGCAGCTGGGTGGCGAAGTGCTCGCAATTTCTTCTGAAAACGCAGTATGAAAGCTCTTCGCCCACCAGCTCGAGGGCCTCCCTCACGATCAAGTAGACGGGACGGGGCTGGCACTTTCCATCCAGCAAGTTGTTTATTTTCCAGTGGCTGTCACCCACCACCTCCCACAGCTCCTCCTTCTTCACGATGGCCCTGTCCACCATGACGGACATCAAACTGTTCACGCCCGCACCCGGAAGTTCGGCTGCGGTTGAAAGAATGACACAAAGGATGTAAATGAGTTTTTAATGTTACCAACACAGGTTTTAAAATTGAACACGTCATGTTGTCGGCGGTACGGGCAGGATTACAGCGGAAACTGAGGTTCCCCAGAGAAGTGAATTTTAGGGTTGAGTCAATAAATAGCCGTCTTACAATTATCAGTGTAGACCATTTGGCGAACATTGACAATTGTCCAAACAGCTCACAAAAAATGTTCATGAAGTGAATAAAATTCCTTCCGAATTATGTCAGAAAGAAAACATGTTGGGAAAGTCTACTTAAACACCTGAACTTCATATGCGGTTAATCAAAATGTATGCTGACTCCCATTTAACATGAGTTTGAATGTGATTGGTTAATTCTGAACATAGCCACTTCCCCGGCAACCACATGACCTCAGTTGTTTATTTTTAGTTCCCCTCTTGAAAAGGGGTGTGTAGACTTTTTCTATGAACCATTTAAGGCTCCAGTGTCTGTGGCCGTGTTGCCCTTTTGGTCAGCATTTGCCTTTTGTGGGACTACAACTCACATGGTGGGGCCAAATGAACAACATAGCCATCGCCGATGTATATGGCCCAATGCTCGTAAGTGCCACGGGAGATTTCTATCAAGTCGCCAGGCTCTGGTTTCACATCGTACTTTGGGGTGAAAACAAACAGGAAAACAAATATGTTAGTTACATTGGGTCTTGCGTTTACAACAGAGTTTCGACAATCCAAATGTTTTCAAGTGGGGTAGCCAGAGTGATGCAATACCTTACTGAGGAGCACATCATTCACATTCTTCAAACCCCCTTTGTAACCGAGAAGTCATTGTTCAACACATTATCCGCATTCAGGGTCTCCTTATATAAAATGTCCACATAAACAAAAACTTGCTCAACACACACACAATACAAGCAGGAACAACTGCAAGTAAAAAGCAAGTTTGCTGATCTTAATTTATTATACTGCATGTACAAAGTCCATTTTTCTTAGCCATCGCTTTGCTTTTGGATCCCATCTCATAGTCCGCTTTTCATAATGCCAGAACGTTCTTCCTAAGAAGGCGAGTCTTTTTTGTAAAATGGAAGGGTTGGCTACTTACATTCTGTGAGAGTATGTAAATAGTTTGTGTATTTTTAATCATGTTTTTTATACACTATTTGTAACAATGATAATTACACACACACTCACAGACACGCACATCATTGCTTCAGCACACATGCGCACACCCACACGCTTGTTTAAGTTTCACTTTCCATAAGTTTCGTTTTTCTCTGAATAAAGTCCAGAGGGATGGGCGAAGAAGTCAGTGAGAGTGCGGGAGAGTGAACTGGCAAGACGTCTACTTCACCTCCTGGCTTCTCCTCCCATCGCGATGGAGAAAAGACAAAACCTTCCCTGGTTATTCCTCTGGTTCTCTGCATTTAATTCAGTCTAATGAAGGCGTCAGGACCTTTTAAACCTGACACATTCCCACCCGACTCTGATTTATTCCTGTGATAGCGGCATGAAATGCATCTTGCATCATAGCTGAGCCTTCACAAGTATGCAATGGATGCCTTGTTTTAAGATAAGTGACAAGAACGACATCAAGGTATTTCGGGCGTTCTTGGTTTCGTAAAGCCATTTTGCAACATTCATTCAAATTATATCTAAATAGCACAATGACCAAAAATCTCTTCATTCTTTACAATTCTCGAGTTTTTTTTTTCCCTTCGTTTTTTGCTGCTTACATGTTGAGTGTTTTGGGCAAGATTGAGTGTTGATGGTGTGATAAGCAATGACTTCTCGACCATATTTGCTTGCTAAAATGTGAGAGTAATGATTTTGCTTGACACTGACTTTCAGAATCAAACCTTTACTGAAGACATACTCTTTAGAATTTGCAATCAGATCAATCGTAAATATTTGACTTATTCTTTAAATAGTAACACTAAAAGAATTATCGTAGAATATCAAGGGGTCTAGGAATAATGCAGTTGTGTGAAAATGGCAGAAAAGCCCTCAGGTATCAAAATCTTCCCCTAGATGTCAGGATGGCCAATCACTGTGCTCCTTCTAAGATTCATTTGCATTATCATAATTGTCACAAATAACAATAACTGATTTGGCTATGAAATAAGGCAACAAAAAATATGAGAAGGATTCTTTTACCTGTGCTGATGCCATGGCTCTGTTGAATTTCTCTGTCAACTTGGACACGCTTAAGAAAAAGAGAGAGAGAGACAGAGATTGAGACAAAAGTCGAAATCTTTGACCATTCACAATGTACAAGCTGACGTGAATGTGAAGTACGCTCAGACTCTTGGACAGGTGAACTTCCTGTCTGAGTTTCCCTCACCGGTAATACATGCGTAGGGCGTCTGCGAACGCTTTCAAACGAAACGAAACTTAAAGAGTGTGTAATGGTGTGCGAATAAGTGTGTCTGTGGGTTTTATATCTATTAATTGATGGCGTTTGAGATAACATATTTTTCAGTTTGCATAGTGTGACTCTGAACTAAATTCATTATTGCTAATATTATTGTTTTAATAAATATTTGTTTTTATTATTATTTAGTAACCAAACAACTCTGAGCTTGCCCTGCGTCACTGTCATCCGTCTGAACATCCTTTGTGAGCGTTTAAGATACTGCACATAGCCTCGTTAAATCGATTGAATAAAAGTAAACATACAATAACTTTGAGCATAAGTTTCGTTTTCATTGTGGCTTTACTTACCTCTGATGCTGGCGTGGGAGTGTCCACTTATGTTTGTGTGGATTGTAAAAACAGCGAAAGTCATGCGAGTAAAGCCACAGCAAGAATCTTCAGAGCTCGCCTGTCACAGATCAGCTGATCGGTTCCTTCGAAATAAAATTCTAACCAAAATAAAATGACCAATACGCTATGTAATGGACTTATATGTGTATGTGTATATATAATTGATGAAATATCTGATTTTTTAAAAAGCAGTTTTGTAATAATTCATTTATTACACTGCGTGCCTTGTATGTTTTATTTTATTTTGAAATGTGCATGGTTTTTTTTAAAGGTTTTGATAGGTTTACCATACTGTAATACATATGAAATATGTAAATATTAATTCAAATTAAATGTTATTCCGAGGGAAAAGAAATATATTTGTGTTGGCAAACATAAATAAATACACACACACGCACGCACACGTACATACATTTATATCCATCCAATACCCGTTCTTTTTCTCTCCGCGAGGGTCGCGGGTGTGCTGGAGTGGGGTACACCCTGAACTGGTTGCCAGCCAATCGCAGGATAAACAAAGACAAAAAAAAACATCCGCGCTCACAAACACATCTAAGGGCAATTCAGGGTGTTCAATTAACCTACCTAGCATGTCTTTGTAACGTTTGAGGAATACCGGAGAAAACCCGCAGGCACAGGGAAGACATGAAAACTCCACACCGGGAGGCCAGAGCGCGGGATCGATCCTTACGCCTCTGAATGTGTTCTCTCTCTCTCTCTCTCTCTCTCTCTCTCTCTCTCTCTCTCTCTCTCTCTCTCTCTCTCTCTCTTTCTCTCTCTCTCTCTCTCTCTCTCTCTCTGTATATACGAATGTATATGTGTGTGTCCACAGACTTCTTGCGCACCGTACGTATTTAATTCAATTTATTTCAATTTTAGGGTTGAATGATAATTAAATAAAAATACACTGTCGTCCTTCGAAATAGACACAAGATGTCGCCAAAGAAATTTGTTGACGTCATCGTTTCTGTTTGTCTATCGAAGAAGAAGAAACTTCCGGCTAAGGAGCGCCCTTTCGGCATATTCTTCTCTTCGCTATTTGGCAGGGAATATTAAGATAAACGTGTCATAATTGCTTACATTGAAGCATCGAGGACGCTGGGAGGTTTTTGATGTAACACTTCAATGTTACGAGAGCAAACGATGTCCGTGGTATTTGACGGGAGTCCGCTGAATGCGATGCAGAGCTCACACACTCACACACCGTTGACTGTCCTGAGGTGAGTGAGTGGCGCTTGGAAGCGGCTGGGTGCCTCCACCGTGCCTCAACTCCACGCAAGAACCGCTTTTACATGCACTAGCAAACTTAACTTAAGTGAGGGTGTGTTCTACAGAACCCAAAAGTTTTTTAGCAAGACTTGAAATGTTCATTTTTATCATAATACTGCTTGTTTTTATAGTAAACAATACACCACTAAAAGTAAGGGAATTTATGTTTGGTAGATTCTTCGTTGAAACAAATCTTTTTGGCAATATATATATATATATATATATATATATATATATATATATAAACCTGTTCATTTCAATTTTAAATGATGCCAACATGATAGGTGCCATCCCACAGCAGTGTGACCAGCATGAGGTGGAGATGCCAGCTGGTTGTGTGTCTGTATGATTCTCCCACAGGCTACCGAGGCTTCTGTTTGTTAAATGAATACAATTTAACCACGTCCTTTTTTCCTGAAAACTTTAATTCACAAAAGTCAATGCCAACAACAAAATATGAAGCTTGTCATCGGAAGAGAAGATTTGGAAAATTTTGAAACGTGCAATCCACATAATTATCTTTGGTGCTCATCCTACAAATGCATGTTCCTGACAAATGTGGTACCACTCAAAAGGGTAATAAATAGGCTTCTGTATCCTGTGGATCTTTAAAATGGCTGGCAATGAATTTAATTTGTGTAGTGAGTACACAACCAAAACAGTTACTGTGCGCTCCTGTGATGCTTGATGAAATTAATTAAAATAAACAACCAAAATAAAAAAAATGATTATAAATTTTGAGGGGAAGTAATAATTGTTTTGTTTTGTTAATTTTCTAGTGCTATGTATAACATGAATTCACTTGTGTCATCATTTTCCTTCAACTCAATCTTCATTCCTAGCTAACCTTTTGCCCCCATTTCTACGTTAGTGGCCAGGAATTGTCTCAGGAGATCAAGTCATTCATCAGTGGCGTTGACACAGTCCAGGGCCGCAAACTCAGTGTCCGGGAACACGCCCGCTGCGCTGTGCGTCTGCTACGCTCCGTCCCAGCCTGTCGAGGAGCCGTGCTGGAACATCTGAGGGGTGTCTATGACGAGCATGTCTGTGTCTTCCTGCTTCACTTGGAAACCGAGGGCGATGGCAGTTCTGGGATCAGTTCAAATCTGGAGGACATCATTCAGGTGGGAGGATCTCAACGTTATTTTAGAACATTTCCATCACCATCTTAAGCGTGCCCATACTGTAATGCCTGTATTTGTTCTTGTAAAAATGCATTTAAAATATAAAACATATACCGGCATCCGTGTTTCTACTAGGACGAGATTTTAAATTTTTCCTTGTATCATTCTTTTTAGTTTAATCTCCTTCGTGCACTTCTTTTACATAGTGCCCTCTAGTGTTCAGACACAGACACCACATAAATGAAATGTCCAATGGGGCAGCCGATAGCGAAATGAAATGTGCGGCAAAACCAAAATCATGACTCAATTTTGATTTCTCATTGAGCTCTAGTATCGTGTATCCCTATCACCTTAATATTTTGTATTTCAGATCTAAGTCCCTTTGACTTTAGTCAATAAAGTTTTCTTAAGCTGAATTTGGATTTCTGTTTGTCTTAGGAGGTTCATGGCGTACTCTCGGAGTTCATTCGCCTCAACCCGCGGGCTTGGGCCCCGCTGGTGTCCAGCTGGGCTGTGGACTTACTGGGTCAGCTAAGCAGCAAACATGCCGGTCGAAGGGTAGCGCCCCACTCCTCCAGCCTCAACGAGCTTCTCCAGCTATGGATGTCCTGCGCCGCCACTCGCTCCCTCATGGAAGCCTACTCTCAATGTTTGGCCGCGATGTTGGCCTGGTGCCCTGATGCTTGCGTGGATGCGCTATTAGACACCTCTGTCCAGCATTCCCCACATTTTGACTGGGTGGTGGCTCACATCGGCTCTGCTTTCCCTGGGACAATCATCAGCCGAGTCCTGGCCTGTGGACTCAAAGATTTCTGCTCCCACGGCACCAAGGATCAAGGGCTGCTTGTGAACGGGGTGGACAAAGGCAGCCGAGTGCCAAAGATCGGCTCTGTGGTTGGAATCCTGGGACATCTGGCAGCACACCACTCAGACAGCATCCGGAAAGAGTTGCTCCGGATGTTCCAGGAGAGCCTGAGCCCTTCCAGTCCCATGTCTCCCACTTCATCCGCAACATCTTGGGAGGGTTCCCCACAGCTACGCCGAGCCGCCGTACCATTTCTCCTTCAGCTGGCCGCAATGTCCCCAAACCTCTTTGGTGCCGTGTCTGCTGAGCTGGTGGATCTTCTGCGGCCCCCTGTCCTGCTCCAGTTGCACAGTTTGTTGCAGGGACTACCCAGAGAAGAACTGGATAACATGCTGGGCTTAGCCGTACACCTTATTTGCCAAAGCCCATCTGGGGGCGCTCGGGTCCTCCGCTTTCTGGCAGACACGGCCACGCCAGCCTCAGTCATCATCTCCGCTCCTACGCCATCCCCTCACGAAGGTGTCAGAGAAGGTTGTGATAGCCTCCTACAAATGCTGCTCCTGCACCTCCACAAGTTGGTGTACAACCGCTCGGACGGGGCCGACGGACATCCCCATCACTCGGCTTCCCCTCATCCGCAGGTTGTCATCCCGTTCTTGGAGGAGCTGCAGACGCATGTCGGTGAGCTGTGTGCCGAGACGCTGAGACTGGAGAGGAAGCGGCACCTCTGGCTGCATCAGTTGCTTTGCCTGCTGTCTGTGTACGGTGGCCCCAGCGTGGCCACAGAGGCCCTCTGTCAGCTCCTTACTCAGGCCCGCAACCCAGAGGAGTTGGCTCTTGCATGGCAGCTTCACAACACACTCTCGTCCTGCATGGCAGGGCTTATTCCTGCGGCGGTGGCCTACTGTGTGGCCCAGATCCACACGCACACTTTGGGACCCCGGCAGCTTAGGCAGCTGCTGCTAAACCTGGCCACCGTTATCCAGAGTCAAGATGAAGACAGAAAAGGAACACCAGATGTTCAGTCTACCATGGGTGTCCAGGTGGGATCCGCGGTTTCCGTGCACCTCCACGATTTCAGCCCCCTCCTACTCCACGGCGACCCGGCCGTGTCCCATGCGGCCGTGCGCCTCCTGTCAGCCAGTCCGCTCCCTCGTACCGCCTCCCCAGCACACCTCCTCCTGCTCTCTCGTGCTGCTGTTGCTCATTTCTTCCTCGCTCTGCGGCGGCGAGGAGAGGTGGGAAAAGACGGGGGGCAGGCAGCCGAGGCCGTGAGCTGTTCTGTCCAGTTGCTGTCTCGTTTTGCTCCTTACTCCCAACTCACCCTCAAAGCAGTGCTTCAGCAGCTGGTGGAAGGAGTGCTGCATAAAGGCAACGCCGGGCTCTTTGGAGGGCAGATTGCAGACATGTCGGGCGCTCCGATGCCATCCCAATCTGGATCCCCTGATGTCGGAGCCTCCTTGTTGGACATCAACTGTCGGTTCGGTACGACCGTCAACTTTTCAGGAAGCGTGTGGTCTGTGTTTCATGCTGGGGTGATCGGCAAGGGATTGAAGACGCGTACTGCTTCACCTCAGCCTGACCCATCCGGGGTCATCCTGGTGAGTAAAGTCATTCCCGAGGATTAAAATATCACTGTCGTGAGGCCCGTTTCCACCAAACCGCACCGTTGTGGTACCTATCGCAATAGAATGATACGGTCACTTGTGTATGATGGATCTTAACATGCTGTTGTCTGTTTATTAGTCTTGAGCAGTGCTTCTCAACTAGTGATACAGGACACAGCAGTTGATCATGACTTGGCAACAATAGGAAAATACAGGTCCCAGGCTGACAACAGTTGAGAACCACTGGTCTTGTGAACTCTGACTTTGTTAGTTGAACGTGAAGATTCCATACACACCACAGTGAACACAAGTCTGATTAAGATTTATCGATCTGAGCCGTAATGCCTGGCGGAATATGGCTTTTTTGGTGCCAAAAGAAGAAAAGTTATACTGAGTTGAGTTGTCGTGTGTCAAAATGTTTCCCCTGACTACAGAATGTGCGCATCACCATTGTTATCTCATTTCTCTAGAACATCCAGACCTTGCTGACTGTCGTGGTTCAGTGTTGTAGCTCCTCCGGTCTCAACGGCTCACGGCCACCCGCAGACCCTGACGAACCACCGCCCATCAATGCTGAGGCAGCCAAGGTGGTCGCTGTCACACTGGTGGAAAACGTATGTCCGGACGTGGCCAACGGCGAGCTGTCTTGGCCTCCTGAGGAGCACGCCCGCACCACAGTGGAACGAGACATTCACATTCGGCGCTGCTTTGAGGCCCATCCTGTGCTCTTCACTTTGCTTCAGGTAGTGGCGGCAGGACGCCCAGCTCTTTGTTACTGCTCAGCTGTGCTCAGAGGCTTGCTGGCCACCCTGTTGGCCCACTGGGAGGCATCTCGCGAGGCCTCATCCACTGACTCCCCGTGGCACCTGCGGGCCTCCTGCCTCTTGGTGTCCTGCATGGGTGAGGGCCAGCTGCTGCCTCCTGTGCTGGCTAATGTCCACGAGGCGTTCTCCCACCTTGCGCCGTTTGAGGTGAGGCTACTACTGCTGGCAGTGTGGGAGTATGTGAGGGCCAATGGTCCCATGCCTCAGAAATTTGTCTTCAACCCGGACAAGGGTCTTTTCTGTAGAGATTTCTCCCGGGACGGTGATGTGGCACGATACGTGTCACCCATTCACAGTGTCCTGCATAAGAACATTGATAGACTGGGACACCTTTGCTGGAGGTTTCAGCTCTGAGAGAAATGTCAGGGCATACATAGTGAGGCAAATAAATGTTTGTGTTACATTGCTCGACGAGTGGACTGCAGTACTCTTGTCACTGGACTTTACTTTCTTATGTGTAGCTGTGTGCATGTAAGTATATCTTTTGTACTATATTTTTTGACTTTATACTTTTCTGTGTATTGATTATGAACTCCCCTGCACTTAATCCAACAAAATGGAGCATTTATATCTCATTCTGCTTCGGTAATTAAAATGTTTAATTTCATCAGCATAAATGTAAAATTGATCCTTCTTTCAAATGTGGCTTATATGCTTTAAAAGACTCAAATTTCAACCTGGGCTTTGTACCACATAAAAAAATAAATGGCATGGTCGTTCAATGTGTTTTGAATTGAGAATTAGCACAAATTTATGACTGGGACTGTCGTTTTAGTGTAACTTTGATAATCTTGATATTTTAACAACTTTAAGATCGTGACATTAGTAGTTTTTGCTTTCGAACTCAGAAAGAGAGCCTTCCAGAAGGACTCAAAGATTTATTTATTTTTTTTTAAATAAAACTTTTCAAAAACTAGTCTAACCAACACGGTGGTTATTTCATTTAATCTATAGTCATAATGCTTTTGTTTGAGAACCGAGAATTTACATAACATAATTTGCGCAATATTTGTTTTTAAAGGCCTGCTTGAGATGCAAAAATGTTCAGTACAGTATTGAACTACACGATAATAAATAGTAAATACTGTGACTGTACTGTTGGTTGAAAGTGTGGGATTTTGTTCTTTCGACAAATAATTTCAGGACGAACCTTAAATGCACTAGAATCTTTGCAAGTGAAGTTAATTGACCACTAAACCTTTTTATGCAAATGTCTAAATGTTCAGTGACAAGCAGAACGTTTGAACGTTAATATTTATCAATAACTACAAAGTGTGAATTTCTGAAAATGAAAAAAAAATAAATTCCTCTGCGCCCTTCCATGAGAAAACTCAATTTCCTGTTTCTTACAAACTGTCAACAGGTTTGTTTTGTTACCCTTTTCCTGAATCAAGTCTGTACATACACAGTAAGATGGATTTGCCAATTGCCATTAAATAGATTGAGAAACATTTGAAACGATCATGCATTCTATTAAATAACCACTAGATGGCAGTAAAATATACATATTGTTTATTTAAAAGTAAAGACAAGTACCGTACCAAAATTATTAAAAGATAAAAATATTCAAGTGTCTAAAAAAACCCTTAATTAAAAAAATGGATTTAAACACATTTAAACTCACGTGTAAACTCCATAAGATTCTTTTGGGATCTTATGGAGTTTTATGGCGGTTGGCAAGAAACAGTTTTTTGGGGAGTTTATGGAGTTTTCTTGCAGCATACCAGCTGAGTGCAGCGCCACCATGTTTGCGTTGAACTCTGGGCTCCACTAATTAACTTAAGTCTGCCGACGTCAAATCCCTAGTCGGCTTTTATTCAATCAGCATGTCTTTAATGTGTTTATTGTTTTTTTTTCCAATGTAAATTAAAATAAGTTAAGCCATCAAACTACAAAAATTGAAAAATTAATTTATCTTCTTCGATGAGGGGGGCTACTGGAAAACTCGGACCCTCGGGCTATTGTTTTTGAATAGCGAGCACACCCCTGTTATATTTTCAAATGCAGCAGGGCAAATGTCAAAATTGACTCGCGTGATGGAGCGCTATAACACTACTGTGACATGAAAATATAAGAATTTCTCGTCACTCTCAAATCTAGGGCAACTATTGTCCAAGTGATGAACCTTGGAGATGATGACGTGTTCGTGCCTGACTCCTGAGGATACAAGCACGTCCAGTTCAATTTAACCTCACGCACGCGCAGAAACTCGCCGGACTCATTAATGAATAAAAAGACCGTAAATCGGTATTAATACGATTTCAAAAGCCGTTTTGTTGACGTTTAGATGTTTAATTCTCCTCCGGGTGGATGTTTTAGACAGTGATTGAAAATCCTTCACTTGTAAGAGGCGGAGTTGAACAGGGGCATAATCAAGATGGCCGCCTTGAATGAAAGGTAAGACTAACAAATCGCGCTTTCCCATTGAGACGGTTCTTTAATGTGTCCTATTTTGCTTCATTATTATTCCAACCGTATCAAGCCGGGTGTAGGAGCAATAGTAGCGTTATTGTCTGGCCATTTACAGACCGCCGGAGACAATCACTCGCTTACACTCGAGAGCCTCGCAACGGAATCAGCGTCGCGTCAGTCAACCTGTGCCTTTGCTAGGAAGCTTGCTAACGAGTTAGCACTGCCACGCGAAAACAATTCAACAAGGACAGCGATGCAGCCAAGCGGCCGTCTGTCGATTGAACACTTTGGGTTTGTCTTTTTGTCAAATTAGAGTCATTTTTGTTTGATCATTTCGAGAAGAGTTCTCCCGAAGTTCGAAGAATGGTTGCTAGCTTTAGCCACTACTCTAGCAGGATTAATAGAATTAAAAGAGATGACGCGTCCTTGATTTGATTGTTGTTTAAAGTGACGAGTTGATTGTTAGACTTTCGATGGCCCGATAAGGGATTTATATTGAAATTGGCTTTAGAATGCAAACTAAATTCGATATCGTAGTCAAATCATGTACCAGGGGTCTATCATCCACATCCGGTGTAATAAAATGTATTTGTATTCAATTTTTAACAGCGAGGACCCGCGAAGTATTTTATGGAGTTAAAATTCATTCTTACATTTGTCAAATAGAGAATCACAACAATTTACTGTTGATACAAGAAAAAGTACATACAAAAAAAAGTCCACTGAAGAGGCATCTTTTGGCTCAAAAGGAGGGCGTTCCACAATTTGGGGGCAACGGACTGTTGTCACTGAGGTCACCAACCTTTTTAAAACTTTGAGCTTCTTCTTCCTGTGTACTTATTAATGTTAAGGGCTTTCGGTTTGATAATATTTAATGACAATAATCGCTGTGAAGACACCAATGATATTAATGAATTCTCACAATTATCTCGACAATAAACACTTTTTTTGGGTTAATCAGATGCACAAACCTTTCTGGATTAATATTTTGCACAGATTTAGAATCTGTGCAACAACAACAAAAATAATAATACAATATGTAAAGTACTTGTTATGAAGTAATGGTTGAGATCAGCAACAGGTGGCTTTTTTTTCCTGGAATGTCAGTTATAAATTACAGCGCATGTTAAAATCCGTATTGAGCAAGCTTTCATAGGTCAAAGTTAAAACTAAAATTAACATCTCAATAACCTGATGTGCTAGGGAAAACAAAACTTAAAATGAGCATAAAAATACTTTAGTCTTCTCTGATTAAACTTAGCTATTTTATAAGGTAGGAAAACAAAAAACATTAGTATGCAACTCTTTATTTCCATAAATATATGAAAGTGTTTACATCTTCATATGATCCCTTCTACAATATTCCTAGGCAATCACAATGTCTCATCACTCGTCAGCTACTTTTACAACAGACCCTGGGGCTACTCACTTGGCCTGGGTATGGATTAAAAGTTCCAAAATCAATTTGATTTGCTACACAAGGCCCGATTCGATTTGATTCACTTCGATTAATTTTCGATTAAATCAAAGTTTTTATGTAGTACCGATTTTACTTTCATATGGAAGGAATTCTCAGAAGAACCAATGCTGCAATTAGTACAAACCGCTTTATTTAACTAGGTGGATAAGTAAAGATATTATTTACATGAAAAATTTACGCCAATGCTGATTTTGCTGCTGAAATTGATCATGTACGTTTTATTTTATATGATCTTATAAGAACTATAAAATAAATACATCTGCCTTCAAGCTTGCTGGCGCTGACTTCACTGCTTCCGCCATTTTGTTTTGATGCGCTATTTTCGCAGAGTGACAAGATCTCACATGACACATGAAGCCCCTTTTTGTTTTTTAAACCCAGCCCTAATACTTACGTGATCTATGGGGTTTTCATGATCCCTGTTGGCAAGATATAGTACTTTATTCAACCACAAGAGAAACTGTTTCAATAATGTCCACAATGTAAACAACATTAATATTAAAGTCAAGACATACATCAAACATGGCATCTGTGCAACTCCTTTTGGATTAGAATATGACGCATGGTGATCATTGTGCGAAATGTTGCCATACAGAGTTGAGGAAATAGTAGCATTTCCGTGCCAGGTTGAAAAAAAAAAATCTGCTCCTGTGCTTTGAGATGGTGCTGCGCAGTGTATGCTGTGGATTGTCTGCAATAGACAGATGCCTGTTCAGCATCTTGTTTAATCTCAAGTCAGGGACCAAATGCTTAATGTATTTGGCAGACTACAATGACCGAGCTGGTCAGTGAAATGACACTAAATCCACAAAATATCGAGGAGCCTTACCACTGAGCTCTGTAACTGAAAATCTTGTCCGGAGTCCTAAAATGAGGCATGCGACAAAATCCTGTCAGCAGCCTTTGGAAATAAATAGCATCCATACTCACGGCCTCTTAAGGCTGTGCGCTGATTTGCTTTGATGTGACTGATTTCAGTGCATGGTCCAACTAGAGCTTCCTTTATCTTAATTCCCTTTATAGGATGGCACCTATTTTGGCGCTTTGGCTTGCTGTGTGTCTCAGTGGGGCACTGGCTGTGGAGAGAGCCAACTTCAAAACCTGTGACCAGAGTGCCTTCTGCAAGTGAGTTAACACATAAAATAGAATTGTGGAAGCATAGACTCACTCAGGTTTAATCACAACCGCTTCCTTTTGAGTAACATATTTGTGCCCATCTTCTTTGGAACTTTATGAACAGACGTCAGCGAGCATTGAACCCTGGCGAGTCGCCCTATCGAGCCCTGCTCGAGACTATGGAGCTAACCAACACTAGACTCACCCTGCAACTCAAAAATGACAAGAACAAGGTACAGCACCCACCACGGTGGACACAATGGACGACACTGTAACAACATTCCCAGTAGGCACAAATTAATGCAAGCACTATCTAAGAAATTATGCCTTGTGAGAAAATGCTTATTCATGTGTATTCATGTACCATTATGTATCTTATGGTGGTTGCGGGATACATTGGCATGCATCATATACTAAGACATGTTTAAAGTCGAATGAACTATGAATATGACCGTTTTTATTGTTGTTGTTTTTTTAATCCGAATGAAATCTCAACATGAATCTGGTTATCAAGGATGCATTACCTATGCAGCATTCTAATTCCGTTGTACTCTTTCCTGATGCCTTGTAGGTGCGTCTGCTCCTGGAGCTCTATCGTCTCCAGGGAAACATAACGAGGGTGAAGATTAATGAGCTGAAGCCGCTGAAGCCTCGCTATGAGGTCCCAGACGTGCTCATCAGAGAGCCGCCTACAGACCCGTAAGTGTCTCATGGGTGGTTGCCTCCTGCGAGCAGTGGGAGCTTTTGGCATGAAGGTGATGTCTGTTACGACATTACAGTTAAAACTGGTGATTCTGCCATATAGATAGAAAGATAGATATATTTTTTTTCTGTTCAATTGAGTTCTTTAATTTTGGTTTCACCAGCCCAACCAAATCCTCTCAACTTGTCAGCATTCTCTCACAGTTCTTTTTTTCCCCTCCAGCCTGTCTCTCTTGTCTCAGGACGAGAATGGAGTGGTTCTGTCCCTGGGGGCGGAGTCTCAAAGGGTCATTGTCAGTGCACTGCCCTTCCGATTGGACATTATGGAGGGGCGAGATGTGCTGCTCTCGCTAAACTCGCGTGGCCTTCTGGCCTTTGAGCACTTAAGGATGCGCAAGGACACGTGAGAGACCACGCTTACATGCACACGTGCACGCTTTGACAAATGTCTGCCCTCATTTATAAACTACACAGATACCTCGCTCAGTGGTTGTTGACTTCATTCGTTTTCATTTGAGAATTGTCTGACTCGTTCTGTCCTCTTCTCCTTATTGTCCTAGTTTCTCCTATTTAATACCTAGCACATTGGCTAGTGTGTGGAATAATGTCAAGAGTGTTTTCTCTAGGTAAAGAAAATGCTGTGTATTATATTCCTTGTACTAATCTGTAAAGAGTAACAAACCTATAGACTCTCTTTAAACAAAAGTCCAATTTTACCCCTCAAACAAATGAGGGAAAAGGGAAGGTGTGGACGGTGTGCTTTTTGTGGGTGATGTTAACGTGGCTGAGAGTACAATGCATTTGCTGGTGATGGAATGCAATTCCGAATTAAACAATTTCCCTCTTAGTATAATTCAAAGTATTAAAGAAATACAGAATGTGATCTTTACATCTTAATAAAAAAAAAAAAACGATCATCCCAATTCTGAATTAAGTAGAATATCAATTTACACGGTGACATTTGGGTATGTATTGTTGAGTCATTTAATTTGAAACAAGGAACTAAACTTGCAGGAACTCTTCTCCTTTCTTGACAAGCAAGTTACTCATTTTCTCAGGTTTTGTTATTAGCCAACAAAATTAATAGATATCTATATCATATGTCACAATTAAAGCGTTTGGTTTTTTTTTAACACAGTTAAATATTTCAACTCAGTTTTATCTACTGAAAAAAAGAATTAGCTTACTATGGACAGCCAAATTCAAATACTGTACCATTTTAGTTGTACATCTTTAGCACATTATCTCGCAACAACACATCCTACTCAAGTTACCACTGGGCCTTGCAAACCAACACTGCTGGAGTGTGGCGCTTGCGAGCAGAACTAAATGTACAGTATAAGTTTGGAGAATTGTTTTGAAGAAAAATTCTTGGAAAGATAACTCTTTTTCGATTGTATGCAAGGATCAAAGAACCTTATCAGCACAGTCTTTGAATTAAAATATACTTCATATTTTTTGGTTTGATATTAATTCCAGTATATTACTCAAGTACATGTCTCTTACAAGCGCCATAAAAAATGTTGAAAAATGTGATTAATCACTGTTAAGGATTTTTGGCGATATGTTTGTTTATATATACGTTATGTGTATATATACATATGTGTATACATATAAAATGTATGTGTATATATACAATCAAAAGACAATTGAGCCATGCGACTTTGAAAAATTGCCAGTGTAGTAGAGTTAACACCATCCCTGCTAGGATTACTCCAGAAATGCTTCTGCTCTGTTACTAAAAAGTATTTCCTCTTGCTTGCTATGTCATGGGTTGTGCTAATGACTTTAAGAGCGCATCAGTCTAGAATGCACACACCATTAGTTTGAATACGTTGCCTTTATCCCACCCCATAAGGCACTTTTCCATTAGTCCCCACTACACGCCGAGACTGCCTCACTTGGCCTCGTTTGGCATGGGATGTTCACTTTTCCATTAGACTTTGTTGGGGCAGAGCCATTACAATGGAACTGCTTTTCAGAACAATATGGAAGATGCTTCCAAAATGCCAGCTGTCTAGGAATGAGTGGGGCCGTATTGTCAATGTCATCTGATTGGCGGACCGCGATGCCGAAAGGAACTCTGCAACACACGGCCATTTCCTGCTTTTACGCGGGTGAAATAGAGCCGCCCGCCAGCTCTCTGCAAAGTCATAAAAATACACCATATACAATAAACGTAGTAGGGTTTTTTTTTTTGTTTTTTTACGGTGATCCGTATAGACAATGTCAATGGCACAAACTGCTCACCGGGCCCCATTCAATTGAATGAGAGGGCTCCAGCCACAGCCGGGAGCCTCGCTGCTCTCCCGGCCCAACGGTCGTGCCCCCCACCTCGGGGATGGCGGCTTTTAGGTGACAGCCGCAGGGCGCTTCGGATGCCGGAGAGTGAGGATAAATGGCCAAATGAATGAGACTGAGCTTTTCGTTCAAAATTAATGAGCACTGATGGCGAGGTTTGTGTGTCGATCAGGAAATCATGATGGCACAATTTCATCATGAAATTGTAAATATGGCTCAATCTTGATGTAAAAAAAATGTGTATATGAATACATTGTAATTTTGTCTTGACGGCGGGCAAGCGGCTGTGTCTCGCTGACTTAAACCCGGAAGTAGATTTTTCCTCGGTGAATTTTTTTTTGCATTTGATGGGTTGTGCAGTACTCCGCCCCATCATGCAACGGCGACTCATATTTTGAATCGTCGCAAAAACAGTGGCTGGAACAGCCCACCGGTGAAATATTATGGCAGAACCCCACTTGCTGCGGGAGGATTGCACAGTTAAGTTGATCCGCGCCAATCCACTCCTGATGTAATGGAGATGCAAAGTTGGCAGTGTGGTGTGGGGCTGTTTGGGGCTCATGGAAAAGCGCCAATGCAGTAGTATACTACCTTGTTCCTGAACCTTGCAGCATCTGCATCTTCTTTTGATTAGCTTAAGACTCATCTGTTGCTTGCATGCCTGCTGCAACAAATCAAGCACCTCCACAAGTGAAGGTAGCCTAGGCTTTATTTCCCACAATGACTAGATACATGTATGAATATCGGGAAGAAGTTGCACGGTTTTCTGATGTCATCCTTTTACTGCTAGTGCACTCGTTGTCTTTGACTATGGTGGCAGCCGTCATCCTTTTGTGTTTGACCCGTTTTCTCCAGGTTAATTTCATTGCACTGTATATCTTCAATGCAATGTCCTTTCCAAAGTGACATAGTTCTCTTTTTGCCATCTACCCTTCTATGCTGTTGTATCTTGTGCCATGGAGCAGCCAGGCAGACCGGGAGGCTGAGGATGCGGAAGTGGACGATGAGGTCCGACACACTAATTCAATCTTACTGTACTGCCAGGTCCTTCCGTGCCAAATCACCCTGTGGTTTTAACCAAGTGGATTTTAATGGAACTTGGTGTACTTGTTGATGTTAATTGCACGACACAAAATTTCAAATATTTTGTAAATCTGAACATGGGTTTGTGTGCTACGGTCCGCCAGATTTTGACATTTTCGTCCAAAAGGGGCATGGCCGCCTTCCTTAGAATCCTTAGAGCTCAGAAATTACTGGGTAAATGGGATTGTTGGAAAGGGAATTCAGCAAGGATTCAAAATATGCAATAATTTTGTAATTTGGTGCCTATTTTAATTAATTCATTTTTTAAAATTAAATTATAATTAAATGAGTCAATTTTGTGGTGTTACTATCAACAGGTACATTAAATTTGACTAAAATCAACATTTTGGGTAAAAGTTTTGTTTTCTTTGGGGGGGTGCTTTGGCTTGGAGTGGGCCCTTTCCTGCAATTACATATGGAAAAAACTTACTTCTTTCCCCTATTATCCTGCAGGCTACATTGGATGAGAAAGATGTAGAGGGCATGTGGGAAGAAACATTTAAATCATTTACAGACACTAAACCTAATGGTAAGTAAGTTTCAAATTGTAGTCGTGACTCGTAGCACGTCACACAGGTTATTACAGTTAACGAAGACTAATGAAATAAACTAAAATTTGAAAAAGATTTTCGTCATAAAACTAAAATAAATATTTTAAAGTGAATAACTAACTGCAACTTTATTTTATGTTTAAAAATGCTACTCGTTTTTGTCTTTCATCAATTTAATCCCGAGCATTTGGGGTTTATTTGGAATGTATTCATTTAGGTACTATAGTAGGCTGTATAGAAGGAGGAAGGACAAACTTTCGTTTGCAAATTGTCGTTTACTTTACCACGCAATGATTAATTGTGACTTTTTTTTTTTTATCTCACACTTTCTCTCACAAATTCTCCATATTTATTGAAAAATACGCTCTAATGGAAACTCAACTAAAATCAAGCATTTTCCCCAAAAATAAAAACTAATGACACCAAACTCGCGTTAAAAACTAGTTAAGGGTTGAGGGTCAACCCCTTTAAATTGGATCTTACATTTATTTATTTTATTCTGCATTCAAATTACAGGTCCAACTGCTATCGGGCTAGACTTTTCGTTGCCAGGTGTGGAACACGTCTATGGCATTCCAGAACATGCAGACAACCTCCGACTTAAAACTACAGGGTGAGTTGCCAACAAAAGCTTTAAATATGCGTGAAGTAGTTTTCCTCAAAAGGTGCTTAATTCGTGGGCGACTAACTATATTTTGTGTGTCCACCTCTCAGTAATGGAGATCCATATCGGCTTTATAATTTGGACGTGTTCCAATATGAGCTGGATAATCCAATGGCACTTTATGGTTCCGTACCCGTTATGTTGGCCCACAATGCACAGCGCACCACCGGAATGTTTTGGCTCAATGCTGCTGAGACCTGGGTTGACATTAGCTCCAACACTGCAGGGAAGGTTTGTGACGCTTTCCATGACGGTGGTCTTTCATAACACAATATGCTGTATGTGAGTGTTGAACTAGCTGCTAATTTAGCCAGACACTTATATATTGGTTCTCTTCAGACTGTGTTTGGAAAAATGCTGGATTACGTGCAGGGCTCCAGTGAGACCCCACAGACGGATGTGCATTGGTTCTCTGAAAGCGGCATCATTGATGTCTTCATAATGCTTGGCCCGACACCAAAAGATGTCTTCTCACAGTACGCCTCCCTGACAGGTAAGATTGTCAAGCGCCATGCAATGATGATTCAATCAGTAAATGTTGTTTCCTAATTGACAAGCTTACAAAATCTTAGTATTACTTCATTCAGATTTGATTTTGCTCTCGGGATGAGGAACATTTCAAACTATCTTCACTTGTGTCCTCAATGTGTTGTAACCTTGATCAGGCACTCAAGCCTTCCCTCCTCTGGCCGCACTGGCCTACCACCAGTGCCGCTGGAACTACAATGATCAGGAAGACGTACAGTCGGTGGATGCAGGCTTCGACGAACATGATATTCCCTATGATTTCATCTGGCTCGATATTGAGCACACGGATGGGAAACGCTACTTTACCTGGGATACCAACAAGTTTCCCACCCCCAAGGAAATGCTTCAGGGTCTCATGGATAAGAAACGCAAGGTAAGGGTGGTTGGCCCGTAGTTGTAACCCTAAGACCACTAAGACACATTTCAAAGCACGGGAGTAAACAATTAACCGTGATATAGCTGAGGAACACTGCTTTGCTTTCACTGTCACTCATGAAATAAAAAGACCCCAAGCATCTCAAGGCCCTGTAGAATCCAAACCTCTTTGATAAACATTTGCAAATAACTTCTGTCTCTTTATTTAATAGATGGTAACCATTGTAGACCCTCATATCAAAGTGGACAGCAGCTACAAGATCCATAATGAAATCAAGGCTCAAGATTTCTACACAAAGAATAAAGATGGCGGCGACTATGAAGGCTGGTGTTGGCCTGGTAAGACACAATAAGAAAATTGAGTGGTGGTACACAAAATGTTTGATACATCCTTCCCAAATAACTATGCCCCATTTTGTGTTGGACTTGAATGATTTTGTATAGGCAGTGCTGGTTATCCAGACTTCACCCGTAAAGACGTGAGGGCTTGGTGGGCCAGCATGTTTGCCTACGACCAGTATGAGGTGAGACCCAAGGCTGCTAAAGTGAAGTTTAATAACTGTCAATGATTTAGGAGTCAACTAATTGCTACAGTGGTGCCTTGACTTAGGATTTTAATTTGTTCCTTGACCATTCTTGTTGCTCAAAACACAGCCCCACGTAATACTCCTAATGTGTGTGTGTGTGTGTCTGTCTAGGGCTAGGCGCAGCAGGAAAGTCAATATAATACAGACAAATGAAAGGTTTTACAACTTGATGACACTCTAAACTTCACTAAAATTTGTTTTGTTATTTTACATGGGGTAAAGCGTATGTTTCTGACGCTGACGGGTGATATTCATTATCTTATCAATGGCATTTTGCAAAGTGGGTTCGCATTAAGCTTCAGGCTGAATGATTAATTGAACTCAAATCAACATCGCAATATTTTAAAATGTAATTTTCAAATTGCAAAGGCTGCAAGATAGAAGAAAATTAAGGCTTAGTTTTTTGTTTTTTTTTCCCATATATGTATGTTTTAAATATTGTTTACACACTTCCACTTGTACATATTGTTTCATGGATAATGAAATGCTGACATGATAAGGCCTCGCATTTTTTTGCATCATTGTTGTAATCTCACTTATGACTTACTGACTTATAATTACCCAACATTTGTTGGGTTACATTTTGTGAATTTGTCCTCGTGAACGCTGAAAAGACAAAGTCAAAGTGTTAAGTCCATTAACAACTCTAATTGATGTAGATAAACTTTTTCATATCAATTCACAGTTAAATTACCTGGACTTTAACATAGCCCTAACCTATGAGCAAATCATTCATATATAATCAATATAATATTGTGTGACAAAGATTATATTATTGTTTTTGTTTAAATAATACATAGAAAAATTAATTGGCTATTGAATTGATTTTAAATCAATTAACTTGTGAATTTTCCTAAACCAAAGATATATGATTGTTTTAGTAAACCTTATAATTCTCTTTGCTCTATGTTCAGTTTGAGCGCCAACTTTGGCAATAAACAGCTTGAAACTTTTTTTTTTTTAACAATTCTTAATCATCTGTGTCAAAATGCTACTTGTGAAGTGACAAGTAGAAGTAGGAGTAGATGAGTCGAGTCACCATTATACAATTCATATCACAGTTTATGTAGGTACAGCATGTCAATGAGACAGTTTTCTGAGCTGCTGCTCTCTCCAGGGTACGATGGAAAACTTGTACATATGGAATGACATGAATGAGCCTTCGATATTCAACGGGCCTGAAATCACCATGCACAAGGAGTCAAAGCATGGAGAATGGGAGCACCGTGACCTGCACAACCTTTACGGCTTCTACGTGGTGAGCAGGAGTGCTTGCAGCGTTCACTTCCGGACAAGACTTGTAGAACATTTGCAAGTTGATTGCTTGTGATTGAAGATTTGGCCTAATGTAATTGTTGTTGTGTTGCAGCAAAAGGCCACAGCAGAGGGCCTGATCCAGAGATCAGGAGGGGTCGAAAGACCTTTTGTCCTAAGTAGGGCCTTCTTTGCTGGGTCACAACGCTATGGTGAGCCTTCGTCTGTGTTCACTGCCCTCCACCAAAACTCCTATCACTGTTTCCTGAGGTAGCAGGGAGTCAATGCTTGAGTGTTTCAAGGGTGGTTGCGCATCTCTAGGTGCTGTGTGGACTGGTGATAATGCTGCTGAGTGGAGCCATCTAAAAATCTCCATCCCTATGTGTCTGAGTCTGGGTCTGGTGGGAATATCTTTTTGCGGTGGTGAGTGCCTCTGTCTCACGTCATCTTTTGAACATCTTTGTTCTCAACAAGGTGCTGAAATGCCAGCATGTTTTACTGGTCCAGTCACAACGAAAGATCAGTGATAATTTTGAGGATTTAAATGTTAGGTTTTTCCGTCTTCATAATCCTATTTCTAAGATTGTTTTAAAAGTAACTGCACCTACGTTTTTAACAACTTTGTTGAAATGTATTTTATCGTAAGTACAGGTATTATGTTTATATTGCTTCTATGCTTCCAAAGTGGAACAGAGCTTACAGAATCTTCCATAACTATACAGTTGTCTTCGCTTAGTATTTTCTTATTCAATTTTACTTCTTTTTTCATTGTCTTTTTAAGTTATATTAAAATTTTAACGGATTCAAGGAATTTTACAATCCTCAAAATTCCATCCATCCATCCATTATCCGCCGCTTATCCGGGGTCAGGTCACAGAGGCAGCAGCTTCAGCAGGGAAGCCCAGACTTCCCGCTCCCCAGCCACATTTTCCAGCTCTGCCTCAAAAATCAAGGATACAAAAATCTAAGGATTTATTAACACACATTTCCACATGATATGGAACAAAATGATACCCCAGGGCCAGTAAGTGCCAAGACTTGTGACAATAAAAATAGAGCAGCATAATAATATATATGATGAGGGAGATGCTCATTCAGGGTTTGTATGTAGCCAAAGATGCAATGAATTAGATTGCACGAGGCTGGAACTTCACATATTTACGAGGTCATTTTGTACTTGACAAAATGAATAGAGAGTTTAAGAATAAAATGTTCAACATGCAGGGATGGATGGGCAATGCAAGGCTATGATCATAGTTTTGAGTAGTTGAGTTTTAGTTTGCGAATAAGTACAAACTTTTGAAGTCAATGAATAACCGTTTAATTAATTGTGAGCTCAATCGCATTTAGAATAATGGTATTCTTATTTCCATAATTGTACGGGCATAACAGAGAGTGAAACTCACAAATACAAAATGAAAACACTACCAAGTAGCATGGAGGAGACATGAGAGCTGAACTAACTGTAGTTAGCCTCCAACCGGATCTGTAGTCGCTCAGTAGGCCACACCTTTTCAAGGCACACATAAAAACGCAAATATTGCTGTGTGTGTGGTGTGACCTTTGGTTACCTTTTATAATATAGAACTATTTGTCTTTGTAACCAAACGAACTTGGTTTTAGGGGGTCCTGGAACGTATTCATGATATTTAAATTCCATTGAATAGGGAAAACTGTATCTGATATCCAAGTAACTGAAGCTACAAGCTAATAAAAGAATGGATTCAATTTAGTGACATCATCACTGGCACATGACTTGAAACATCCTCAATTATATTTGCTCATCTTGTCCTATAGCTGACGTTGGGGGTTTCTTCAAGTCTCCCAGCTCAGAGCTGCTGGTGCGTTGGTACCAGACAGGAGCCTACCAGCCCTTCTTCCGGGCCCACGCCCACCTGGACACCACCCGTCGCGAGCCATGGCTCTTCGGCCCAGAGAACACCGCTCTGATTCGCGAGGTTGTGCGCCAACGCTACAGTCTCCTGCCGTATTGGTACCAGCAGTTCTACAACACGTATCGCACTGGGCATCCAGTCATGAGGTGAGCATTTAATAAGGTTTGAAATAATTATATCCCACCTGATTACATTGTTATTTATGTTCAGTTTGGTTTGTATAGATGGATATGATTTTCTTTTTTTTTTAGGGATAAATGGCCATCAAATGGCTGATGGTCAATTATCCAGCGTTCTACTAGATAGCAAAAGTACAATGAATGGACCCACAGTGTAAGACTACTTCTGACATTCTTGTTTTTCGCAGGCCACTGTGGGTGGAATACCCTCAGGATCCTGCTACTTATGCTCTGGAGGATGAGTTCTTGATTGGTGAGACCAAATGGCAAAACATAAATAGGATTATTCTTCTGCATTATTTCACTGCATCATCCAAGTTCTGTCCAACGGTTGATGAAATAATTCAGTGTCTTCAACCTGGTTGCCCTAATATTGGCCCCTAATCAGTCTGTACCATGCCTACTTTGCTGCAGGTAGAGACTTGTTGGTGCACCCCGTCACTGAAGAGAGAGCCACTGGAGTAACTGCTTACCTGCCAGGAAAAGACGAGGTATGGGGAAAAACCAAAAAGTTTTTATGCCTTCAAACCATCTTTATCGACTTGGTGGTCTGCGTTGTCTAAAGTCTTAACTCTCGCGTGCACCTGTCAGGTCTGGTTTGATGTCCAAACCTTCCAGAAGCACAATGGCGGCCAGAACCTTTACATTCCTGTCACCATGAGTTCTGTAAGACACACACGTCTGTACTGTATAAACACGTCTTATGGGATTTCCTTTTAAGAGTGCGCGTTTTCTTCCCGCAGTCACACACTGATAGTGTTTTCTGTCTTCACGTCAGATCCCGGTTTTCCAGCGTGGTGGCTCTATTATTCCCAGAAAGCTTCGCGTGCGGAGATCTTCCACCTGCATGGAGCAGGACCCCTACACTGTGTATGTGGCGCTTGACCGTCAGGTATGTCGAATCATTCGCACCACACATTGCAGGTTGCCGTTTTGTATTCAAAGATGCATGTTTTTTTTTTTGTTTTTTTTTTTTCCCCCTCAGAGAGCTGCAGAGGGAGAACTCTACATTGATGATGGACACACTTTCAACTTTGAGAAGAAGGAGTTCATTCACAGGAGGCTGTCATTTGCCAACAACAACCTCTCCTCTGTGTGAGTTTCAATGAAGTGAAATTGAAAAAGGAAATGAAATGTATTATAAGACGTTAAACTTGCTTAGTTTAAAAAATATATAATCTGTTTGATGTGTAGTATACAAACATCATCCATTTCCCGCTACTGCAGCAGTCAGAATGGAAAAAAAATCATTTATTTGATATTTGGCAAGTTGTCACATCTATGGAATATCTAATTTGCGAACGGTTCTTAACAAATGGTAAGAGAAAAATGGCTATGAAGGCTGCGATTGCTTAATACGTTTGAATTAACAAATGCATCTGCAATTTTTTTGATAGATGATTTCCAAAATGTTCCTACGAATACTACACAATGTGATATAGTCGCTAATGTCACTATGGATTGAATCTGCAAATCGCCAATATGCTTTGGAACACTGCTCCAAGTAAATTTGTTTTTAAATAAAATTGTCATTGCACACAGGAACCTTGCGCCAGAAGCCCTTTTCTCTACCGACTCCACCATTGAACGCATCATCATTCTGGGGGCTAGTAAGCCCACCAAAGCTACCCTGAAGACAGCCGGTGAGTCCTTCTCTCATTTGTTTTCATATGCTATTTTCTTCATTTATTATTTACTTTCATTTATGTTGTTCTTGTCTTTCATAGTTGGTGAGATGATTCCGCTTGAGTTTGACTTTGATGCCTCCATGTCAGTCTTGACGCTCCGCAAGCCCGGCATGAATGCAGGCACTGACTGGACTGTGATGCTACAGTAACCGTGGAGACAGCAGAGGAGGAACTGGAGCAAAAAGTGACTCAAGAGAAGAGAAAGGAGCAACGGGATTCCCCACTGTGTAAACTTGAACATAAATGTAATGCATACAAACACATTTGCACACACGCACACACACGCAAACACACACACTTCGCTTACATATGTCAAGTGTCCGCACAAGCCCCACACTCTTATCTGAAGTGAAAGTCTATACACTCATGTGTCCCTCTTTTGTGTCATGTTATTTAAATTGTAAAAAAAAAGAGAAAAAAAATTATGTTAGTAATCATAAATTCAACTCATGCTCGACTGAGCCTTTGGAGTACGGATATGCAGGTAATTGTCATAGCAAATGCGGCGTCTGCTGATGTATTACAAACAGAGTTTAATTTTTCACCCAAGATAATTTAGAGTTTTAGGTTTTGCGATAGCTATGAAAACAAATTATCATGCTTCTCACCTCAGTTACGATTGGCAATTTTGAGCCTCTTTGCAAATTAGTGACAGATGAAGTATGTAAGAAAGTAATTTTATTCGCTTTGGTAAGGAATCATGTCAATCCGCTGCTAGAAAAAAAAAGTTGTTCTTTTGAACAACCTGCTTCTTGGCAATTGGAATTCTTTTGGCTACTGAACCACTGACCTGTGCGTCATTCTGTCAAGAAGTTTTTTTTTTTCGTGTGTTATGTTTGCGTTTCCATTTTCATTTCTATACTGTTATTTTTAATGCACTTGTGACAACCTAAGAGTTGTTCCAATTTCCATTTTGAATCCAACATTTCCAGATTTTATGGGTTTCAATTTTCTTAAATGTAACCCTGAAAGGTATACATACCCCTTTGTTTTCTGAATTAATCTTTAGAAAATCAGTCACTGTCATCTGCAGTGCACCAACCTAAATAATCTTTAGGCGTTTCATTTTGTCCTGTTTTTTTTTCAAATTGTGTTAATCTGCTTTTGTGTTGTTTTTATGATTGTAAATGTTGCTGCAATTTTTGGGGTTCAACTTGATACAGTGGAAATGGAAGTGAAGGAGCATCCTAGCTGTGAGTTGTCAGATATACTTTAAAAGATGTGACCAAGTGAAAATAAAGATGACCAATTGTGATAGAAGGCCGTTTTTTTGTCTTATGTATCAGATTTTTATTTATAATTGCAGTGATATAAAGTAACGAAGTACAAATAATTAACTGAACCTGTACCTTTTGATCATTTATATAAGTCCCTGAGTTCAATCAATACTTGTACTTTTAGCAGAGTATTTTAATAACTTAAGTATTTTTGCGTTTATACAATGTCCGTATCACTAAATAAATTATGTCTTCAGACGTTTAATTTTTGGATGTTTTAAATTACCTTCGTTTAACTGAATTGGGTCTTTTTTGCTACATCGGTAGTGGCGCACGTGGTGACGTCAGAATGAAGTTCCGTCTTGGCGGCGCGGTTTAGTGACGCAAGAACGAGGTTTGCCATCATGGCGACAGAAAAAGAAATGAGCGGTAATGGGGAGCTCGGTGAGCCTTCAGGTACGTTGTATAATATAAATACAAGTCAAAGCGATGTTAAGTGACGTGTGGGACCTATGCTTAAGAGTTGTTGTTCATTCTGCATGAGCACAAGATAAACGTTCGAGTAAGAGGTTCTTGGTTTGAAGGCAGCTGTGACTAGCCCAAGCTCGGCTAACTGGCGTTAAAATGCATTAATGGACTATTGGAATAAGTAACCCTTCTCACTTCGACTTGTAACAAAAACTGCTTCGTTTGCTCTTTGCTTGTGTCATTACCTTGGTCAAGCTTTCTTCTACTTGCATGGCTCTGAATGAATTAAATTATCTATCGCTGTTCTAACTTATGGGAAAGGGGAATACAAACTATTTATATTAGATGCACGTGTGATTATGATCAACACTTATAGTCATAGCGGATTCAACACTTACATTCTATTCGGCTTACATTTGACTTGTCTTGAACTTTATAGAAATAAAAATACGCAAACTGTTGCAGTGAATTTTGGGCTGGCATTGTGAATGTCACGTGATCAAACCTAGAACGCAGGTGGGCTGTGACGGTGACAGTCCTAGGGCACGCTTGACATCAATTTCAGTCGACAGCAGGGGGTGGTAATGCGTAAAATCTTATACTCGGATCGCTGAAAACGGTGGATTTAATACTTATTCGATCAACCCAATTTTAGTTTAGGAACAGTTAGCCATGCAAGTTATTTCTTATACATTATAATCATCATACGCAGATAGGAAATTGATGTTATTTTCTTTGCAACACATCAATATTTTTTATTCATAATAACTAATGGCAGACGTAAAGGTTGATGAAAAATGCAACTTTTTATTTTTGTGCTATTTTATAGCCATGGAGGTTGCCGAGGCTCCCACGTTACCTCTTCCGGAGATGTCAGATGAGAACGGCTGCGCTGACTCAGCCGCTGAAGCTTTTCCACAGGCAGATGCAGAAGACGAGGGAGGCGATCTGCCAGCAGACTTTGAATGTCTTTGGAATGCTGCACACGACAATTCTCAAGACTTCACCAGTTGGACTGACCTGCTGCAGTACTGTGAGCAAGAGGTGACAGCCTGAGGTTTATTCTGGAAAAAATAAAACATTTTTGATAAATATCAGATTAGGTCACATAGACATATTTGATTCATCAAGAAGCGTTCTGAATCCTGTAACTTCAACACATTGTTCTTGTCAGGGCCACGTTGCAGCATCTCAGAGAGCCCTGATGGCCTTCCTCGGCCGCTTTCCACTCTGCTACGGTTATTGGAAAAAGTTTGCTGATTTGGAGCGTCGCGTGGGTAACAACGACAAAGCAGCTGAGGTATAAATATATATAGAAATAAATTAACCTTTGAGGCCAAATTGAGAGGCGATTGTGTGAGTCTGGTTTTTTGTTTTAGGTGTGTGTTCAGGGTCTTCAGTCAATCCCTCTGAGTGTCGATCTGTGGATCCACTACATCAATCTGCTGTTGGGAACACTGGACATGAACCAGCAAGAGTCACCCAAGCGTATTCGCAGGTACACACACACATCCACAATTACTGTATTTTCTGATATAGTATTTTTTTTTTTAATTAAAATATTGAGAGCACCGATTTTCCATCACTGTAGGTTAGGGTTTAGGCTCTTATCAGGGGTCAGGCTTCATTATTATATTGTATTCTATCGTATTATATTACTTTAACTTACTTGAAATATAACCATATGAAATTAAGACTCTATACAGTGAGCACCTGTTCACTGTTGCTGATAAGTTGCAGACTTACAAGGTAAAATTGTGCAATACAGATGCTTCACACATTTAAAGAAATTTAAATACATTTTTAGATTACAAAACACATTTTATTAAAAAAATAACTTTGTATTACAAAGAAAAGAATATTCACAGTTGAGTGGTATGTATCATTCAGATTTTTTCTTTCTTTCTTTTTTAAAGTTTGAAACAATTAGAGCAAAGACCCCCGACATGTTTTGCTGCTGTTAGAGGAGATACTTACTTGGATTGTATTTTACCCAAAATGTGTCTCAACGATATACATCCTCAACTTTCAGTGTGTTTGAGGATGCAGTTGTAGCAGCCGGCCTGGACTTTCACTCAGACCGACTGTGGGATCTATATGTCGAATGGGAGAAGGAACAAGGGAACTTGAGGAACGCCACAGCTGTGCTAGACAGAGTCCTCAAAGTTCCCACGCAGCACTACAGCACGCACTATGAAAAGTAAGACACACCAATGCTTACAATCGTGATTGGGGAAAAATATTCGTATTATTGTTGCATGGGACATCTGGCATAGGTTCAAGGCCCACCTGAGCAATAATGAGCCTAAAGAAGCACTTTCTCTGGAAGAGTATGAGGAGGTGAGGGCCTTTTGCCGGGAGACTCAGAAAGTGGAGCGTGCCGAACAGGCCAAGGAGAAAGGGAAAGAGATGCCGCCTGGGGAGGAAGAACCCGCCACACCTGAGGGCACAGACTCGGTGAGGAACTTTTCACTTCATCACACTTCTCTGACCCATTGAACTGAGGCGATCGCAGGATAATGACCTTTATTGTCTCCATGTTCACTTTGCATAGGAGGAGCTGATGCAAAGGATTAGAGAACAAGTGTTGGTCCGCCGGGACAAAATTTACCAGAAGAATGAAAATGAAGTTCGCAAGAGATGGAACTTTGAAGACACTGTGAGTCATGATCATAAGCTTTTTCCAATGTCACATGCTCTTGGAGCCGTTTATTGAACGGTACAAACTGTCAAACTAATGCAAAATGAAAACACTCGCATGAAGATACAGTAGGCCAAACTCGCATCCGGATGATGCTCACGGAGACTACTCGGCTATTGTCTCAATATATAGTAATTGTGCTTTACAAAAACGTGTTTTCTTTCCATTCTATTTAATGAAGTTTTACTGTTTTTTATGCAATAGTGCAATTTTTCTTTTCTGCGAATCTGAATCCGCTTTTTCTCTAGCCCGCCAGATTTTCGTGATAATAATACAATAACAATATGTCGTATAGTAATAAATATTAAATATTTATGAATTAAGGGTTGGATTCAGCAATAGCTGATTTATTTTCTAAACCTTGTAGCTATACAATAGAAGACATGATCAAATCTGTATTGCGCAAGGTTTTATAGGTCAAACAAGAAAAAAATAATTTTGAAATTGGCATCAAAAATAAATTTACACACTCAAAGCCATCTGAATAAAATTGTTCTTTGACCTCCGTAATCAACAGCAAGAATTGTCGTGAAGTTTACAATATTTTTCATTTTGGTTGCTTTTGGGGCTTTCAATTCATTTCAATGGGGAATATTGATTTCAATGAGCTCGCTTATGAACAAATTAAACTCAAGTCAAGGTACCATTGTAATTCTGTTTTTCTTTTTTTTTAATGATTATTATTATTTTGCTGTAATTATCTTTATTTGGAATATTCACACACAAAAATTCCCACATATCAAAACCATCAGAACATAAATGTCTCTTTTTTTTTGTTTCCTCGCATGAGACCACAGAGAAAAATTCGTGACTGTAGGTTTTGTAATGTCCACTCTCCTTGAGCGAGTAAGGTTTCGTCTGACCTTTGTTTGGACGGGATTATAGAAAACAAATCAAATACCGATAATATGCTCTGAGTTAGCTGTCAGACAGGACTCACCAATTCACTTTTAGATAATTTTGACGCTACTTACTGAAAGTCAAAACGAAATACATATTACTATGTATAGTACTATTGCTAATGCTTACCATTGTCTTACGGTTTTGCTGTCCAAAATATTCCAGTCACACAAATGATTCCATTTAATTCATAGATCAAACGTCCATACTTCCACGTGAAGCCGCTTGATCAAATCCAGCTGCGTGGTTGGCACGCTTACCTGGACTGGGAGCTCGCCCAACTGAACAAAGACACTGGACACGGTAACGAAGGTAATTGCATCACATCAACAATGTCTTTTTCAATGTGATGCCACAAACATCCCGTTTGACACTCTCACGTCTGCGCAGACTCAAACGAGACAGATGCGGATGTCAAAGAGGCCACGGAGGACCAAGAGGTGACAGCCCAGACTCAGCAAGGAACGGAGGAAACCGAAGGTGCCCTTGACGACCACAGAGTTCGTGTGCTCTTTGAGCGCTGTCTGATCGCTTGTGCTCTCTATGAGGAATTCTGGACCAGGGTAAGAGAATACACTCAGTGGCCAAAACATTCGGTGCACCTGGGTGAAGACCCAATTTTGGAGTTTTATCAGAAATTCTGCCTTAACAACACTAAATAGAATGGCACTAATTTGAGGGTGTACCTCAGCAAAACCTAATAACCCTAAACATCTAATTTGGTTGTTTGAAAAGTCATTATGTTCTGACGCATAATGTTCCACTCCTGATGGCCAGAATACATAAAGAAGTCAACGCTCGCAACAGATTCTGACCACAGCTCCATCTATTTGGATGTGGTGCATTGCTGCACCCGTTATTTGAAGTGCAACAGAGTGAAAGTCAAATCTTTCATCATTCTTCACTCAATCTAGAGTGCTTGAAAGATGGAACGTGTTCTTTCTAGGGAATGAGTGGGGATGGTTGTTGTAGAATTTTTCCATCATGCACCCAACTGTCCATTTCTTTGTAGAGTTTCACCTCACCCCAAGAAGTTTGTGTTGAGGATGTGTCTAGTTATTGATATATTATCCTGTTTTTGAGTTTATCATCAATTCAGTTGAAATCTATTCTATACATTTATTTTTCACATTGATTAGACTTACATGCAGTCTCTCTCATGCCGGATCTGTTTTCTTTGATAAGTCACTACGATACGCAAAGACAATGCGTCTGAGAGACTTTTCTTAAAATGAATTGTTTGCAGGACGTTAGCTATTAGATTTTAATCTCCAAGCTTTAGCTTGATATCCTTTATTTACAAAGTCCACCTCTAGGGAGTGCATCCACCCCACTCATTCAAAAATGACACGTCAAGTCACAAAAGCGGACACACTTAGAGGGTAGGACTGGAACTCATACAAATTTTGTTTGTATATGTGTTTAAATATCATCAATGTACGTTTTAATTCTTAGTAAGCTACTTTTGTTCCCTTTTGCAGTTTTCTTTAATGTGTGCTTTTAGATTTTTTGCTTTTGGATGTATGAAGCACCTTGCGTTGTCTAGTATCTAAAATGTACTGTATAAATGACAGGCTTGCCTTTTGTGCTTTGTTCAGTATGCTCAATACCTGGAGACGCGCAGTGTTGATGAGGTTCGAGCGCTCTACAAGCGAGCCTGTCTTCACCTACCTTCCAATCCGAACCTCCACATGAAGAGGGCCACGTTTGAGGAGAGACACGGTATGAGGCAATGCAGTAACATCTCCTGTTGTTTCATTTTCAGTTCTTTTGTTTTTGCCTTTGTCCCCTCTTTTCTCAACGTGCCTCGTCTTGGCCTTCAGGCGACCTGGCTGAGGCTCGGCAAGTGCTGCAGGCTCTGGATAAAAACATGCCAGGTTTGGCCGTGGTTCGTCTCCGCAGGGCCGCTTTGGAGAGGAGGGCAGGCCAACTGGAGCAGTCAGAAGCTCTGCTGCAGGAGGCGGTGAGCCAATCGAAAGAAAAGCCCACCTTGCACGCATTCTACTCCATCAAGCTTGCTCGGCTGTTGCTGAAGGTCGGCAGAAAGCCCGGCAGAGCTCGCAGCGTTTTACAGGAAGCGTTGGAGATCAGTCCGGTGAGTGCCCAGTAGCTGCTCTTAAGACTGCAGCACTTTTTAGAGCTGAATTAATGAATCAAATAACTCAAATTAATTCAATTACACAGAAAAGTAGAAGCAAAAAAAAAGATTTGATCATTTTTCCAAATGGACTTGAAGTTTGGGATTAGAGGTGCAATGATTAATCGATGCATCGACAACGCAAAACAATTTTTTGTCTGATTACGTGATGAATCAATGGGATAGATTGCTACAATCATTTATTTTTAAAGTCTTCAATGGCTGATGACCTGTTTGTCACATTGCTAGGGGCTTTATATTCATACATGATTCCTCCTAAATGACAGATGTTTGCTTAATGCATCCATTTAACAAATAATACACTGAAAATGTAAAATATCTCGAACAAATGTTGAAAAATATGTTGCATCATCCCAGGAAATGTTTAAATGACATATCTCGAGGCTCAACTCATCTTGAACGATGTAATTTTGTTTTAATTGGCAAGAAGAATTAACCTGTGTAGCCTCCTGTTCATATGTGATATAATTAAGATTATCATGAATTATGACTATTTTAGTATCCAGTGTATATTTTTTGTGTGGTGCGCAGTGCGATTTTTCTAATATGAGCCTTGGCTTGTTAACTCTAGCGAGACCATTAAAACGCTAGTAGTGCTCTGAAAACATGACTTCTAACGCTCTCTAGTTCTTCCCACTCTCAGGGAAATGACAAGCTGCACCTGAACCTGCTGGAGTTAGAGGCATCAAGCGAGCTGCGGTCATCAGCCGAGGCGGTGCAGGAATGTGTGACGCGAGCCCTGGCAGCGCCTCTCGCACCGCGCACCAAAATCCTCCTTTCGCAGCGCTGCCTCCAGTTTGTGGAAGAGTACAGCAACTCTATCCAGAGGTTAATCTCTCCTTCAGTTGTTTTTTGTCTTTGTTTTGTTTAAAAAGGTCTATTCTGGCTGACTGTGTGTCCCTCACGGCTTGCTTCTATATCCTGCTTAGTGTGCTGTCTGTCTACGAAGCGCACCAGAAGCTGCTCAAAGAGCTGGGCGGGACAAAGAGAGAAGCAGAAAACAGGTAAGAGAAACAAAACAGAAGAGGCCAAGTAGGACTGAACGAACGATTGATTGTTTTGGGACAGAAATCGCGAGCTCAGACAATGTGATTTCGATTTAAAGGGCTCTTGTGCCGTGCTGACTTAAAAAAAAAAAAAAAAAAGGGTGTCCCCCGTCGTCCCGAAAGCAATTCATTTTGCCGCTGCTTGAATGCTAGGCGCCAAGCTATCTTGCGCCACAGCAGGACAGACTTTATTTGTACTATAGTCTGTGCTCAGCAGCAGCAAAGAACTACGTGATGCGCGTCATCTCGTCTGTGGTGACAAATAAACGGCCAACGAGGAGATACTAAGCGTGCTCATTGTAAAGTGAAATGCAGAGACCACTCAAAGTAAGTGCTTACGTGCACAGTCAACTTCTAACGGAATCTGGCTAGAACTGCCTTAGGGCGGAGAGCCAGCAGCTATGAACGGAATTTCAATCAATACGTCTCTAGACATAAAATAAGATGGCTGCATTAGTAATTTAGGAGACGCTCTCAGACCTGAACATGGAAACGGCTGATGTCATCATGACGAAGAGGTTCGATGTCAAATTTATATTAAATATTTATAATATCATCAATGAAATTTGCGCTATTATGCACCACGGAGTACTGAGTTTGGAGATCTATACAATAATGGGTCTCAGAATTAATATTTTAATCAATTTAGCTTTGCAGAGGGACAACGATTTCATTGACATAATCTCATTTTGGGGTTAAAAAAAATGCATTTTCATATCCATAACTACAAATGAATACAAAATTATACTTGATGGCAAGTAGTTTTTAAAAACTTAAGAACTGCCCTCCTCACAAAGCCTGTTTATTGTCCTTGCATTATTACAGTAATAGCTTTTATTGTTTTTGATGATATAATGAGATTCTCTGTCATGTTTGTAAATGACATTGTGAAGAAAATCGCAAATTAAATCGCAGTGTCTGTCAGAAAAATCATTTTTTTCTTAAAATTGTACAGCGCTAAGGTCAACCATTAGCTGCATGTATCACTTGGGAGATTTGTGAAATTTCACAATTTTTAGTACTTTTTGTACAACTTGCTGTTTTCTAAGGCTGCAACTCACCATTGTTTTAATAATCAATTTTTCCATTATTCAATGAATCAGATTTTATTTTTTTTTTTAAGTTTGAATTTCCATTCCACCCTCCATGAACCTGATGTGCTAGAAAAAAAACGTAGACATTTTTTAAATCGGCGTCAAAAATATCTTTACGGACACGTAAATACATCTTTGATAGAAATTTACTGTAGACAGAATAATCATTCTGCTTTGATGGAGAACCACAGTAATCTGGGAATCTCTCTCTGTTATCTAACAAAGACCTAAATGGCATAGTTCACAACAGCCGTTTGATCCATGTACTGAACAATGCATTTCCAAGGCCCGCCACTCCAATTGCTTTCTGTGATTTCCAGTTTATCTGTTGCAACCTGCTGATGACATAGACTGTGTTCTGTTTTGGTGGAGCGATTTCTAATTATAAAGAAGCACAATTCTTCTAATTCCCCACAGGGATGAAGGCCACGAGAAGGCGATGAAAGTGGATGACGACGAACCAGCAGATGACGCATCAGCACAAGACCCGCCCACTGATCCCCAGGTCCCAATCACGGTACCACCTCCCTCAGCAATGACCATGGACGTGAGCGCTGAGTCCGGTGGCTATGGCGGATACAGCAACTGGTATCAGGTATGAATTCATTTGTCTCTCTTACAATGGATTTCAACTCATTTCTCGTGTTGTGTAGTAATTTGCCTTTCCCTCTGCCAGCAACCACAGTACGGCAGCTATGGCTACCAAAACACCTGGAACTACAACCAGGGATACTATCCATCCAGCTAAAACTTGCTGAGAACTAAGTGAGGCACTGGGACTTAAAAAAAAAAACTGAAAGAGACAGTCCTCTCCAATTTGGTTCTCGCACTATGTCTCCCAGCATCTTTTCCTCTTCACTGTGCCTCTCCTGGATTTCCTCACAAGGTGCTGTGGTTTGGGCTCGGTGATGCGAAGCAGCTAGAGGATACTGACATAACCATGTGTTGCTTGTTAGACCTTGTTGCTCTGTTTTTATGTCTATAGGCTTTCAGTTTTGTTTGAAACTTGTTTTATAATCTAACTTTGCAGTCCATATATTATGGGGAATTTTGTATGGTCGTGCAAAGTACACATTTGTTCCCTCATGTACATAGTGTTTTTTGCGTCTCATGGGTCTACTCTCCATGTTTGGATCTTGAAACGCTCCATTTGAGTGGTTTGTAGAAGAAAGAAAAAAATAAATTACACGCCGATGATATGCTCCACTCACCTTTTCCCAATATGCAAATTGAGCTACAACAGCAATTCTCCAAGTCAGCTTTATTGAAAGTCAATTCTTGAAGTCAATTATGCAGACATACTTGTCATTCTATTCTGACTTATAAAAACTGGCAAAGTAGAATCTCACAAAATCAGTCAATTGTGAACTCAATTTAAGGCCCTTTTAAAAAGGCAAGTGGAGATCGTTTAGAATGGGAATCCAGTTAAAATTTGTGTTCTGTGTTGACCTTACTGACACCAGTCAGACGCCTGCTAGATTTACTATGTACATCTTTAGTCACTGCATTCAAAACAAACATCCAGTGAAATCAACCAGCCACACAATCATATTTTTTCTTTGAAGCTTTAGCTGATATTATGATATCACATAATTTCAACCTTCATCATTAATAGTCCTGTTGGCTGTCTGGCAGAATGACACTAAAGCTGTACGGTCCGGTCCAGTCCAGTCTGTTTCTTGCGTAAATGGGGTGGAGGTGGTGAGGTAGGCTCACTGAGTAGAATGCTCACCCTAAACTCACTCACTTTTTGGTAACAACCAGCACAGCTGAAGGCACCAAACCTTAAACAAGGACAAATCAGAGGGAAATGAATTAGAAGCAGCAAAGATGTCCAGAATAGCAAAATGTCTTCTGGTAAGTCTGTCTCACCCAGCTCTTTGAGTGGCTTTTCCATGTCCAGATCAGTGTAGACGTGACGGGGGTAAGGGGATAGCAGCGTGAAGTCCTGACCTTCTGGTGTGTTGCCGTTCACCTGCACGTAGACGCGCACCGCCGCCAGCGGCTCCTGGGCCTTGAACACCGCCGTGAGTGTGGAGCCATCCAGCAGACGCACCTGTTGTTAATGCAGGACAAGTGGTAAAGTGAACTTGCTTTTCTCTTAAAAAAAAAAAGTTAGTGTTTAATCAATTAAAGTTTTCTAAGGATGTCCACATAAATGTCTTATGACTCCTGCATTAAGTATCATTTACATGACGTCCTTACAATACTATTTGTATGAAACTCATGTTGTAAACAGGCTTATACACTGTAGCGCTTCACTCTTAAATGCACTTCAATTTTGCATCATGAATTTCATTTTGACTTTGTGCATTTCAATTGCAATTGCGCTTCCTGATTGCCACCTAAATTCCCATTCAAGAAATGAATTAGAATTTAGGGGTCATTCTCAATTTGATTCTGAATTGCGTACAGCCCTTTTGTAAGCGTCTCAGGGTGCTAGATATGCGGCGCAATTTTCGTAGCTGTAGGTCAAACGTACCAGGACAGGGCTCTGTTAAATCTCTATAGGGGGCGCTACAGACACCCCACACCTCCCCCTTTTTTTGTTGATGTTGTTGTACTACTCTGGAGTAGCAACTTAAAAATATAACATTTTTCACCAGGCCCGATTTGTGTGCAAAGATTGGTGAGTTTTTGTTCATGGTTTAGTTCTTCAAAAATGCAACCGTCGCATCTCAGGCCTTCTTTTAAGATTCATGGATTCAACACCTGTCCAGGCATTTGAAGGATCTGAGGGAACCGCAGCTTGGTTTCATCTCATGATGTCAAAATGTTAACAGCATGAGGAAGAGGACTGTTTAATTACCAGCACTAATTGAATCTGGAAATCTATTGGTTCATTGATGGATCAAACACACTCGAAAGTTCAGAGATGGCCATATTCAAATCCTGACCTGTATCCTGGACTCGTCATACTCTTTCTTAATGGGGGGCGGGCCCTGACTGGTGGGTGACACTGGGCTGGGCTGGACTGAAGAAGTACTTGTGCTTGAGGTTCCTCCGCCTCCAAACTTTTGTCGACAAGGGAAGAAAAATTCCAGTCGTGATTGTTGGCTTCACCACAAAGAAAAATGCAGTCAAGTACCTTTTGTGCTCTCTCCTCTCGGTCTCGTGCTATCTTTTCTTTAACTCTTTGCCTAGTAGGAAAAAAAACCCAAAGTCAATTTAACTTGACATCGTTTCCTACTGTGAGACGTTGACGGGGCCCTTACCTGGCCAGCTTGTCTTCCATCTTCTCTCTCTGCCGCAACTCGGCCAGCTTTTTCATATCGTCGTCTTGAAGCTTGTTACGAATCTGTTGCAGCTCTTGGCCCTGCTTCCTCCGCTGCTTTTCCTTCTCCAGCTCCTCGGCACGCTCGCGCTCTCGCCGCTCTGCTTGTTTCATCCGCATCAGCTCCTCCAGCCTGACGCACACAGGCCGCAGGTATCAGTTTGAGAGAGGCTCAACTGAAAATTGTGATTATTAAACTTGCTGGGAAAAAATGAAGGGCGATATTTTATTGTAAAGGCTTCTCGTCCATCTTAAGTGGTCTGGTCAATAGTAATTTCAAGAAAGCATACATTGACCCATGTGTGAACTAAGGTTATTATAGTTAATAAAATTACAAAAAATGAAATTTGGGAAAAATATTCTGAAGCAAAAGGAAATTAAAATGAGTCTTTAAATTCATAACTGAAAATACATGTTACATTAACAGAACTAACTAAAACTAGAATGACAGCAAAAATGTCCTTTGTTTTAGTCTTTGTCAATGAATTCCATACATAAGCTTTTAAGGTTAGTTTTTAAATGTATTTCCTTTGACTGGGGCTGTTTTTTTTTTAAAGATAACAAACAAAAACAAAAGGTGAGTGTTTTTTTGTTCTTTCTCACTGGTTAAATATTCTGTATAAAAAAACAAACTAATAAACTAAAACAAAAGCAGTTTTAAAAATATAAAAACTAACTAACTTGCTTTAAAAGCTAACTACAATGAAAAATCCCCAACTATTATAACCCTGGTGTGAACTCTGACCTTTTGACTTGCTGCTGTTTCTCCTCTTCTGTCATGTGCTTTTTGTCAGCATCACCAATCTGGCTGCCTTCGCCACTCGCAACTGAAAGATAACAAAACACCCAGCCATTTTCCAAACCGCTTACCCTCACGAGATATGAATGAAAAGGCCAAACAATGGAGGAATCTACTACAAAGCCATGTAATTTTACTTGATGCTAACATGATACAATTGGAACAGAATACACAAGTGACGGTTTATATTTGATTTTTTTTTTCCTTTCTCCATGTACCTCCGGCTGTTCCCCCAAGCGAAGGCTCTTGCATGCCAGTCTGGTCTTCGTCCGGTGCTGCCAAAACTGGAGGCTTATATGGCTCATCGATGTCTGGGTCGTTCTCATGCTCCATTAACCTGAAGAAAGTACATGTTTTATCGCCATCACTTTGCACATTTCTGACTCGTACGTTTCCAACTCACCAGTCCATAGCTTGTTCGATCCCCTGGTTTCCAGTGCTGGCCACAGCTCTTTCTCTGGAAAGACAGGATAGTGTAAGAATTTCTCCATCCTCTTAACTTCTCCAAAAAGTAATTGTGATCCACTGTTACTTACGCCCTGTTCCGGTCGAAGCCCATCTCCAAAAGGCTCTCAAGCGTTGTTAAGTCTGCCATTTTCAGCTGAAACACACGTTTTAAATCTCTTTACATTTGCTTTCTCTTATGTTCTCACATTGACGGAAGTCACGTCATTAATGCATTCAGCTAGACGCAACCCAACTCTAGCTAATATGACTTTTAACTCAAGCGCGGAGTTCAGTTCAAAACAAACCATATAAATGATGAGTCAAGTCACAAATGAGGTTTACGAAGATGATGATTTCCTTACCACAGCGTGGTCGAACGTGGCTGTCTTAAAAAACGACAAACGAATCTTAAATTAGCATTGATGTGGCTAGGTATCAAAGAGCCCAGCTAACGTTAGCGTTCCGGTCTAGCGAGGCTTTCGAGACAAAAGGCGACAAAAAGCAGTGCCAACAAACTCCAGCGTGATATAATGTATAAATATTTTAATGTTTATTGAACGTTAAAAAAAACACATCTATTTTATTTTCTCTATTTGAACAAGCCAATAACGGCGAGATGTTAGCTTACTCACGCGTTCGCAGCCACAGTACGGAAGCTCATACAGGTCAGAAAGAACGACATGACTTCGGCGAATATTGCGTATGAACTTCTTAATAGTACATGCTTAATACATTTGAAAAGTTACTCACTCGCCACATTTTTTTATATTTGACTTGACATGCACTGCAAAGTTCACTTTGATAATGTTTTAACTTCAAAGTAAAACATAAAAGAAAATACTATCGGGAACATTTAAAACAAATGACATTTTATGGTTGAGTTTCAATCTAGATTAATGTAGGATTTCTTCAACCCATTAATATTTAAAACTATTTTAATTAGCATTTAATGACTATCGTGTATTATGTACTTATATTCTTGTTATACTATATGGTTAGTTTATAATCACGTTGGACTAAAATTCACTAGAAATTGTATCAGCACTGGTAATAAATGAAACTTATTTAAGAGCATAATTCTGGTGTCACTGTTAGATACAAACGCTACTCACAGTATTTAATTTTGTCACAGACAGTGCACTGCAATTCCTGATCCCGAATAAAATAATGATCATTGTTCCCCAAAAGTGTTTCAAGGTGATTGAGTGGTGTCTCTTTGTTGTTTCTTAATCACATGGTGTGTGTTTGTTGGTGCGCAAACACAATGACATTTGCTTTTTCGGTTTTATGGGCATGGCGAGTCTGTTACATATTTACAGTAATTGTAATGATTAATTTCTTTCTCGCCCACTTTGCTAACTTAAGGAGCAGCCAGTCCGGGCGCAGGCATTTTCTTTACTTGTTGCCTTTCTTCTGGACAACTCTCCACCAGTTGTATGACGTGTTAGTCACTAACTCTTTCAGGTAAGGTATTTTAATTTTATTTATTTATTTATTTTATTTTACGTCAGCAGACTCCATGTTCTAGGCTGTAAGTATGAACTTCTAGTGCATTCACACTCACTATGTTTTAAATATTCGGTGTTGTTAGTGAGCTGGAAAAATGCTCGTTTAATATAGTTGATATGTTTAGAGTTTAATCAATTCTGTCGTGCATTAACCACATATTCGACTCGTTCGAAAGAAGGGCCAGCGAGGGAATGCATTGAACTACAAGAGAAGGGTTGACATGCAATCTGTAATCTTTGTTCATTGGATTGATATTGATGTCCTTACGCAAAACTGTAAATGATCATCGCTATTGAATAAAATATCACATCGTGTCATTTCTGTAACAGAGCAGATATTCCCAAATCCACTGCTGCCATGATGTGTGCCCGTAAGTATATTTCAGTCGGTATTAGTAAAATATCACTCAAATCATTTCAAGTTAACAAACACAAATGTTTACACTTATGTCTCTCATTTCGACTCATATCTTAAGACAAAGATGATCTATTTTCCTATAACAGGTAAGCTTTTGTTTAAAAACAACCGAGTGAAGGAAACTGTGAATGTGCAAATTTGAATTACTTTACGGTCCTGTTATTTTCATTATGGTTTGGATTAAAGGTCAAAGATAATTTCCGATTACAGAAATTCAGCAAAATTCTTCAGAAAAGATTCATACACATAACTCGTAACATGCTCGCGTATTTAAAATATTTCTGAACGAACGTAATCACACGATCACTGAATGTCAGTATAGATTCTTCTTTCATTCACCGGGTGAATGACCCTCATTTTATTGGTGTCATAAGCGTAAAAATGTAATCTCAAGGGGGGTAAAAGCCAAGGACATGACAGTACTTGACTTTAGGTTTATTGCGCGTGGGTCGTGTTATCACTTGAGGACTGCAATATTATTAGTAAATGCTGGGATAGGCTCCAGCACCCCCGCGACCCTAGTGAGGAGAAGCGGTACAGATGATGGATGGATGGATCAAACTGACCAAAAGAGGGCAGCATTATTCCGTATGTGATCAGATTTCTGCCCGGAAGTTGTCGCTCAAGCAAGAAGCTCATGACAAGAAATGCCGGTGTTCCCCATTTGCTAATACAAAGTTTAGACATTCATACAATGTAATATCCTGTGTGTAACCACTTTGTCCGAATTAATCATGGAAAGTAAAACAACGTGACACATGATAAAGTGTCACGGTGTGATTTTTAAATACCTTGTGCATCCTCCCTTTCATTGTCTTACTGAAATGAATACTATGACATTCACTTTTACTAAGTCTTGCTTGGCAGCTGTGTTCTTTTGCTGTGGGTCTCGCCAGCTGTAACAGCATCTCCATATGGGAAAACTTGGCTTCCAGTGGAGCTGCTGTTATCTGTGGAGGGACACCTCTTATCAGCCCAAACCTCTATGTAGGCTACATCCCGTAGATCACAGTTGTTGCATATTGTAATTGTTCTGTCAATAAAATAAATTGAAAAGACATTCTCTCTTTTTTGTTGTCCATTTTTATGGTGATGTGGGGAGCATGGTGAACAAGTGGTTGGCATATCTGCCTCACAATTCTAAAGTTGAAATCTCAGTGTAGGCTTGCGTTAATTTGCTTCTGGTACTGTGACTTGGTCCCTTAAAAAACAGACTCGTTTTGGTTCGTGGGAGACTCTAAATTATTTGTCCATAGGTGTGAATATGTGAATGGTTGGTTGGCTACAGGTATTGTGTATGTCGTCCAAAATCACATGAGACGGGCTAATACACAAATAACTACCAGCAGTATAGATTGGTTATTCAACATCACTTTTTTTATTCACAATATTCAGATTATTTGACATTGGTGGGCGAATGAAATGAAAGACTAAATACAGGAGTTTTAACAATGATAATGTACATTTTAATGACTCCAGCCCATATGGGCCTTCCAGTTATGTCAAATTTGAACAAAGGGTCAGGTTTTTAATTAAATAGAAAAGAAAATCTCAAAATGAAGATCTGTTTGACAAACAATAATGCTGATGCCACTCAAATAGCACGTTAGTCAGATTTTTACAAGTTAAAAATTCCAGGGTATCAAAAAGAAACGAAAAACATTGTGGATTCATAATCAGTGTTGCTGATATCATAATATTAATTAGCACCCCAACTGACTACGGTAAGGTGCACATACTCTTAATAAATGTTGGTTAAAAAATGTCTGCGGAAATTACATGACTAAAAATAATTAAAAGCGAACCTAGATGACAAATCTGTTCCATGATAAAAAATAAAAAGTGGAGGAGGATATAATGGATCTTTAATAAAAATTTTAATTAAAAAAAATAAATAAAAAGTACAGTAATAAACCTGTGCTTGGTGAATAGATTTTCGGATATAGTTATTCCTTAATATTTTAGACAACGATGTCGCAAACGTGACCAAGCCTATGGTTAAAAACGCCCTAATACAAAATGAACACATTTTCACTTCAAATAATTTGCGACTGGAAAATGAGAATGAAAATGGCTACTCTGAGTTGCCGTATAACGTCAGGTGACCCAACGTCACAAAAAAACAAGATATTAACCATAATCGAAGAAACGAAAAACTAAAATATATATTAATATCACATCATAATTGTAAACTAAATATGTGTTTTTTTTTGTATATGTAAAAAAAAAAAATTGGCATCTGCTCAAAAAGTGACTCGTCCTCAAGAGGAGTGTGTGGCGCTCTATGGCTTGCTAGCACTGTGGAGGGTGGGGACAAAAACTTGCCAGACCTCGCCCAGCCATTGCTTCATTCCGACGGGCCGCTAACCCGCGAGACGCTGCGAGACAGTCGCACTATTACACCACGTTCACGTCGAAGGGGGATTCTGACACAGTTGTGTCAATAAAGTTCATACACCATGTTTAGGAAGACCTTAAAAAAGGACCCCGAGCTGTTTCAAAACGTGGCGGACGGGCTACGGCAGCTTTACCGGACCAAACTCTTCCCTCTGGAGGACACGTATCGATTCCACGACTTCCACTCTCCTGCCCTCGAAGATGCCGACTTCGACAACAAGCCCATGGTGCTGCTGGTGGGACAGTACTCCACCGGCAAAACCACTTTCATCCGCCACCTCATGGAGCAGGACTTCCCCGGTATGCGGATCGGGCCCGAGCCGACCACGGACTCGTTTATTGCGGTAATGCACGGGGATCAGGACGGGGTGATCCCGGGTAACGCGCTGGTTGTCGACCCGAAGAAGCCCTTCCGCAAACTCAACGCCTTTGGGAACGCCTTCCTTAACAGGTACTGATCGGCTCATAAGTTTTGAAAACTAATCAAATTATAATTACCACTGGTTATAGAAACACTCAAATATCCCCGGGTATTAGAGTGTAACGTCTGAATGACCGACAACACCCCCCTCCCAACACGCCCTTTTTCGCTCTTTTTCAGTTTCAGTCAGCTACAGGCTGTTACACAATGTTATAAGATGTGTCACGTTTGTGTGAATTTCCGACTTTCATCACTTCCCAAATGTGATACTGTTTTGTGGAAATAGTAGCACTTCTGCCTCACAGTTCCGGCATTCTGGATTTGAACCTCGGCCTGGCCTTTCTGTTTGGAGTTTGCATGTCCTCTGATGATACAAAATGTAACATGCATCTCAAGTTAGTTGAAGACTAAATAGTTGATAGGTGTAAATGTGAGTGTGAATTGTTGTTAGTCTTCAGGTACCTTTCTTCTCACCCAAAGCCATCTGGGATAGGTTCCAGCTGACCCATGACCCTACTCAGGATATGCTGAATAGAGAATGGATGGAAGTTCCCCAGTGTGTGTGAGGCAAAGCAAATGGGTGAATGTTCCTTGCACTTTTCAGCCAACATGTTAGGAGGTATCAATCGGTCCACGTTAACCACATTCTATGTGAACACCTGCCCCAGGCACGACACACTCTTCAAGAGGCCACTTGACTGAAGACAAACTCGTCGGTGATGTTGCCAGGCAGCAGGTTCGCTTGAACCGGTACCTCCAAACTGTGCATTCTTATCACATGCAGCAGGGAAGCCACCTCCCTTATTGTTCCACTGTGAGCGGGTCTTGTGCAATGACGTTGTCCCAGCAGGTTAAAGGTTCACACATGTCATTGACTGACATTGTAACACGTTTTGTGTGAGACTGCCTTGCCTTGTGTGTGTGCCCCAAAGGATCTGAGTTGTTGAGTCAAAACTCATTCATTCAGACACTTGGGTCTTTTAGTCACACTGATTCAAAAAGTCTGCAACTCCACTGTCTCTTGGTTTAATCGGGCTATAACAAAATCCCAAACACATGTAATATCATGGTCATGATGAAACCGAGGTTGAACTTTTTTGGCCATAATTCCAAAAGGTATGTTTGGCCCAACTGCCAAAAGTTCACCATACCAACTGTGATGCACGTCAGTGGCTGTATAATGATTTGGGGCTTCTTTTTTAACCTAACGTGCAAGGAATTATGAACAATTCATAGTAGCTGTTAACGTTTGCTCAAATCGAAAGCCAAACAAAACACACATTTTAGGAAAAGCTGAGAAAAGAACTAAATGTATTCGGTGTTAATCAGATGCACTTTACACTATAGTGGATGCGTGCTTACTCCCATCGACCATGAGTTTAATTGGGGTTGGGTAATTTTGAAAGCGACCACATCCCATTCTATGCAGTGTTATAATATATATATATATTTTTTTCATTATAGTTATTTTTTGTTTCATTTTGACTTTTGTTTTTTAAATTCACTTTGGTATAATTAGTTGATATTTTTTGTTTTACTTAGTTTTTTTTCATTACTTTTATTTACATTTTTTTATAATATAAGAAAGTCACCAAATATTGTTTAATAACGTAAACTGCAGGTCCTAAATTTGTTTCCTCTGTAACCTAATACAGTACATCAAATGTAGTTTTGAGTTTTTCCTTGCCCTCAAGATCAGGGGATGTTGTGAATATTTCTCACCGTGGACATGTGAAGCCCTCGGAATCTTTTCCGTGATTAAGGGCCATTGAGATAAATTTGACTTGACTTGACTTTCAGTTAGTGGTCTTTTGCACACTGGGTTTTACAAACTGTAATGTAGTTTCAGTCAGTGTTGTTTTTTTTCATTTTATTTGGTTTTGTTAACAAAAATGTTTTTTCAAATTTCATTGAAGTTAGTATGTTAATTTTTGTTGACTTTAATAACGTCGTCATATGAGGGTGTGCACGCTTGTGCAACCTCATTATTTCAATATATTTTTTTTGTACTTCCCATCTCCAAAAGATGATGATGTAGATATGTATCTTGATCTCATTTTGTTCAACATAATTTGAAAAGGGTGTGTAGACTTTTGTAGAACCACTGGGAATGTCCTGTTAAGGAAACATTTTTTTAAAAATTAGTTGGACAAGATTAAAATTCCAGTAAAAAGTATACTTAAAAAAGATACTGACCTCCTCATTACCTCCCTGTGTGGACTTTCAGGGTTTATCTTCAGGTTTTCTTTTTAGACCACGAGATACTGACAGCACCAGAAGTGGTCTGATGATCTGTGATTCATACCGGCAAAACACATGTTTATACGTTCTCATATGTTGCTCCACCCTGTATTATGTGGATTTGTTGTGTCATCCTATGTGTAAAAGCAGTTTGTTTATAGCACTACTTCCTGTCGACAATGGATGGATGCCTCCCCGTCCCACCCCCCAACCCTCACTGTGGGGGCACCCTTTACTGGAACAATCAAGTCTAACACACTCAGACAAATTGTTGCATAATGAACAGGCTTGATTTGTTTTGGGAGGATTGAAAAAATATCTTCCATATAATGTTAGAATACAGGCTATATATTCTGACATGATTTGTAGTAACAGATTTTTCCTCGGGCAATATTAGACTGTGAATGTATAACCATGAGCAAAAATAATTTTAATTAGTATTATCAAAGTTAAAATTATATCTCTCTGTGTCTCTATTTTTTTGGGTGGAGGGGTAATTACAAACAGTGTTTTTAATTCCCTCATTGAACTCGCATGAAAAGTATAGAATCTTTGGCTCATTAAGAAAATTAAATTAAAAGAAAGAACTATTCAGTGCTTTCTGTTTTAATTCTTCCTAGTAAGTTACAATGCCCCATACCTTGTGAGTGATTTCTAGAACAGACCTGTAGGTTGCTAATGTTGTTCTTGGAGCTAACTCGTACCCACTGGTACCATGTTATCTATATATTATTATTTTTTTTTTACATTACTCGACATAACAAAAACAGATCCATGTATGCTCTCGTCTTCGTCCTTCCCCCTTTCCTCCCGCCTGTATGCAACTGCTCTTCCCTCCCCTCTCTGCTTAACTGAGAAGGAGAGGAAAAATATTCTGCAATTATCTTCAAAGAGTCGGCTTGTTTAGAGCTCTTTGCAAGCAGCCAATCATATTGCAGCCGTGTTTTGCCTTTGGAGTTCCCTAAAAAAGAAAAGTAATGCTCATTACTCATTATGGACAGTTTTAGTGGTCATTTTTAAAATGAGGAGAAACTGATATTCTCTCTCGGATGAAGTTGAATTGTCAACTTGTCAACTAGTCGATTATTTGGTTCAACTCCTACCTTACACATAGGCTTTTGTTGTCCTGCCTCTATTACAGTCCTAGTTTTCCCAGTCCGAATATACTCTATAGTTCCATGAAATAATGCTTATTTTGCGGACATTTCTATGTAGTAATAATTTTAAATGATTACCTTACTAGCATAATATCAGTCAGAGCTAATACTGTTCTCCTTCACCGTTGTCAGGACAAGCAAGAGCAATCCAGTGACACCATTTCCACTTTCCATTGCAGTAATTTCCTGCAATTTAGCAAATTGTTTGCCCTTTCTTCTGCACTCTACTAAACAACATCACTCAAGCTGAGAAAAACAAAATAACGCATCTCTGATAAGGCCCCTAAAAGAGTGGCGGTGCCGGACTTCACTGTGGACGATTCATCCGTTCGAGTGTATTAGAGATGTGGGAGGAAACCAGATAAGATTGTGCGTAAACATAGCCCATTGTGCATCTCTGCATCATTTGTCACCCTTTTGGACGCCGGCCTGTCGTGTCACAAACCTGTGGATTGCTTTGAATGGAATTTGCAATTGGAATTTGCTCTTTTTTGCTTTGGTGTGTAGGCTAATTAAGAAGGAGTTGTAGATGGTGAGCAATAGTTATTTCAGGCTAAGTAATTGAGTAAAAAAACAAATGTTTTTAAATATATTTTTGATAGTCTATGTTAATATAGGTTATAAAAGGGGGGGGCCGGATGCTAATATAAAAATTTAGTTGTTTAACAGCTGTCATTTATGCTGCAGATTACTCTTTAACGAATAGGCGCACCTTTGGTAGAAGCAGTCCTTCCATAAAGAAAAGAAGCACAAGTTAGTCATATGATCCTCACGCCTTCAAACTCCAAAGGTAACAATGGGTGTCTTTTTTTTTTTTTTTCTTCTTTTGAACCCTATGTATAGCTCTGTAAGTCATTAAGTCAAACATTGCTAAATGCCTTGCGTTCACACGGAAGCATGAACTTCTTGCCCTCCTTCCTTTGTAGTTAAAATTGCCTCCACAGTCAGTCGGGGGCCCCAAACAGTGAGCCGCTATCAATAAAGGCTGAGTCAGCAAAGTGTAAGTTCCGCACTGGTCCCGCTTCGTCCTGTCCTTCTCCTGGCTTTTAATTCCAGGACACTGACTCTGCGCTTTTCCTGAATCTGACGCACGCACTGCCTAAAACGAGGATGGACAGTTAAGCGACAAATCACAAGAGCTCCTGGAGAAGCAAACATACGTAAAAATACGCTTAGTTGCTCAAATGCGGACTTTTGTATTTGAAAGCAGTCCTGTACCTCAAATCGGTAGCCTTCAAACCTGTTTCCTCTTTGTCAACAGGAAGTGGGTTTTACAATATATGGTGGGAGGTCACAGGTCAAGCAGTGAGGCATGAACCTAACCTTTAGTCTCAGGACATACAGTAGACGTTAACCATTGGTGTTATTTTAGCAAAGAAGTGCGGCTGCAGGTTCTTGCACCCACTTGATACATAATTGAAGAGTGACGAAGGTCACATAGTTGCAGGGATCCCGTGCCTCTCACTTCAGAGAATTCTAGTTCACCCCTTCCTTTTTTTCCAGTCAAGCTCTGTGTGGAAACTATTGGGATTGACGGCTAAATGGAAAGCCCCAAGCCAAAATTCCCAAGTATGCCGGCAGCTATGACAGAATGGCGAAAAAATCCTGCATGTTTCTTATCTAGAACAAACAGAATCGTATTCTCATGGCAGATCACATGTTACATGCTCAGTTTTCTTTCCTCCTTCGATTTTCCTATTTTCATTGTGTGCTACGAGAACTCGGTTAGGGTTGGTGCTGCGGTTGTGTGTGCGCGTGCCTTTGTGTGGTTTCAGCATGAAAGTAAAAGCAAGGCTCCCCCAGTCTCATGACCCAGCGCCTCAGAGCTCTTGTTTTGAGTATTGCTTCAGTTTGACTGAACGCGACAAGGCCTTCTCTAAGCTCCAGGCTGTCTGACAATCGCATTCTTTGTCCTGACTGCAATAGCATAAGTTAGGCAAAAAACAAACAAACACATTTTGTCCTTTATGTCTGTGTGTAATATGACTTGCTTTCTGACTTGGACTTATATATGTATATTTGATTTATAAATATATTTATTTCTATCGTGTCACTGTCTAGATTAGTTCACTGTTATTAGTTGAAGTGCTGAAGCTAAAGATTTGTTTGCATTATTGTTGTAACTTACTGACTCGTGTTTAGACCGCAGTCATTTGGTAGAATTTTGTGAACGTGTCGTAATGAACACACAAAGGACTGCAAGTCAAAGTGAAGCAACTCTAACTGGTGGAGATAAACTGAAAAATAGACAGCATCTATAAATAATCCAAATTCCCCAAATGTCAAAAGAAGTATTCCAACTGTGCTGATATTATCCTGTCTGTCTTAACAGGTGTTGCTCACATGTTTGAGTTTGAAAACGAGTTATTTAAAGCTCCATTATTGTCTATTTACTTTTCGACTTATGTACACACTGAGCTTTTTTTCTACACCTCTTCTAGCTTGCCTCGTGCTCTTTTTTTCACACTCTCCTTTTCTTCTTATATTTATTCTCTTCCATTTTATACTGTACTTGATGCCTCCCCCTCTTTTCTCCCAAATAGGTTCATGTGTGCCCAGTTGCCCAACCCGGTCCTGGAGAGCATCAGCATCATCGACACTCCCGGAATCCTGTCAGGAGAGAAGCAGAGGATCAGTCGAGGTCTGGCCAATACACACCACACCCTACTCGCCACACCCCACAAATACAACACGGAGAGCTTCAAGCGTGCCTGAATAACCAAACAGGGAATTCAATAATACATCCAAAATACATTAAAATACACAATATGAAAATAGAACAAAAAAAGTTGTATTTCAAGACGGGCCTTAAATCTAACAAAACAGGTCAAAGTAAAATCTGCATCTCTTTTAGTTCATTTCCTGTCACTCTACCTTGTAGTTGTATAGCGCCTAGACCAACCCCTCCTTCCGGCCCACTTTGCTTTCTATTCATCCCAATGACATCAAGTCATTCACAGATCACTGGGTATATTCTTCTGAGTTCAATAAATAAACGGCACACCTCAAGTGTTCTTATTTGTTCTCCTCGGGGAATCAATATCATTATATCGATATCAGTCACTGTAACTACCTTTACTATGACTCGCACCACCAAATGCCTTTGTGGGCCACTCTATTCAACACTTTTCCCTAATTAAAGCTCTGATACTGACTGCAGTCAAGTAAATAAATGCTCTCGCCCACTACATGAAGAAATGCCGCGCGTCCGTTTTTCGGCGCTATTCACATGCTGCGCTCTCGCATCAAAAGTGCGACATGCACAGTTTTCATATGACTCAAGATGACTCGCAAAAAACGTCTTCCTTTTTTTGTACGCTACGGAAGGAAGTGTATACGTAGCGATGGAGAGCTCTTGTCATCAGAGAAAAGGAAGTCGAGTAAAATGGTGAATTCTGAGTTACCCCACCGCGTGCGTTGCTCAGTGCGCTGATATGCAATCTGTTTTTTTATTGAGTCCAGTATTCCCTTGAGACAGCGCAGGGGGAAAAAAAAGCAGCAGCTGGAGTGAATCGAGGAGTTCAGCAAGGAGACATTTAAAAGGGTCACACAAACAAACTGATCCCAAAAATAATATTTCCAACAGGAGTGTGAATGTGCATAGTGAGTGGTTCAGATTTTGTGATGATTATTAAGGTGACCTTGACTCTCCAAAAGAGACACCTTTTACTTTTGCACCCTGCACCTTTTATGAGTGTACTGTACACTAATACACACACGCCAGTTTGCCTTGTTTGTGTACAAACACTGCTACAATACTGTACTCTACTGTATCATATACAAACAGGTGCGTATAGACTTGAAACACTCTGTGCGGATATCAGGCACCAGACTACAGCAAACTCGCATACCATCTCTACCCTCATATTGCTGTCGACTTTTATAAGCTGCCTTTTAAAAAGAGCATTAGCTCATTGTTAAATGTAGAATGTATAATGTGCAGCATATTTTGTCAAACAAGCTATGTTTTTCTATGGAGTTCAATCAAAGTGACAGTTGCTGGGCGGAATGTTTGCTGGATTTCGAAAGGCTTCACAGAGAACAATTTAGGTCCACAACGAGGCATGCTGCAAGAATTAAAAACACGTTAAAGTACGAATCTCATTGCGTTACACTTGTTTTATTAGATTTTTTTGGCGTAGCCAACAAATGGGGTTCGGTGTTATATGGTGAATCATAAAGTGATGAAATCAGTCATCTAAACTGCTGTTATGATTTGGCTGAGCAGAAAATGTCACATTGATTTCATAGCGTTTAGGTTTAGTCATAAGGTCAAAAGAGAGGGGAACAGCTAAAGTTTGTCCAAAGGCCACCAAGTATTGCTATGAGCTCTTTATACAACTCAAAGTTGCGTTTATTTTATTCCTTAAATCAAATTAAAGCACCCGATTTATACCATCGAAGGAGGTTGACATGTTATGCAGCACTGCCACCTGCTGGCAACTGAAATTGACGTCAAAGGGGTCACGGGCTCGCATTGCGAACCTCACAGCTCACTTGTTTCTGGATTCGGTCATGAATTGTTCACGGCCTGCTGGCACTTTGATGTCCATTTCAGTTGACAGCGTTGCCACAGCAAATGCTTTCCTTTGATGGGGAAGTCGCCCCTGCCAACATGGCCGCCACATGCACATGTGAGCTGTTTAATCTGCTGTTTAACCCGGAAATCCAAATACATGCATATACCAGTCTGTCTGTCGATTGCACCACATTGCTGTTTACTTTTGCCAATTGCGGTCAAATATGCAACGCACGAAACGTTGACAGCTGCTGTACGAGGGGGCGTTTGGAGTGGACTCCATTAAATCTGGACTCCATTGGATGCAGGGCTGTTAAATCGAGGTTACACTGTACTTATTTACGTTGAATAGATATAAAATATCTCAACTAATCTCCTGGAAAGTTTGAGAATTTTCACTGAATGAACTTGTTGGTTCGTTCGATCTTATAACGCCGCAGCCATGAGATAGATGGAAGGTGTCACCTAATGATCTGCAATGTGTACTCGCGTACACCCATGTTTGCCTTGCTCAGGAAGTGGCCACTCTCTTGCCCTATATGGCGTGTCGGGATGTGTCGCGCGGGCATCCCTGCGTGTTTTCGACGTACGTTGAAGGAGCAGCAGTTGTCCATGCAGGCTATAAGTGAGCCTCATGCTTGTGCAGCTGTCTCTTAGGCCTGCTCTTCCTGACACGTGTTGAAAAAAATAGAAAGCAGATAGAATGAGCAAAATGTCCTCCGCTGTCTCCCCGTAGGGCTCTTTAAATATGTCCCTCCTCTCTTCTCACACATGTCAGCCACGCACAGGAAACTGGGAGCTTACTTTCACTTGCCCTCACTCACTGTCGCTGGCTCTTTTCGCTCTTTAATTTCCCGTGTTATCTCATTCTTCCCCTCCCTCTGCCTGTCCAGTGCCACTCTGGCTTCAGCCTTTATTATGCTCGTGTGCCGATGCAGACAAAGGGTGGGAAGGAATGCGTGTGCAGCAGATATGCGGTGCTGATTGCAGATTGTGTTCCAACGGAATCAACTTGTAGAGAGAGTCGATGACACGCCTCTAATCAAATCTCTTCTGTTGTCCATGGAGAAAGTTCAGGATTCAGTGGACACTCTGAGGTCGGACATAATCGGTCCTGGGATGTTGGTTGAGCTCTAATTTGTTTGTATTTCAGAACAAATGTAAAGTAGTCGATATGCAAAAAAAAAATGCCTTTCACAGTGTTTGCATTATTTAAAAAAAAAACATTTTTATCTTCTGGCAGAAGAAGAATGGACAGATTATCGACGTCAGCCTTTTATTTATTTATTTTTAAATCCGTAGGCCGATAATAAATCAATTTAAAACCGTTGATTGAAGGAACTTGTTAAATTTAACTTTTTGAGATGCTGGCCTGGGAACATTCTGAGTTTTTCTTTTTGATTGACATTAAAACAAAGATGAGTGAAAATTTAACATTGAGGTTATTTTGAAATTTCTGATTTTTTTTTTTTTTAAGTCATTCAACTTTTTATGTCATGCTGATGACTCTGGAGCTTCCTAAACTTTTTGTTAAAAATTTTAAACAAATATAAAAAGCAAAACACACTCTTTGAGGGAATCATTTGATGCTTGCTGCTTTAAGCAGAAGTCACTTGGGTTTTCCAATGTTTTTTTTTTTATGACTCTTTTTTTTGTTGCTGTTGTGGCCTTTGACCTTAGGGCCTATTTTTTTCTCCAATAAAGGAGGCCGAGGATGTGAGTCTGCACTGAAAATTCCGTTCTCAGCGCTACACTCAGATTTTTACTCTTCCAAACTCTTATCCACAACCCACTCGGGGAGAGGTCACTTAAATCCTGGCACTGATACCCACAATGCATTGTTTTACGTAATTTTAGTTAAAAGATAACCACGGCAAGTAGCTCCACCCTTCTTATCTGATCGACAATAATGAAACATCAGTTAACTGGCTGGAGTAGTGCGAAAACATTTCATTCGGAATTAATTCGCATTGCAGAGTTTTGAAATGGAGAGCAAACAAAAATCGGATGTACTCAGCGGACTGGCTTTTTGTCACTGACTTCCCGGGGTTGTTTGAAATGCGACAGGCCATTTTCAAATGTAGGATGAAATAAGGTTAGGTGCTTAGAATGATCTTTCTCTTCAAGCAAGTAGATCTGTGAAAAGTTTGCTTATTGGGTACTTCGGCACATGACGCGTGTTGGACTATTTCCCACTCTGCTATTAAGAAACTGTACACTATAATTTCTCCTTTTTAAATGTGAAAGTCAAAAAGTACAGCGGAACGTCCGACGTGGTGACACGGGCCTTTGTGTCACACTGGATGTTCTCAATTAAGGCCACATTTTTCCCCTTAGCATCTGATGTAAACAGAATTAATTTAAGAAAACAATCAGTCACTATCATGAAACTTTTATAAACTCTTCAGTTGTTTAATTATCGAAACAATTATTGTTTAAATGTCATACAGGTATAAAGACAAGTTCACCACTGTGGAGTAAACAAGAGGCTTGACAGGCACAAAAAGAGAGCAGAAATGCGTTTGAGGAGCCACATTGTCACAAGAAGTCTTTTTGATATCATAATTTTCTGGCTTAAATGTACAAACTGAAATTGTCTCTGCTCCCAAAAAGCTTCCCAAAGTCAGCTCCAAATTTGGTTTAAAAAAAAATGTGTGTACCGTATCTATTTAAATCAATACTGTATGTATTTCATAACGTGTGTGGGATGTTTGAGAAATGTATGAAATTGTCCTTGGGAAGAATGTATGAACTCTCATTTTGAGGTAACGAAACTTCTGGAAGTACTAATAAGTGTCAAAACACTTGAGCAAAGAACCAAATCTTCCTCTATTAGTTCCTCTAGAGAAGTGGATGTGAAAGCACACAGTTTGTGCGTTTCAAGAATTGTCTCTCACAAGCACACACACACACACACACAGCAGGACATGCAAAGTAAACATGTGCGTGCAGGTGAATTCCTCACCCCCCAGTGTTGCTCCCGCCCGCAGGGTACGACTTTGCCGCCGTGCTGGAGTGGTTTGCGGAGCGCGTGGACCGCATCATCCTCCTGTTCGACGCCCACAAGCTGGACATCTCCGACGAGTTCTCCGAGGTGATCCGCGCGCTCAAGAACCATGAGGACAAAATGCGCGTGGTCCTGAACAAGGCTGACCAGATCAGCACCCAGCAGCTGATGAGGGTCTACGGGGCACTCATGTGGTCCCTGGGAAAAATTATCAACACGCCAGAGGTACACACGATGCAAGTTTCTCACAAAGCGTCGTTTGTGGTTTTATTTCGGGCCTGATCAATATTATGAAATAATAATCGGCCAGAGTTTTACCATTTATATTTACTTTCTCATGAAAGACTAAACTCCGTTCAGTATGAGCAGCAAGTCAAGCACGTGTACGGGTGACAGAATGTGAAACGCATTCCTCTCCATCCTTTCATTTGCCCATGAAGACACAATGTCAAATTATATGTGCAGCATGTTGATATTTATTTTCAGTTTATATTATTGGCCCTGACATTTGCTCCCATCTCAGGTACGTACACGACTGCACATGTATGTACACTGTGCATACGATGCGTCTAGCCGCCATTACCTTTTGCAACATATATTTATACATTTTTTTTTAGACTGGTTTATTATTGCTTTAATGTACCACGCAAACCTTTTCACTGTTTCACACCACAATTTTACAACCAAAAAAAAAATCCTGGTTGTGTGAATGTTTAATGACTAAAATCTGGGATATTTAATAAACTTGATTTTAAAAAGATTTTTATAGGGTAATGAATGACTGGAATGAGGTCTTGTAGTTGTGTCCCCAAAAGTCAGAACAAAACAATATTGTACTCTACATTTTTTCAATTACAATTAGCAGTAGATAACATACTTTTTTTTTTTTTTTTATTCTGACTTTTTTTTTTTTTTAGAAAAAGAAAAAAGTCATTGAGAATGAAAATCTCTTTTCTGCTTTGATGGTCAAGACAGGCAGCAAACCTGTAAAACAGGTTTGACTGGACAAACTATCTCATTACGCAACTTCCAGCAGTTTTCCTCAGCATCTCTTTAAACGCAAATGCAGTGAAGCACAGACTGAAGTTTCGATTTGACACTGTTCAATGAGATCAGATCCTTCATTTTGGTCTGTTTTTTGATGATTGTTCCACAGCTCAGGCACAGTTAACACTTGTATAACAGTTCAAATGTTACTTAAAATATATATATTTTTTTATGATGAGTGTTTGACATTTTTCGATGCAAAAATGAATTTCCCCAACACACCGTCCCCCCCTGTGCTTGTTTTCTCCAGCTTCCTCACACGTTCCAAAAACAAGTGTGTTAATGTTAATGAATTCTCTAAAATGTCCGTCGCAGTGAATGTGAGTGCCAGTGCTTGTCGCTGTGTATGAGACCTGAAATAATGGAGGTCGCCTGGATCCTCTGTCCTTGCTTTCAAGGTCACTGGAACGTCAGTCGTTTTCAGTAGAAGCGTGTTCCAAACTTTATTTTTTGTGGCGTGAGACACAGTAATTGAATCATGGCTGAATTAGTTTTTATGATAATTGTACCACACTATTTAGTGCCTCATGATACCATGTGACTTTTTTTTTGTTCTGGTCCTGCTCGTGCTGCTTAGTTAATGTTTCAACTTGGGCTAAAGTCATAAACGAATCCCAGAAGAAGCAAAGGGTCATGTGGACAATTATTCACTGACTTTGCAGCTTGCAAGAATTCACGTTGAAGGACTTGAAGTGTCTCGCCGTGCTTTTTCTGTTCTCACACTACCTGGTGGCTGTTTACATTTCACAAATGGTATCTGTTTATTCTTTCAACCCACATTGCTGTGTCATCAGCGTCATTGATGCGGGTGCAGCCTGCTCATGTGTCAATGTGTTCCTCGTCCCTCCAGGTGGTGCGCGTGTACATCGGCTCGTTTTGGGCACAACCTCTGCTGGTGCCGGACAACAGGAAGCTGTTTGAAGCCGAGGAGCAGGACCTCTTCATGGACATCCAGTCCTTGCCCCGCAACGCTGCTTTACGAAAACTCAACGACCTCATCAAGCGAGCGCGTCTCGCAAAGGTTAATGCTTCCAAAATCAAGTCATGTCGATACACTCAAGATGAAAAGCGTGTATGCACCCAGTTTCAGGCCCAAAGTCAACTAGGATCGCGTGCAGCTCAGTAGCGCCACTAATAAGAACAAGTACTATAGAAAATACATAAAAGTAGTTTTTTGTTTTACGGTTTTTATTTGGCAGGTACCCTCACCGTATACAATGTTATGTACACCAGCACAATCCAATTAAACGAAACCAATCTAACCAGGTTTACAGTTGACAGTCTTGTTTTACGATTGAAATGAAACCGAATCCTCAAACAGAGTTGAAAATGTTCTATAAAAACACATCAGTCGGAATAAACCAAATATGTCAAATCCAAACGGAATTTCATTCAGATTCACTGGAGTGGTGTATTCGTATCTCCCATGTACATGTTAAGTCTTGACGGAAATGCGTAGTTACTTTTTGCCAAACTCTAGTTCAAAGGTGTCAGACCTAAGAGTGATGTAATAGAGAAAACGAAAATCTGAGCACGCAGTTAATAGTCAGAAATGAATCTGTACGAACATACCACCGAGGCGTACAAGCATCCGTTTGCACCGAAGCTTTCCAGCTTTCCCTTTTTAACAAAATAGACTCACTGAAATGTGATTTTCACTCATTGTCTACAAAATATCCTGACTTTCAATCTTTAGGCCACACAATTCTTCATGGCACCTGTGGAGTGTGAATGAGGTTAACTTTTTTTTTTTTTTTTTTTTTTTTTAATCTAACGTGTTCAATAGATTTAACACGTTAAATTGGTTAATGGTGCGTAACACAGGCAACGTGGGGACTCACCAATAGTATCGATTTGATTTGTGAAGAAATTTGAAATTGATCATATTTGGACATTACAAGGACAATATGTGACCTTGTGAATATTGTGTACTGAAAGCCTGTTTCCTCCGCAAAAGTTTGACCTTTTAATCCTCTTTCAGGTGCACGCGTACATAATCTGCTCGCTGAAGAAGGAAATGCCGAGTGTGTTTGGAAAGGACTCGAAGAAGAAAGAGCTGATTGCCAACTTGGGCGAGATCTACTTGAAGGTGGAGAAAGAGCACCAGATCTCGCCTGGAGACTTCCCCAACCTTGCTAAAATGCAGGTAAGGGCAAAAGTAGTCACGATACCATTAAGCAGGTATAGTATGAGGGCACACATTTTAATATCTTTTTAAAATATGAGAGATGAGGGAAAAAATCGCTATGTGTGCTTAATGATTTTACTTGATGATCAACACAACTAACACATACCTGTAGTTCCAAGACTGACCTTTGTGAGGCAGAAAAAAAAAGTGTCCAATCTAAAAAGCGAGGTGTTTGGCAATTCATGAAAAATTGTGAAAAAAAAAAAAAAAAGGGTTGATGTTTCCTGCCAAATACAACATAAAACAAAGAAAATGACTTGTTTTGTATTCAAAACAACCACATAGCTTTTGCCTTAATAAAGTGTGTTTAGCTTATTGCTAACAAACAATGGAAAACTGGGATTATGAAGACTATCAGTGTCGCGGAGTTACAACCCTCTAAGTGAAGATATTTGAGCACAATCATGGCGCAACACATGTAGAGAAACAATACACACAGGCATATATTCTTCATCCTTTGACAAAAATGACTAATATCCCTGCAGCTTTCTGAGTCACTTATGAAACTCTTCTTCTTGTTTCTCTGTCAGTGTGATACTGCCCCCAGGTGGCCAAGGTACGCACATCAGAACCCGCAGCACAGGGGCCATTGAATTGAAATATACAGCAAAAACAGTTCAATTGTGTACATTATGTAAATAATGTATGTTTTTAAAGTAAGCACAGGTGAAGTCACCCATTCACACATTTTTTTTTCAATATTCTAAGAATATTTTCAGAAAGAATTTCCATCTGTTGCTGAATCTATCCCTATCCCTTAATTCATAGATATTATATATATATATATATATATATATATATATATATATATATATATATATATAAATAACTATTATCATTTAAATCTGATGTGTTAGAGAAATAACACGGTCAATTTCAGACTGGACAGAAAATATGAATTCATTTCCATGGGAAAAGAGTTTACAGAACAAATTAAGCTTTTACCTACTGAAGGAACTACTGGACAGTCAAACCACGTTTTACAAATGTAATGGATTCCAAGAATCTGTTCACAGACCAAAAAGGTTGCAAAGGAAAGTATTTGCCCTATTTAAGGAAATAGAACGAATCAATTCCAAGTCTTTACTTTCCTTACATTGTTAAAACATTAAATAATGTTAATTTTCCCTGTGCGAGACAAAGCACAACCGAGCATTGCGCTTGAATTGTCCTTGTTCACCTACCGGAGCGCAATTTGTTGGTGAACCGAGGTTTGAATGCATACCCGGCTTCATCTTTACCTCCCATCTTTTCCTCACGTTGTCCTCCAGGATGTGGAACAGATTTATTTTTCCTGGTTTGCCAGGAAATCCTGCTTGTGCGTGGCCATTGGAAGACCAATCTATTTCTATCCCCAATTCCTGTTTTCTGTCCTCAGGAGCTGCTCAACGCCCAGGACTTCTCCAAGTTCGCCGCCATGAAGCCCAAGCTGTTGGAGGCGGTGGAGGACATGCTGGCCAACGACATCGCCCGCCTCATGGCCTTGGTGCGCCAGGAGGAGGCGGCGCTGCCCAGCAACTCGGTCAAGGGCGGCGCCTTCGAAGGAACCATGAGCGGCCCCTTCGGCCACGGCTACGGCGAGGGCGCCGGCGAAGGCATCGACGACTTAGAATGGGTGGTGAACCGCGACAAGCCCTCATATGACGAGATCTTCTACACTCTGTCGCCTATCAACGGCAAAGTGTCCGGGGCCGCCGCCAAGAAGGAGATGCTCAAGTCCAAACTGCCCAACACGGTGCTGGGCAAGATCTGGAAGCTGGCAGACGTAGACAGAGACGGCCTCCTCGACAACGAAGAGTTCGCCCTTGCCAACCACTTGATCAAAGTCAAGCTGGAAGGCCACGAGCTGCCCGCCACGCTGCCCCCCCACCTAGTGCCCCCGACCAAGCGCGTGGCCACACTGCAGGAGTAGAGCTTTACTTCCTGTTTGGGACTCTACACACACCAGAGAGAGACTAAGGGCTTTGGTGGAGAGGAGTTGGTTTCCTGTGAATTAAGGGATACATTTGTTCAAAATGCAGCTCTGGAAGAAAATTAAGAAACCAAAGAAACACTGGTTATTTTCATTTTTTTCCAATTTCTGCAAATAAATGCTCTAAATCAATGGTTCTCAAACTTTTTACACCAAGTATCACATACAACCACATAATAATATTTACTGTAAAAACGGTGTGGAAATAGTGCCTAAACAATTTTTCAACAAATAAACCAATGGAAAAGATTAAATGGAAATTTGAAAGTTGAATAGAACTGTCTGGAATAAAAAGAAATTAAGACACTCTCACAATATGTCCGTTGAACTTTTAATTCAGTGATTCTTTCACACACCACAAGAGGGAGCCTGCGTACCACAAGTGCTACAAAAGAATCATGGCTGACAATATTTGTATTTGGGAATTATGTTTTTGGTACTTTAGAATAACACTCAGATGTTCATTTGACTCAACCACATAACTATTAATTGCAAAATCAGACAAAGCGATCATCTTGCAATGGCCACTTAACTTTTTCCAGAGCTGTACTTAATAAATAAATGAGGAGAGCGAGAGTGGCATTTCCATATGGGAGGACATTGCTCTATCCCGGACCAATTCACTGAGTCGCGGGATGTTGCATGATGCGTCTGAACCTCAATTTACGCCTACGTGTAAAAGATGTCTTATAGTATACAGTATATAGTCCACATTATTTGTTGATCCAAAGAAATAGGTTTTTTTTGTCAATTTGGAGGAAGAGGAAATAAATCATTTCATCTATATTTTTGTATTTCCTGGCTTCGACTCCAAATGCTTCCCTTTTTGTTATTTTGCCAGATAAATAAAAAGGAACATTTATCATTCGGCTCCTGACTACGAAGGTTTGTTCAGTATTTGCTTTACGGGATGTTGATCTTGGAACAAGAAGGCACATTTGAGTCATCGGCGTACTTGTTTTTCATTTGAGTGTTTGACATTTTGGTGCTTTTCATACAAATATTATATTGTAGGATTTTTTCCCCCCCAGTACTAGACTACCTACCGCCTGTTTCAATTTACAAACATAATTGTTTCCAACATCAGCCCAAAGGTCTGTCATAAAACAAGTACATCTCTGTACGGTATAGCACTTAGGAAGTTAATACTTTTAATCAGGGGTTACCAACATAGTCCCCGTGGGCACCAGGTGGCCCCTCTAAAATCCCATGCTGGCCTGTTCTGAAAATAGCTCACCAGTGATTGTGATTTTCTAAGAATATTGTAAAAGGATCACTTGAAATTACTCGCGGCAATAGGAAAAATTTTTACATATTGTTATCTGTTTCCTAATTATGGTGAGAAATCATTAACATGATGTGTGATCAGAAATTAATTAGAATGACAATAAAGGTAATTTGAACACATTTGTTTTTTAAAGAAGTGTGCATCAAATTGGCAGCCGTTATAGTTAATGAGGAATACCCATGAAGTCAGGCCAAATCTCTCTACCCAGAATTGAACCCTTGTGCCGTTAAGTGCGCCTTCCCGTCAGGGGTGCGAGCGTTTTGGGTGTCCCAATTCTGCGTCTGACTCTGTCGCTCCACCCACTTTGGGCCTTTGTTCTGCACTTCGACAATTCAATGGCGATGTCTGGTTGAATTCCTGTGGCGCTGCCAAAAGAATATATTTTAAACTTTAAGTACCGAATTATTGACAAAGATAACGTCTTGTTGTCATGTCAAGTCAAGTCAATTTTATTTGTATAGCCCTTAATCACAGACAGTCTCAAAGGGCTTTTACATAGCCACAATCGACATCCCCGATCTTAACCCCCAGGGTTGTATTTTGAATATAATTTTAAGCTGCGAAATTACCAGAACTATACTCGGTTCCGCCATGGTTGATGACGCATTTCTAATGTCGTGGCGCAGAGCTGTGACGTAAGACGCGCTGTCACAATTCTGCAATCACGCACGCTTGTAAACTGCACTCATTCTGCTCGCCAAGGGCGCGAGTTAACAGTTCCGACAGTCAGCTATCTTGCCTTAGCTTGGGATGCAGATCGAGATTCTGAGCTACACTAAAATAACGAAAAATCACAATCTCAATTCTTTCCCAGAACAATCATACAAATTAATACTCTATACCTAGTGTGTGTTGCTATAGATGGCTTTTTTTACCGTTCCTCTGTCAACATATGAGCACAAGTCTCGAAGTGAAGCAACCCGGCACTGCAGGACCACAACTTCCCATCTACACGCACAAACAAACCTCAACAATGAATCATATCAAATGCATTGTAAAATAATTAAAAAATATATAGCTGACTACTTCACGGATTTCACTAATCGCGGGTTATTTTTGGAACGTAACTTCCGCGATAAACGAGGGATCACTGTGTTGGGATTGTGCCTAACTCTCAGTTTCAAAAAGAATGGTGACTCCAACTGAATGATATTTACTGCTCTCTGTAGGCCAAATTGAGTCAATCACTGCGCAATCAGTACATATGGGGGAGGCACAAAGCAGCTACTTCATGAAAACAAAACATAATGAAAAAAAATAATTAGAAAAAAATAGTTATCAAAAAAGTCATCTAAATTTTTTTTTTAAAAAGGAAGTCATCAAAAAAAAAAAAAAAGGAAAAGTTATCAAAAAATTAAAAGAAAAAAGTTTAATAAATATAAAAAAATAAAAAAATGCATAATTTAGAATTTTTTTCAAAAGTTATCAAAAAATAAAATGAAAAAAATAATTTTTTAAAAAAAAGTTCTCAAAAGAAAAAAAGTTTTCAAAAAATTAAAAAAAAAAGAATGAAAAAAAACAAGTTATCAAAAAAGTCATCCAAAAAAATATTTAAAAACAGGAAGTTATCAAATCATTTATCAAAAAAAGTTATCAAATAAATAAATAAATAATAGAAAATTAAAAAAAAGTTCTCCAAAAAAAGTTCACAAACCAAAAAAAGTTATCAAAATTTTTTAAAACAAATTAAAAAAAAAACACCCCAAAATATTATTTTTAAAAAAGTTATCAAAAATATAAAAAAAAGAAAAGAAAAGGAAATTAAAAAAAGTTCTCAAAAAACTTAAATAAAAAAAAATATTAAAAAAAGTTATCCAAAAATCTAAAAAATACAATCAAATTTATCAAAAAAATATTAAAATAAAAAGAAAGTTATATATATATATATATATATATATACATATATATATACATATATATAAGTTCTCATAAAATTAATAAAATAAAAGAAAAAAGTTATCAAAAATTCTCAAAAAATATTATTTAAAAAAAAGTTATCCCCAAACTTTTTATAAAAAGTTCTCAAAAAATTTAAAACAACAAAAAAAGTTACCAAAAAAGTTGTAAAAATAAGTTCCCAAAAAATCTCAAAAATAAAAAAACTTATCAAAAAATTATTTCAAAAAAAGAAGTTATCAAATATATATATAAAAAAAAAATAAATATATATATATATATATATATTAAAAAGTTCTAAATAAATCAATAAAAGAAAATAAAAAAAGTTATCGAAAAAATGTCATCCAAAAACATTTTTTTTAAAAAGTTCTCAAAAAATTAATTAAAAAAAGTTAAAACCACAAAAAAATTTACTTAAAAAAGTTATCCAAAAAAATTTAAAAAACTAATAAAAAAAAAAAGTTACCAAAAGAACTGTGGGTTCCCTAGCAAGTCAGTGTGCAGTGCCGAAGACAGGGTTCACCAATGCGGTACCAGTGGGGCCTGTTCTAAAATAGCTCACCAAGGGTGGGACAATTGTGATTTCTCAGAAATGCTGTAGTAATCATCATTTAAAAATGGGAACATTGTCAGATATTTACGGGAATGAAATGTTGCATATTGATATTTATTTGTCAGTTTCCTAATTATTATGAGACATCATCAACATGATTTTTCACCTATTTGGAGGAGATTATAAACATTTGTCTTTAATGTGTACAAGAATAAATAAAAAAATAAAATTTCGGCCAATTTGAAAAATATCTACATATTTTTTGATTATTTAAAAAGAGCTAATATAGGCTGATTAAATAGGTCAGACCGTAATATCACCAATATTAAACGTAATTTCTACATGTAACTCATTTCTGAAGTCCGTATAAAACTGGTAGGCCTTTCGCATGAATCAGTTCTCAAGAAGTATTTCTCAGCTTGCAAAAGGCTTAGGGTGTCACCAAACCCTAAGCCTTTTCGGATGCAGTCATGTTTACAGCCGCTGGATACTGCTAGCCCTCAACGGCAACCTAACCCCCGAAAAACATTTCTCAGTATGAAGAACACAGATTACGGTCTCACCAGGTACGGTCTTTGTGGTATGTGAGAATGTTCTTAAAAATGCAGTAATGTTCTTCCTAAGAACGCAAGTCTCTTTGTAAACGGCTGTGTTTTTTTTTTTTTAATAAAGAAATATTTAGGCTTTGACTCAAACATTTACAAGCATAAAATCGCAAGAGCTATTTACTTGTCATTGTGGATAAATGAAAGAGCATTGAGTTAGCGAGACTACAATACTGTACACCTATTATTAAAGTATGTGTTTGGTTTATTTGTTTGTTGCGCTGTATTATTATTAGCTATACCTACACCGATGAAAACCAAATACTCAACTTGGGTCCGCAGATGGAACCGATTAACTCTATTTCAGTTCATTCCAATGGAAAACATTGCACCGGTTGATGTATTGTGAAACTAACTCTATCGTGTGTGCTTCTTGATAATGTTGATGCATGAATGGTAAATACCAACAGGCTCACCCTTTTTGACTTGATACCGATAGTGTAAAAAAGTTATGTGGAATATGACAACAATTATACGTGATATTGTGTAACACTAAATGGGACATGCTGTTTGCAACCTGTTTCTAACCTCGTCTTTGTGGTGCCTGTGGAGTTGACGCCCCTTAAACACTACACACTCCTCTCTTTTTGACCTCCTTCTGAAGTAGCACGAAGCTGCCGGAATGTCCACAGCGATGTGAAGCGAGCCAAGGCATGATTTGATGTCTCTGTGCTTGCTGTCCCTGTGTTTACACGGATTGCCACTCTCCTACTCTACAGTATAGGTCTCCGATAGATTATTTCCCTCTTTTCTTCTTCCGTTAGGAAAAACCCCCTCCCCCCACAACTCCCAATTTTCCCCCCTTCCTTCCTTTTTGAGTCTTGTTTGCGGCTTCACAGCCTCACCTTGTTTCCACCCCCCACCCCTCCTGTTTCTTTGTTCCCGTCACCTCTCACAACTCAAAAAGAACCAAAAAAAACTGTGACACGGTGAACCTTGGCGGCTTCAACTTATGTAACGAATAATGCACATAGTGCAGTTTCTCAGAGGCAAGGTGAGGAATTGGCCACCTGTATGTAAACGAGCATTGTGTCAAGTACAACGGGGGCGCAAATGGGCGCCCGTCTCCTAATAACCCCTAAATTTAACAGTAACTAATGAGTGAGTAATTCTACAATGAGCTTGGCTTGGCAACACTCTTGTGAGAATTTAATTTCGCGCAAATACAAGATTGCTCATCACTAAGAGCACAACATTATCATGCTTTGGGGCTTACGATGACATTTATGAACAAAAAAATAGCAGTCAGGGTCGGTAAAACGTCTGCTTGAAAGCAAAAAATAAGTAAAAATACTATAAATGTCAAGGAAAGACTACGAGAACACAAAGTTAAAGAGAAGCTCTTTCACTCATTCACTACGAGCCGAGTTAAAAAAAAAATGGAACTTTGACGTTTTAAGCCGTCAATGGCAGTAAAAGAGTTAAGTGGCGTTAAGTGGCGCCAGGTGTGTGCTAGTGACTCCCTTTTAACATGATTTGGAATGTGACTGGATATTTCTGAACACAGCCACATCCTACTTTTTAGAGGGAGTGCAGACTTTTGCAACCACATAATTACAGTTTATTTTTACTTCCCTTTTCTAAAGGCTGCCATTTAAAAAAATAGATTTGAGCCAAGTTAAAGGTGGAAAATGTTTTGAAATGGTTTCTTGCTTTCATTTTGTCAATTACAAAATCCTTACATTTAAATGAGGGTGTGTAGACTTTTTATTTCCAGTGTAAGGGTGTCAAGGGTGTACCCTGTCTCTGGCCCACAGTCATCTGGGATCACAAACGTACCCCACGGCATGTATCAAGTGAATTTTTGAGTGGTGGATAAACTGAGCCCTCGCCAAATTGGGGCACTGGGAAAAAAAGTGCCCGGCCACCAGTTGCAATGAATATTTTGTTTCGTAAGCATTGATCTTGAACTCCATTCAATAGTACATAAACATATCTGAAGGTAACATATCACTTTTTTTTCATTCAAAAACATCACACCAAGTCAATGTATTAAAAGGCCGTTTATTTGTTTTTGAACACCAAAACGCATTACAGTGCCTCAAATAGTCCTGGCGACGAAAAGTCTGGGGCAAGAATTCACATTGTCGAGGAAGGAAGAAGTGATGCGAGCGAGGAGGAATAAGTGCTACAAGGGAGTGATGAGCAGCATGACTGAGCTGGTTTGTGCGTCTTGGAGGCACCAGTGCCACCAGTAGCACTTTGCTTCGTCTGCATTGCACATCTCCCGCAAGATGCCACTGAGACCCAACTATGGACATTTGTCGAACTTTCTGTACCTGTACAATCTTTGAGCACAATGCTCCAGGGGGGATTTTCTTTCTTGACTTTTTCCTGATTGAACAAACCAGCATCAAGTTGACTCTCACATGTGCGACTAACGCAGAGTCAAGCAGTTCTCGCCTGGGCATGTTTCAAATGTCCACAAAAAGGGCCTCCCGAGGTAGCTCGGGTGGGTCCGGGCTCAGCACGGCGGCCTTCCCGCCGGTCGAGACGCTCCAAACATTTCCTGTGAGGCGTAGGTGATGTAGAGGAAACCGTCGGGGTCTCTGTAGTGGGAGTAGACCTCCCCCATGCTGGACGACATGCAGGACATGCTTTTCTCGGCGACCAGCAGGAAGAGCGCCTGGGTTGATTCCAGGTCAATTTTATTCCTGAGAGGACAAAGAGAATAAGACGTGTGAACAAAGAAGACGCACGGGAACTGAAACATGAGGCGAGATCATTTTACCTGAGCAGGCAGAGGAATTGACCCAAGGTGAGCTCAAAGGGAACCAAAAACTTAGTTTTGTCCAGTAAGGGGAGTGTCTTTTCACGGATGTAACGTTCCACAATAACCTTGAACACAAAACAGTCATCAGCTGGAGGACAAGTTTGGAGCCCAAAAAGAAAAAAACACGGAAGAAGTAACTCACAGGCAACTTGTTGGGGAATTTGGAGCGAATGCTGCACACTTCATCTTTTCTTGTTTCTAGGCAGAAAAGAAAGACATTATTTACCTCTCAGTTGGTTTTATTTTTATACATCAGCTCACGTTTGAGATAAAAAAAAAAAGGCGACTCAGTATTAGAGTTCAAATTACTTCAAGACTTCCATTATCTCTGCCCTTTCGGAAGATGCTCCTGTTTGACTCAAGGTTAGGACAGTTACCGAAAACTGAACTGAAATTGAAAAAGGGTTTTGTTCATGAAATAAAAACAAGAGTGCTTTTGATCACGTACTGAAACTACATTTTATGTTTTAAAACCAACTATAATTACAGTGAAAATGCCCCAAACTTCATATCTCTCAATTAATGTCATACATGAGCTTTTGTGTTTTAGTTTCAATGTTTTAAATGTATTACTGTAAAGCGGTAAAGAAGATTTAAGGTCGAACAGCCATTTATATAGTTTGCTTACTCAAGTGCCATTTATTTGATCTCACAACCCACACCAGTCAATAAGCTAAAACTAATACTAAAGCAAATGTTAAAATATGAAGCATTGAAAAAAGAATAATAATAAAAACTAACAAGCCCGCTCTAAAAACATAACGAAAACCAAATCGAAAAACCTACTCAACAGGCTAATCAGTCCTTTACGTAAGAATAAACACAAATCAATTTACAATGGTCTTCATTTCCCATCACTCACCCAAGCACTTCCTCTGCTTAAAGGGCATCATCATCTCCATGGATTTCTCAAAGGGCGCCATCTTGGTTGCTTGCTTGGGGTGGTTTGCCGGGACCTGCGGTGCTGGAGATGTTGCGGCGGTCGGTGGCCCGTGGCTGACGTTGACGTCCCCTCGGGTGGAAGTTTGCAAACCCCAACGAGAGGCGGGCGCCGTGGGGAGCTTTATAGGCGAGTGAGTGGGGAGGAGTTTTCCTCCACCCCTCCCAAAAAAACAAAAATCAAACGTGTGTCCCTCGGTAGTGGCTTCACACGAACTCGTTACCTGACTTAGCATTCTCACAGTCATGTGGGCTGTCAGGAGGGGGACACTAAGGCCAGGAAAGGAAATGCAAATGAGGTCATAACACTCATGACAGACCTCTTGATGACATCTTTATCATTTGATTGTCCCTGCCTGACAATTTGACCTTCCTCGTCTGGATAGCCATTATGAGAATGCTGTTTGCATAACACGGGAAGTTCAAAATGAAGATTAAAATCGGTGTCAGCAAAGTACTAGTGGCAGTCACTCCCCTCGTAACTCAGCACCGAGAACCTCTGAACTGCGAGGCCATCGTGCTAAACGGTCATTCACCGGGCCGCCAGCTCATAAAATAATTAATAAAATAATTTTCAAGTTAGGGTGGTTGGCATAATTAAAAAAAAAATGTTTCCATCACTGTGTTACTACTCTAGCTTCAACTATTTTTTGGGGTTAAGATACAATTCACTATAAAACGGACTTATATTTGATGCAGTCATTTGTAATGAAGCAATGTTGTCATTGTTCAACTATCTTTGCCACACTGATCACATTAATTGGACTCAGACATGGTCCGCAATGCAACCTCAAGGCCTTGCAGGGCAGGTCAAACGGCAGATTTCTATCATTTCATGGGAAAAGATTGCCACCTGGTGGTCAAAGGATGGTACTTGTCATCAACGCAAAATTGGAGAACGCTCAACAAGCGTTTAAGAACTGAGGAACTTAACTGTTGAATCTTTGTAGGCGGAACAGCTGTTGCTGTATTTTGTGCTTTTCCTACGAAGCCACGTTCCAAACGTGTTTTGGAGCATTCATCATATTTCTCAGTCTTTTCTTGTCAGCTTTTGTGGAAAATATCAAATTCAAATTTAGAGAATATTAGCACAGAAAACAAGGTTTTACGTGCTTGTTTTTGAGCTGGAGCCGAATAAAGCTGATTTCGGGTTAAAGACGGGGGCACCGGCCTCGACTGGTTCCCAGCCAATCGCAATGACTTGAACTGGTGCAAGAATCACATGATTATTATTGGTTTAGGTTTGCAAGACTGGTAATAAAACTGTGAATAGAGCAAGCAATGATTACAAATGCATAATAGGGAACAAATGATTCCTTCCAAAATCACCCTTTTCACATGACATCCTCAAACCATAATTCTTAATTTGATTCATGCTGCTGTTGTATTGTTCAGTGATGTGATAAATATGATTGAACCTTAAGGAGAGTGAAGATATCTTGAACCGCGAATCATATTCTGATCAAACTTGGTTGCCAGTGGCGGGTTACGACACTGGTTGACAGTCATTCATCGGGCACATGCTGACAAACAACCATCCACACTCACATTCATAGCTGCATGGACAATTAATAGTCTTCATTGGGAAATCCGGAGGCGAGATTCACCCGAAACTGACAACAGTGAGGCCTGGGGACTTGATTAAACAACTTGATTAAATCTCAAAAAGTGCTTTGAAAAAAAACCCTGAAAACAATGAGAATCATTCAATGTGTTTTTCCATGGCAAACAAAAAAAATATATATAATATAAAAATACAAAAAAAGAGGAAGAATATGTGAATCTGCGGGAGCAAAACTAAGAATATGCAGGTCGACTGTTGTAGCTTTGGGTTATAGTAGCAATAATCACCACTAGATGGCAGACATTTAGTTGCACTTACACTGGGTCTATTTCTGCCCTATGTTTCATATATTTTTTGCAGCCTTGGAATGATATGCAGAACTAACATAGTGCTACAATTATATCAAAAATTTGAGTGAGTATAAGTTTGTAAAAAATAATGTGCAAAATTTGTTTCTTGTTCAGTATTTCTGTGTTTGTCTTGAATGGTAATATTTATGTCAGAAAACAAATTACAGTATTTTATTGTTTGTCTAAAACCCTTTGTTGCTGGGTTAGGATAGTGGATTGTGTACATGCAGTAAAAATGTATAACCAAAAAATGAAATATATAAAGAGCGCGTATTTTGCACGTATGCACGAATTTTGTCCATAATTAAAGTGGCCTTTTCGTCATCCATATGGTTAGGAAGTGCGTGGTCCTATGTGCTACCCTCGTATCGCTGGTTTAAAAAAAAAAATGTGGCCCATTGCATCATTTAAGTTCCCCATCCCAGCAATAGACTGATATAAAAAAATGCTAAGTTTTATTTTTCTCCATATAAACAATTGGACTTCGGACCTTGGGGCTCTGTGTGAACGTGTTCACAACGGTAGTCCACGCATGTCACGTCAAATAGAGTCCGCTAGAAACGTCACCTAGAGACACAAAGGACCCTGGGAACATAAAACAGACCCCCGTGATGAGGTCACTTGTTCAGACACACTATCCCTAAGGGAACTCTCCAGGAATGCGAGCTTTTTTATGGACTAGCCTGTACGGTCTAAGTTGGACGCGTCGTTTTTTCCTTCTTCTCATGAGTCTATTCGAAAAAACTTGCCAGCCAATAGCAGGGCGGCTAAGACACGTTGGCCCCGCCCCCCACCGCAGCTTCCCACGTTGTGCGTGTGTTGCATTGTCTCATTTGGAATTACTGCAGCCTGTTTGGCACCACGGCAACGGAAGGTCACTCGTGGATCCGATCACGGTGCATCTACTTTCACAAATGCTCCATGATTGGGTTAAATGTATTTTAATATTGCGTTACTTTACCTGGCTGCTATGTTGCAATCCATCGCCCGGGTGCCTTATCCAATAGGAGGACCGTCGCCGTAGCATTCGCCAGCCTTTCCTCGCCAACTGGTCAGCGGCGAGAGCGAGGATGGCCGCCGGCCGCCGCGGCGGTTGCGTCAACTCACTATGGTCGGGCACCGAGCGTGCCCGCATCGGCGAGCGCCTCAAGGCGACGCTGGCCGGGGTGCTGGAGCTGGAGTTGCTCCGGTGCAAACACCTCGAGATGATGGACGCCACTCTGGGGGATCGAGTCGACCCGGCAACGGCGGACCGGAGCGAAGCCCAGGATGATGCCGGGCAAAACGTTGCGACACACCGCGGGCAACAGGTCAGTCCGCCTCGTCTGTGAGCATGCTGCATGTCAGTGGAATGAAAGATGTTAAATCACCGAGCACCCGCGCTCCATCAGCTGGAAAGATCATTTTGGCACATCAGACAATGTATTAGGTCCACCTGCACAAGTCGAGCTAAGATATTGTATGCTCACATCTGACCTACACTTACCGATTTAACAATATTACGGTTGTCGTTCGCAGGGGTGATGAAAAGTCTGTTATCTTTGCGTACTAAACTAATTTCATCTTATTCATAAACCATTCTACGTTTTTTTCAATATACAGATGTGCATTAGGACAGTTTCTTACACGTGTATATATTAGGGGATTATAATATCGGCCAATATTGTACTTCCTACTTTACAGTAATGGTACAAATATCATTGTAGTATGGATTAGTTATTACTTAATAGTTACCACATACCAACATCATAAACCCCCCATATTTAAATTTGATTTAAGTGTGTATTTAGTTTGCTGTGTCTATATTATTAATACAAGAACATGTGAGGGAATTTTGATGCTATGAAAATTTCATTTCTCTCACAGGATTTACATGGCAGAGGCAAAATATTACAAATATCTCAGTTTGATGTAGTGTAGTTCTCTACACCACAGCAGGCTAAAACCAAAATAAAACCGAGGTATTATTATTATTATTATTGGCGTGCAGGCAAAATTTGAGTATGCATGATAGGTGTACCTAATGTTGTGGCCAGTATACAGATCAAATTCTCGTTGGAGAATGTAGGTTGACATATAATCCAGACGGACATAATGTTCCTGCCTGAAGCTGTTGCCTACAGTGATGGAGATATTGTACATTATTCGTGAACATGAACTACATTTTGCTCCGGCAAAATCATCATGATTTAATTTTTGAACATGGGACGTTCTGTTGCTCTGCTGAAAAATCAAGCTGAGGACACAGCAGAGGAGTGAGTGTGGGTGCTAAAAAGTCAAGTAAAAAGTGAAAATCACATTAGGAAGAAAATGCTGATTTGGCCGTTATGGTGAGGATAATCCATCCATTTTGTGGATCCTTGTTAGGGTTGCAGGTCAGCTGGATCGAGCGGACATTGCGGCAAACACCTGGGACTGGTTTTCTAGCTGATCACACAAACAGTGTAACCAACCAGTCCCCTCGGACCGGTCCCGGGCCACTTTGGAACCGGGCCGCACGGATGAAAATGAAACAAACCTACAGTTGACGCATGTCAAGATACCAATTGTCTCGGTCGCATTACGCTAATATTAAACACACAAGCTAGTGAAATAAGTAACAATAGCGCGTACAAAACCCGCTCTTACAACAAATTTATAAACATGGTTGTCTCTCAATTTCTCAACGGGGACGATAAAGGTATCTCTCAGAAGGTGACCTGTACAACCCACAATGTACTTCAATGTCATCAAGTTGTCATTTATTATTGTTTCAATAAAAAAAAAGTGTAGCCCACATTAGTGACGGGGTGCGGAACAGTAGAAGAGGAAAGGCCAAAAACATTTAAAATCAATGTTCATAAAACCATGGGCGAAAGGAGAAAATAAAAATGACTTCTGAAAAAGCTGCAGAGTGACAGAAATGAGAGGCATCTGAGCGAGGGCATGATGGCGGAAGTGCTGCCTTCCACACCGCCCACCCACTACCTTCTCCTCGGTTGTCCCCTCCAACCATTTGGTGCTGCAATGCCCCGCAGAGAGGACAAGGCAACATTACTCATTCTCACCTCAGGAAAAAAAAAAACGCCCTACCCTCTGCCCCCGCCCACGTAAACAGCAAACGAGGTCCAACATGTAGACACGTGTCAATGGAACAACATAGAATTTAATGATCCCCTTTAACTTGGGTTCTTGCTCGAACACATTCGACCGCATGACTCAATGCTTTGGAATTATATAAGTTGTTTTTCCAAATACATGTTCACTGGCAACTTCATTAGATTCAGCCTCTGATACAAATGTCTTATCAACAATTTTGCTTGACGAAAGAATTCATCAAGGCTCAGCTTTGAGATATACTCGTGGTTGTACTTTGCCCTCTGCCATCCAGAGGCAACATTCTACCAAATCATAGTTTGTACTAGTTTGGGTTTGAAATCTACTGGATATCCTTTATGGCACCAGTCGTTGTACTTTGAAGATTTTCACCGTTTTGTCACAAAAGGTCTGCTAAATATTTGGAACGTCTCAGTTTGACAGCGTGTGGTGTTGTATTTTTTATTTTTTGATGAATATTTTGGAAAAACCCATTAAGCACTGAAGCCGCAAAACGTGAAGCGCGACGTGGCGAGAGAACACACACACGCAAACACATATACAGGAGGCCCTCGGCTTATGAACGAGTTCCGTTCCTGTGCTAGCTTGGTAAACCGAATCTCCGCCAAAGTTGTAATTAACCCTTATAACCCCCTATATCACTAAATAAGTATCCAAATACTCGTGGAATACCTCAAATTAATAACATAAAATAACTAATACAACTAAATAAAAACACTGTGATATCAGTTTCAGGTGACTGCAAGTGGCAAAATGGATTGAAACGGTTAGATTTTGCTGCTTAATTCATATTCCACAATATGATGTTTTGACAAGTAGAACCGTATAGAACATATTGTAAAGAAAATTTGGGACTTGACTTCCCCTTGAAGTCATGATACAACATGCTCTCCTAGTTTTGAAGTTTTCATCACGTTGCCTGAAATGTGATTTGCCTTTCCCCCCTTACTATTGCAAAAAAGTGAGCAAATTCACATTTTGTAAGCATGGATTAAGGCAAAAGTGTTCACAAATTTCAGAAAAGCGTATTGGGTAAAGTAAATGCATTTGTGGAAAATAAAGCATTCTACTTTATAGGAAAAGTGTGAAGCATGCCATGATTTATCTTTCATATCAAGGCCTAGTCAGCTCAAGGAGCACGTCAGAAAAAGATGGATGCACTGCCGTGTGTGTCTCTGTGTGTGCGTGCGCGCAAGACTCTTGAAAATCAGGTTTAGTGTCGGGAAGCATCACCTTACAAGGAGCCATTAGACTGACTTGTGGATTGAGACAGGTTTTGTCTCTGCTTGTTGCCTCAGGAGCTGAAACACACGCACACGCTCACACACAAAAAGTAGTCCACCGGACTGAACATTTTGCAGAGGCACAAGAGTAGGCGTTTGATTAACATTCAAAATTAATAATGCACGAACAATAAATAGCGTTCAACAAAACACGTCCTACATTGTTTGGCTTCATGTCGTCCACTGATGTGTTGTTCCTCATTGTTCTAGAGGCACTCTGGTGCTCACATGAACAAATATCAGATTACATTGCCCACAACCCCCCCCCCCCCCCCCACACACACACAGCCCTCCACCCACTCTTACTCTCCTATGATTTGATCATGTATTGACTGGGCCTGTGTGCAACATTATATGCCATGATGGGCGTTGAGGATGGACAAGACAGAGCCAGATTTAAGCATGCAAGCGACACGTGTATGGAATCTTGAAATAGAATTAAGAGTGAAAAGTGCAGGTTGAGTTAGACGCACGCTGCTCGCGTGTGGGAGGAGAAGCGAGAAGCGTTGGAGCTGTGCAGAGTCGGGGGCAGCAGAGCAGGCTGAGAGGATATTATGGGAGTGGGTAGGGAGAGGGGGGATTATTTGTCAAGGGGAGTTAGAGGAGAGTGAGCGTGGTGGTAACGGGTGGTGGTGGGGGTCATCCAACGATGCCCTTCTCCCTTGCCCCAGCAACCGCTTAACCCCCCCCCCATCCCTTCCTTTAAGCACTCAATGAGTCACTCTTCAGTCTTTTTTTTTCCCCCACCTCTTTCCTCATCTCCAAGGTGACAGGTGGAGATGAACAGCAGTTAGAATCTAAAGCTCTTCCTCATATCCCCTTCTTTTTATCCTCATCTTCACCCCCCCCCTTTTCCCTTCTGCCGCTCCTCTGCTTGGTCTTTGTTACGTCATCTGTCTTCTCCCATTATCTCCTCGATCCCCCCCGCCACCCACCCCTCCTGTCTCCTGTCATCAGCGCAGTGAGTCACTACCTGTATTGTTTTCTTGATCAGTAGTGCTCACAGGCTTTCTCTTGCCTCATGCACAGGCTAACTGCAGTGCTTGTGGGGTGGGTGCAGGGGATTTGGAGAATAATTGAAGGGAGGTGGGTGGTGTGTGAGGGGGGGGTGGGGAGTATACTCCATGCTCGTGCTAATCTAGGAAATGGAAGCACTTTGCTGACTTGATGGAGTGATTGTCAGTCTTGTTGTATGGCGATGGAGTCTCGTTTACAAATTGCGCGTTCTGGGACGAGTGACGTCACAAGGGCACACAATGAAAATGATGTCATATGGGCCTCATAAATTTGAAGGTTGGACCGTTGTTCTTTTGTTTTTGTCGTATACTGAAGACATTTGGGTTTTAGACGATAAATGTACCAGACAAAAGTTCAGAATCAATCCATTATCTGAGACGCTTATCCTAAGAAGGTTCGTGGAAAGGTCAGAATTGCGACTTTTATTTCATGGTATTTTCATCTTGATGTGTTAAACACCTCAGAACAGAGCATCTTTTGTTTGAAGCCACTCACCTTTCAAGTGAGATAAAGTATTGCAACTGTCATAAAATTAACTGAGAGTGAGTAACATTTAATATTTACTTGCAATAACTGCGTGGAACCTGCAACCCACTGACTTCGCCAGACTGTTGCATTATTCGTTAAAAGATTTCTCAGGCCTTTACTGCAGCCTCTTTTCAGTTCTTGTGGCGTTATTCCGTCAGTCTCTACTTCAAGAGGTAAAATGCATGCTCTACTGAGTTAAGGTCCGGTGATTGACTTGGTCAGTCTAAAACCTTTTCAGAAACAATCATGCAAGCCCAAGCCATGACATTCACTCCATCATGCTTCACATCTGTCCATATAACTTGGTTCCAAAACTTTTGTGGCTCATTTGTGTACTACTTTGCAAAATCCAATCTTATCCGAAACACAAGCTCATCTGTGAAGCATAGTGGAGGTCATGTCATGGCTTGGTTTGGCATTTATGGCTCACTCGTCATTATCGATGATGTAACTCAATGATGGTAGCAGCAGAATGAAATACGAAGTCTCCAAAAGCATTTGGTCTGACAATTTACAGAAAAATGCATTGAAACTTCATCATGCAACAAGACGCAAACCATACTGGCAAGCAGATACCCGGTGGGCATTCGCCAGTGCTTTAGTCCGTCTGTGAGTTCTCGTTAGTATTTCAGGCCCACACAGTCGGTCAGAGTCAGCCAGACAGAAAAGTGGGAGGTTTCAAACAGGTGTTCTGTCTAAAGTTGTTCAGATGTCAATACCATGAAATAAAAGATGGATTTTTTTTAATTGATATTCATCATTACATCTGAAACCCAAATGTCTTCAGTCTGCAACAAAAACAAATGAAGGAGGCATGTCTTTGTATAACAATTAGTCTTTAACTTTTCACAAACAAACCTGGTGCACAACTCAATCCTGGGTAAATAAGGTAGGGTAGGAGTCTTAAAACCTACATAAAAAATTTTATCACAAAAAACTGCAACCCACAAACTGAGAAATTGTCTGCTTATGAATGCAAACTTTATGAAGCATCAAAGATGTGTTTTAATAGTGTGTTAAAAAAATATACTGGTGTAGTATGTTCAACATCATCACTCATCCCACACCTGTCTTGTACTGTTTATATTCCAGGCTCCCTCCCCCTCTGACACAATGGGCCTGTCAAGTCAGACTAACCCAGACAACTCCTGCAGTAACTCTGGCGACGGGACGGTACATTCTTCACTGGGCGGGGGGAGTAACTCCCGCTGGTCTACTCTGTCCTGGGACGCCCCCTCTGACCTGCTGTCCCCGCCCACGCCAGACCCCAGTGGTGCCATCCACCTGGACAGTGATTCTAGACCGAGCTCAGGTAAAAAAAAAATAAATAAATAAAAAATAAAATTGTGTGAACGTCTTATGCAAGACATTTTTCTAAACATTAACTCGGCTTTTTTCTACTTTGTTGACTTGCACTTTGTATGACTTAGCAATTAGCACTGACTCACTCAACGTTTTAGCCTTTCGTGACAAACAACATTATCCTAGCTGCTATCCAAGTCATACATTCTTCGCACAATTTGCAAAATGCACAACTCTTGACTAAATGGTGTTACAGTGCTACAGAATTTATTTTTCTTGTTTGAATTCTGGGGTGTCAAGTTTATTTGCTGAATCGAAACTAGATCTGTTCCTTGTCCCCGTTGAATAGAAACCAAGACTTAATTAACTCCCCATCACCAACTTTATCTTTACATGACGTATTGCACAATTACCGACATGATCTGATTGTTTTTCTTTTAAGGTTTCTTTTCAGTGAGTGGGAGCTCTCTGTCAGACTCATGTTACTCAGTGTCCAGTGATGCTGCCCAGGCGAATAGACCCTTGAAGGTTTGGGAGCAGGTCACTGGGTCAGTGGGTAACACTGACATCTTATGGTCGGATTGCGCAGTGCAACAGCCAGTACTGCAAGATCTACGCAAGAATGTTGAGCCAACCCAGGAGCAGTCAGTGTCAGGTGAGAAGAAGAATATGGTGGAAAATTAAATGTACTTGACTGTTATTGCAATAAAATATCATTCTGTACTTTTGCTCTACAGTTTCAAGTGACCCTGAAGTGTCTGGTCTCAGCTTTCTGTCAGACCTCTGGCCAGGCCTCAACCACTCATTGATTTCTTCCCTTCTAAAGCTTGACCATATCTCCCTGTCCTCCACCTCCTCCCATGCACAACGGCCTCAGTTGGACCCGTGCTATTGCGAAGATCTCATATCCCGTAGGACAAAAGAGGTGTACCAGTATCCCAGTCCGCTGCATGCCGTTGCTCTGCAGAGTCCACTTTTTACCTGTCAGATGCAGGCGCGATCTCCTTCGCCAAATACTGAAGGTAACCAAGTAGACGAGCCAACAGAAACCACCAGTGGTGTTAGTCTGCCTCTCCAACGCCAGAATGCCACAATCCCAGCATCTTTGACCCAGCTGGAGCAGTACATTTCTCGGCTAGCTCATCAATACCACCATCGGATAAACCTCTACATCCCTGATCTTGCACATTGTCCGGTCACACACAGAGGCCTGAGCACGCCTGGTAAAAGTCATGGTTCCACCCAGTCCTTGTCTGCCTTTGAAAGCCGCAGTACACCTTGTACGCTGCCGGGGGGCAGTGTAACACCGTGCAAATCACTACTGGGTAACTCCTCTAGAGTGAGCCTCAGCGCTACTGGGAAAAAAACCACAAGGAACTCGATCAATCTGGGTAGCCTTCCCTCTGCGACCGGAGAGGATTTCAACATCAACTTGCATCTCAACCTAAACTTGAACCTTGCTCCTGGTTTAAACTCTAACAGGGGAATTGTTGAAAAACCCCAAAATGTCAATCTGGGGGTTGACTCAGGTTCAGCTGCTTCAGTTCAAACACAAGCCTTGTCAACACCTGGCCCAGCGCTTCGAGCACGACCTCGAATTTCCACCTGTCCTACTTCCCTAAACCACCGCAGTTCCCTGGAAGTCACTTCGGGTCCGACAGCCAGTTCTGGATTTGGATCAGCAGCCTTCTCTCGCTCATTGGACTGGAGTGCTGGACCGCCGTATGAGGCTGGCAGCTCGATGTTTGGATCAGCTGCAGGGTCCCAGCGCAGCAGCTTGATACGCGATTCTAGCCCAAGTCCTAAACTGATTGAGGACTCCACCATGGTGGGAGAAATATCTCGTCTCTCTGGCTTGTCGAGGGCTGTCGTGGTTGGGTTGATGGAGCAAGGCGTAGAACTGGACATCGACTGCTTCCAGGCAGAGGCAGCCAGTGAGTTGAAGAAACACAAAAGTCTCCTGACAGCCCACAAGGAACAACCACATGACTACACAAGACTGACCGACCTCAAACCCCAAAGACCAATCCAGCTGTCTCTCAGTGTCACACATTCCCCGCAATCCCAGTCCAGTCTCACTCCTCCCCTCTCGAACTCCAACAGCCCGATCCACCCTTACCAGTCCTTCCATGCTCCTTCTCCAGTCTTCTCCTCACACAACCAGTACCAACAAATCCCTTCCCCATCAGACCTGCCCTCGTCCACAGCCTCATCCCCTACCTCCCGCCCCACGCAAAGAGCCCACTCTCCTCCACGTCCTCTCCAACCTTCTCCGATGGGGGCGACCCCGCTCTCAGTTTTCCGAAGAGATGCCCCATTCCAGTGTTCACTGCCCCGTGCCACCACTAGCACATCCCCTGCGGAGTATGGTGGCATCCATCCTAGGAGTGGGTCCCTCAGACACAGCGGGGGCTGGAATCGGGTGGAGGGGGATGGGCTCTATAGAGGCAAGCATGCGTCTCACAAACTGATCAGGGCAGCGACTGTGAGCAGCTACAGCAAGAGGGAGGACTATGGGTCCGTTTGGTGTGAGGATGAAGAGACACGATCACGCAAGACATCAAACAAATTTAGCAGAGCCTTGGAGGGGCGCCTCTGGGGAAGGGATACACAGAGTGAGAAAGAGGAGATCGATAGGGCGGAGTACGGCTATGGATGGACAAGGAACATAGGCGGAAGCTGCAGGGGAGAACAGAGAAGGTTGAAGGTGACGTCCAGTGCTCACGACAAGCAGCTAATGGTAGTAAGCTCACCTATTTTCTCAAAGAAGAGAGGGAAGGAGGGTGGAGAAAAGCGGAGCGCCAACGTCAGGATGTCCAGGAGGGCTCTGTTCAGGAGCGAGTCTCAGGGCTTGCTGGTGCCTTGCAACCAAAATGAACGCACAAGACAGTCCAACTGGGTTTCCTCATTCGATGTGGGCCAATGTGCCATGAGTGCGGGCAGGGACGAGGGTGCCAGACTGCTGAGCGCAAAGGAGGACAAGCACCTCTCATCCACTGCGAGCCTCTTTAACCTCTCCTGCTCTCAGAGCTTCGAGAGCAGCTGTCACTCACTCTCTCCTCTTTCCTCTCCATCTTTTTCCCCATCCCCACCGCCCAGACTTCCCCTCCAACGTTCTCGATCCCTGAGGGACTTGGGGAGGCGGGTTTTTGGCTCAATGAGATCTTTAAGCCTCAAACAGAAACCATCAAAGAAGTGACTTTTCGGCTTTTGGATGTGTTATCATTGTAAAAAAAAAAAGAAAAGAAAAAAGTATTGCTTTGCTTTGGCAGGTGAGTTCCTCTCAGGCACATTGATCCATACCATAAAATATATTACTTGCAAAGGATCTCGCATCCTAAATAGATGGCTGGGGAACACGATGACTGCACTGCATCTCTTATTTAAAGAGTGGCACAAATCTACAAGAATGAATGTCAGCATCTGATGATGCAAAGACCCATTTAAAGATCTTGTGTGTGTTCCCGTGAAGTCCTGTAGAGAACTCATCTGAGTAAAAGTAGCTACAATAATAGTAAAAAGATGGTGAACATACTCATATCATCAGCGAATCGAACGATGTAACTTATAAGAATGAATTTATTCATATATACTCTTCTGCATGCTGCTCTGTGACAAGTTCAGTGATCAGTTATTGTGAAAATGATATTCTTTTTTTTTTTTTTTACTATTGGCAATCCTGCCTCTGAAGTACAATCATTCTGGCCAAATGTTGAGCTAAACCAAACTTTTTTTTTTTAATGTGCTCAGGATTTTGAAAGAATTGTTGAGTGTGACTAAATGCAACTTCTCAGTGAATAAAATATACCAAACTAAGCATCCACTGTGTCATAAATATAAATCCAAACTCCAGCTATATTCAAATTGGGTTGATAGCCCTGTAGAATTTATGAAAGAAAACAATCTGGTTGAAAACGAACAGGTGACAAAGTCTCTTCGCTTTCAGAGTGAGCTCTTCTGAGTTCAAGAAGTGCTCTTCTTGTTGCTAAGGAACACCATTTCTTGTCTCAACTCACAGTCTGAAACCATTTTTTTTATATTTAACAAATTACAAGTCAAAGGTTTGAACACTTTTTCAATAGCCTGAAAATGTCTGTCCAAACATTTTACTGGACATGTCCAATTACTGCAGCCCATCACTCACCCCAGAAAACAATAAGACATTAATGGTTCAGGATTTCATTTCAGAATGTTCTTTTGTTGGCCTTCCATCCACTCAGCTCGAACAAAGTCCCCGATCTCGGCAGAGGCATCATTAGGAGACGGTGTAATAAACTACCTTGCTTGATGCGTCAGTCTGTTTCTATTCAGCAGAGCTACTCTTTGTGCTGGAGGCAAACATGCCTCGATACATCGCTTTCTCCTGGACTAAGTCATGGCTTAGCTTCTCCTCGACCCTCTGCAGGTACCTCTTGACGTTGACATCTGTGACAGGAAAAGATCCAACACAGGATTTCAATTTCAATGACAAGTCACAAGTTGTGGAAAAGAATGCCAGGTCTAAAAAGCAGCCATGTGGTATAGTTGTCAAATATTAAAAGCTTTACAATCATTTGAATTGGCTTGAGATCAGGTCTTATTTACCATGGCAACCTGTACACTTTTACTACATGATTAGTTTGTGTTGGAGGAAATAACCTAGTTGGGCACAGTTCCAGAGAAAAAGGTCAGCATGTACGTTTACCAGTGACTGACCACATGTCATTTACATGTCAGTACTGTTGGGAATGACCTGAAGCGAATATGTGCCCGATGCAAACACATTCTGAGTGGCCCCTTAATTGATTTATGAACATTATCAATGTTTTCTCTACTGTATCGTAATATTGTTCTCCTCTTAATGGTAAACATCATGTTGCACTACTGGCACTCGGTCTCTATTACAGAAGGAGAATATTCCCGGAATGAAATTTGATACATCAAGGTGAAACCAATTTACCATTAGGCTGCACCATGCAGGCCTGTGTCAGGTACTGCTTAGCTTTCTGTGCATCCCCCAGCTCTAGCGTGGCAACGCCAGCCCTGTACAGCGCTTTGGCATCAGCTGGTCGCCGCTCCAACACTCGCAGGCTGTAGTCACGGACACGAGCGTAGTCCACGCGCTCTCTCTGCAGCAAACAGGCTGAAAAAGAAATCAGTGTCTGTCCACATACACAATTGCACATTTGATAGGGCTCATATTTTACAACACACGATACTATGGGTGTCTAACAATATTTCTAATCCTGTTACACATGCACTCTGTCATCTTTTAATATACCAGCTAAGTTGTTGAAGCAGTCCACTTGTGTGTTTCTCAAGAATGTCTCTTGTTCAGATGTAAGAGCTGGCCTCTCTGGTCCAAATCCTTTTAAAGTTGACTGTACTTCGGAGTCTAGGCTTCGAAGGACCAAGAGAGCGCGGTGATAACGGCCAACAGCGGCACGGATGTTCTTTTCCCGGTAGAAAGCGTTCCCTTCCGTCTTCATTTGCCCGGCTTCTTCCAGCAAAGCCCAGACTGGTTTTAAGGAAGGTGAAACAGCAGCAGTTGCTGCTTCTCCCTGCATTGCAGGCCTCTCCTCTCCTCCATTAATCTGCATTTCTGGAGCGGCACTCATAAACTGAAATTAAGGAACACAGTCGTTGGCAATTTAGAAAAAAAATCTATGATATCATAGTCTAAAAAAATAAAAGCACAATTTTTACAATTAATACATACAAACATTAAATGTATGAAGACATGCCTTTAGTATTTTCCATTTTGCAATGTGTTACGCAAGATTTTCCTGTCTCCAATTCAAATGCTCAAAATCTTTGTATTATTTAAAGAGAGGCTAAAATAACGATGAGCTATTTATCAAATCAAATTTTATTCATATAGCACTTTTCATACATAAAATGCAGCTCAAAGTGCTGTACAAAAAACCTCCCAATTACAACAAAAAACTAAAACCCACCCCCACGCACACCTGAACTCAAATACACACAAAACACTCGCATTCACACAACCTGATAAACAGTCTAAGAGAAAGACAGAAAGACATGACAAGGCACAGAGAAACCATATGAGGAAAATGTATGTCAACATAGGTGCACCATCTTTCAAAAAATAAGCTTTGGACCATTTCTTACTGAACAAAATGACCATTTTTTCTAATTACTGTTAGACTCATGTTTGTTCTTTCAATGGTGTGTACAACAATTTGCAACACAAACAACATTAATCAGCATTGAATTTTGATTGTGCACATTGCCAAATCATATTTGCTATCAATGACCACATTAAGTGAGACCAATTTGAAGTGGAGCATAGCATGCCTTAAAAAATGGATTCTAAAAGGAAACTCAAGCTTTTCTATTAAATCTGTCATTTAAGCACTGCACAGCACAGCGACATGCCTGAACCTTTAAAGGTCGGTCTTACGTCAAATAGTTGCTTGGGAGACAAACATACGGGAAGAACACAGTGTTTGTCAGTACAGTTCTACAACGCTCCAAACAAGCAATAATAACAAACATTGTTAAACGGCATTGTTGATAGATATATTCCCATGAATGGTTAGCACAAACTCTGACTTGTTGTGATACAACGTGACGTTAACAGCTAAGCTAACCATGCTAGTCAGCAGACACACCTCTGCACTCACAATGTTACGACACTACGAATACAGTTGTGATGTTGGTACATGAAAGTATTTTAAAGGCTTATGTTTGAACTCGCCAACAAAAGGCTCACCTTAAATACAAACAGCCACTTCGAAAAGCTTCTTTGTTATGACGAATCGGTTAAAACCTCAGCTAAACGCCCATTACTGCCACCCCAAGGCCGCATATGGAAATTCACGTTTGTATAAATAAATAAATAAATAAATTCAATGTACAATGCATTATTCCATTTAAAAAGTGGCAATCGTAATCGCCAGTGATGGGCAAATAAAGCTTTTGTGGAGCACCAGACAAATTGCTTAAAAAATGGGTTAAGGTTCTCGAAGCATTTGTTATAGTGACCTCTTCTGTCGATAAGCATGACTGCAGTGGGTTTCAAATTTCTTCACATTGAAATCTGAAATTTAAATTTGATGTTTACGCGTGCACTAAAATTATTGATTCAAAATAAAAGGTGAATGTGTTTGTTTTAGTGCTAAAAAGATTGTTTGGCTTTAAGGTGAGAAATTTGTCTCAAAACTATTCACAGAAATATATCTGCAATTTTCACGTTTTTCAGATCTGCAATTTTCAGGAGTATTTCAAATCTGCAGACATACCCGTGATTTACATGCATGTTTTTTTTTTTACTTTGTGTGGGCATTTGTAATGACTAACGAATATAAATGTTGTAAATATCCAATTCCGATTGTGAGTTGTTGAATGTTGATTGATTGATGGTCCGACATCACACACGCAAAGATCTCAGATATTCAAGTGTGTGGAAAGGCCCATCCCTCCTCCATCGGCGAGGAGGCAGTGTAGCTGGCTCAATTGAATTGAACTACTCATCTCCAGTTTTTTGTTTAGAAATTGAAAACGGAAAAATAGCCTTTATCTGATCATCCACAATGGGTTTATTTAACACAAGTGTGAAAACAAAAATCGACCGTGATTTGTTTAGATTGAGACTGCTTTGCCTTGACACTGAAGAATTTTTTTTCTCTGATGCGATATAGAAATAGCAGCAGACACTACTGTGTGTGTGTGTTTTTTTTTTTACTTTTAACCTAAAAGTAGAGCCCCCTGTTGCTGCTCAACCCCTGATGTCAGATACATGGGGCGTTCCGGCAGATTGGTCAGACGTTTAACGTTTTTAATTTCCGCATTGCGTCCTTTATGAAAACGTATGCCCCATGGAAGATGTGTGCTTTGCATTGTGTTCTCTGCATATAGGGAGGGGATCCCCTGGATGACAGCATATGCAACAGAGGCAACAACCGCAAGTGCAATTGTATAAGAGTTAAATATACTGCAGGTCCATGCAATTGCCAAATACTAAACAACAGGGTTTGGGATTGTTTTATTCAAAAATTGAAAACAAAACTTTTCCCCATTTTGTGAGTGTAAATGTCGTAAAGGAAAAATATATGGCATTAAATAGTTCCAATACCTCATGATTAGTCCAACATGATTTCATTTTCACTCTGAGCTCCATGTGTCTCGTCCTTGTCGTTTTCAACAGTGCCACTACTCGGTAACATGAGAATCTGAGGTGACTGTTGGGTTTTCACGTTAAATATATCATATCTCTCTGGAATCAATCCTTTCGTGAACAGCAGTGAAGCCAGGAAGGAGACTAATAAAGTGGCAATAAAATTGCACAGCATGCATATCGTACTAACAGGTGCGTGCTGTACATACACTCCATTTTCAAGCATGCACCCTGGGAAACGGAGGGTAACGGGCAACCCCAGAGACGGCTCGCCGCTCAACAGTCGCAACACCA